>NW_020230015.1:0-571367 GCF_003227715.2 Harpegnathos saltator
TTCCAACCTTTCTCCGTCGATATCCAGCCTTCATCCGTCGATATCTCCGCTTCTACTGGGAGTAGAGAGTCGTCCATGTAGTCCAAAATGTAGGGTTTTGAAGGGCTTTAATTTGGTACCTGCCGAAGCCTGTATCTCTAACCGTTTAGGAGATATCGAAGTTAAAGTTTTCCAACTTCCCGTCCTATCCAGCCTCATCCGTCGATATCTCCGCTTCTACTGGGAGTAGAGAGTCGTCCATGTAGTCCAAAATGTAGGGTTTTGAAAGGGCTTTAATTTGGTACCTGTCCGAAGCCTGTATCTCTAACCGTTTAGGAGATATCGAAGGTTAAAGTTTTCTAACCTTTCTCCGTCGATATCGTCGATATCTCCGCTTCTACTGGGAGTAGAGTCGTCCATGTAGTCCAAAATGTAGGGTTTTGAAAGGGCTTTAATTTGGTACCTGTCCGAAGCCTGTATCTCTAACCGTTTAGGAGATATCGAAGGTTAAAGTTTTCCAACCTTTCTCCGTCGATATCCAGCCTTCATCCGTCGATATCTCCGCTTCTACTGGGAGTAGAGAGTCGTCCATGTAGTCCAAAATGTAGGGTTTTGAAAGGGCTTTTAATTTGGTACCTGTCCGAAGCCTGTATCTCTAACCGTTTAGGAGATATCGAAGGTTAAAGTTTTCCAACCTTTCTCCCGTCGATATTCTCCGCTTCTACTGGGAGTAGAGAGTCGTCCATGTAGTCCAAAATGTAGGGTTTTGAAAGGGCTTTAATTTGGTACCTGTCCGAAGCCTGTATCTCTAACCGTTTAGGAGATATCGAAGGTTAAAGTTTTCCAACCTTTCTCCGTCGATATCCACTTCATCCGTCGATATCTCCGCTTCTACTGGGAGTAGAGAGTCGTCCTTGTAGTCCAAAATGTAGGGTTTTGAAAGGGCTTTAATTTGGTACCTGTCCGAAGCCTGTATCTCTAACCGTTTAGGAGATATCGAAGGTTAAAGTTTTCCAACCTTTCTCCGTCGATATCTCCGCTTTCTACTGGGAGTAGAGAGTCGTCCATGTAGTCCAAAATGTAGGGTTTTGAAAGGGCTTTAATTTGGTACCTGTCCGAAGCCTGTATCTCTAACCGTTTAGGAGATATCGAAGGTTAAAGTTTTCCAACCTTTCTCCGTCGATATCCAGCCTTCATCCGTCGATATCTCCGCTTCTACTGGGAGTAGAGAGTCGTCCATGTAGTCCAAAATGTAGGGTTTTGAAAGGGCTTTAATTTGGTACCTGTCCGAAGCCTGTATCTCTAACCGTTTAGGAGATATCGAAGGTTAAAGTTTTCCAACCTTTCTCCGTCGATATCCAGCCTTCATCCGTCGATACTCCGCTTCTACTGGAGTAGAGAGTCGTCCATGTAGTCCAAAATGTAGGGTTTTGAAAGGCTTTAATTTGGTACCTGTCCGAAGCCTGTATCTCTAACCGTTTAGGAGATATCGAAGGTTAAAGTTTTCCAACCTTTCTCCGTCGATATCCAGCCTTCATCCGTCGATATCTCCGCTTCTACTGGGAGTAGAGAGTCGTCCATGTAGTCCAAAATGTAGGGTTTTGAAAGGGCTTTAATTTGGTACCTGTCCGAAGCCTGTATCTCTAACCGTTTAGGAGATATCGAAGGTTAAAGTTTTCCAACCTTTCTCCGTCGATATCCAGCCTTCATCCGTCGATATCTCCGCTTCTACTGGGAGTAGAGAGTCGTCCATGTAGTCCAAAATGTAGGGTTTTGAAAGGGCTTTAATTTGGTACCTGTCCGAAGCCTGTATCTCTAACCGTTTAGGAGATATCGAAGGTTAAAGTTTTTACCCAAACTTTCTCCGTCGATATCTCCGCTTCTACTGGGAGTAGAGAGTCGTCCATGTAGTCCAAAATGTAGGGTTTTGAAAGGGCTTTAATTTGGTACCTGTCCGAAGCCTGTATCTCTAACCGTTTAGGAGATATCGAAGGTTAAAGTTTTCCAACCTTTCTCCGTCGATATCCAGCCTTCATCCGTCGATATCTCCGCTTCTACTGGGAGTAGAGAGTCGTCCATGTAGTCCAAAATGTAGGGTTTTGAAAGGGCTTTAATTTGGTACCTGTCCGAAGCCTGTATCTCTAACCGTTTAGGAGATATCGAAGGTTAAAGTTTTCCAAACCTTTCTCCGTCGATATCTCCGCTTCTACTGGGAGTAGAGAGTCGTCCATGTAGTCCAAAATGTAGGGTTTTGAAAGGGCTTTAATTTGGTACCTGTCCGAAGCCTGTATCTCTAACCGTTTAGGAGATATCGAAGGTTAAAGTTTTCCAACCTTTCTCCGTCGATATCCAGCCTTCATCCGTCGATATCTCCGCTTCTACTGGAGTAGAGAGTCGTCCATGTAGTCCAAAATGTAGGGTTTTGAAAGGGCTTTAATTTGGTACCTGTCCGAAGCCTGTATCTCTAACCGTTTAGGAGATATCGAAGGTTAAAGTTTTCCAACCTTTCTCCGTCGATATCTCCGCTTCTACTGGGAGTAGAGAGTCGTCCATGTAGTCCAAAATGTAGGGTTTTGAAAGGGCTTTAATTTGGTACCTGTCCGAAGCCTGTATCTCTAACCGTTTAGGAGATATCGAAGGTTAAAGTTTTCCAACCTTTCTCCGTCGATATCTCCGCTTCTACTGGAGTAGAGAGTCGTCCATGTAGTCCAAAATGTAGGGTTTTGAAAGGGCTTTAATTTGGTACCAGTCCGAAGCCTGTATCTCTAACCGTTTAGGAGATATCGAAGGTTAAAGTTTTCCAACCTTTCTCCGTCGATATCCAGCCTTCATCCGTCGATATCTCCGCTTCTACTGGGAGTAGAGAGTCGTCCATGTAGTCCAAAATGTAGGGTTTTGAAAGGGCTTTAATTTGGTACCTGTCCGAAGCCTGTATCTCTAACCGTTTAGGAGATATCGAAGGTTAAAGTTTTCCAACCTTTCTCCGTCGATATCTCCGCTTCTACTGGGAGTAGAGAGTCGTCCATGTAGTCCAAAATGTAGGGTTTTGAAAGGGCTTTAATTTGGTACCTGTCCGAAGCCTGTATCTCTAACCGTTTAGGAGATATCGAAGGTTAAAGTTTTCCAACTTTCTCCGTCGATATCCAGCCTTCATCCGTCGATATCTCCGCTTCTACTGGGAGTAGAGAGTCGTCCATGTAGTCCAAAATGTAGGGTTTTGAAAGGGCTTTAATTTGGTACCTGTCCGAAGCCTGTATCTCTAACCGTTTAGGAGATATCGAAGGTTAAAGTTTTCCAACCTTTCTCCGTCGATATCCAGCCTTCATCCGTCGATATCTCCGCTTCTACTGGGAGTAGAGAGTCGTCCATGTAGTCCAAAATGTAGGGTTTTGAAAGGGCTTTAATTTGGTACCTGTCCGAAGCCTGTATCTCTAACCGTTTAGGAGATATCGAAGTTAAAGTTTTCCAACCTTTCTCCGTCGATATCTCCGCTTCTACTGGGAGTAGAGAGTCGTCCATGTAGTCCAAAATGTAGGGTTTTGAAAGGGCTTTAATTTGGTACCTGTCCGAAGCCTGTATCTCTAACCGTTTAGGAGATATCGAAGGTTAAAGTTTTCCAACCTTTCTCCGTCGATATCCAGCTTCATCCGTCGATATCTCCGCTTCTACTGGGAGTAGAGAGTCGTCCATGTAGTCCAAAATGTAGGGTTTTGAAAGGGCTTTAATTTGGTACCTGTCCGAAGCCTGTATCTCTAACCGTTTAGGAGATATCGAAGGTTAAAGTTTTCCAACCTTTCTCCGTCGATATCCAGCCTTCATCCGTCGATATCTCCGCTTCTACTGGGAGTAGAGAGTCGTCCATGTAGTCCAAAATGTAGGGTTTTGAAAGGGCTTTAATTTGGTACCAGTCCGAAGCCTGTATCTCTAACCGTTTAGGAGATATCGAAGGTTAAAGTTTTCCAACCTTTCTCCGTCGATATCTCCGCTTCTACTGGGAGTAGAGAGTCGTCCATGTAGTCCAAAATGTAGGGTTTTGAAAGGGCTTTAATTTGGTACCAGTCCGAAGCCTGTATCTCTAACCGTTTAGGAGATATCGAAGGTTAAAGTTTTCCAACCTTTCTCCGTCGATATCTCCGCTTCTACTGGGAGTAGAGAGTCGTCCATGTAGTCCAAAATGTAGGGTTTTGAAAGGGCTTTAATTTGGTACCTGTCCGAAGCCTGTATCTCTAACCGTTTAGGAGATATCGAAGGTTAAAGTTTTCCAGCCTTTCTCCGTCGATATCCAGCCCTTCCCCGTCGATATCTCCGCTTCTACTGTGTGTAGAGAGTTTGCCTTGTAGTCGAAAATGTAGGGTTTTGAAAGGACTTTAATTTGGTACCAGAGCCAGGCCTGTATCTCTAACCGTTTAGGAAATATCGAAGATTAAAGTTTTCCAACCTTTCTCCGTTGATATCTCCGCTTCTAGTGGGAATTGGGAGTGGAAATGTATGGTAAGATTAGGGTTGCTGTAGGACTACATTGTGGCAAGAGCGCGTTCTTGTATCTTGAACCGTTTAGGAGATATAGTAAGTTAAAATGTTTAACTTGTGATGTTAATATCTCCGTTTCTACTGTGAATTGAAAGTCGAGCTTTATGGTCAAAGTAGGGTTGATATAGAACTATATTGCAAAAGAGCGTTCCTGTATCTTGAGACCTTTAGGAGATATCGAAGGTTAAATATGCTATCGATGAGGTTCGCTTATAACTTCCATTTATCTCAAGATCGCTTCTCGGGAATATTCCGTTCGAAAGGTTAGTCCACGATAAAAAGTTTCTTGCGATCTGGGGCCGCTGTTGTTTAAAGTTAAATTGCAGCAACTGTATTGTTATCGGTCAACCCTGAGACCGGCTGCTAACATCCATTGTGACGTCTGCCATGCCTTTGCGATTACCGATAAATTCAGTTTTCTTGATTGCTCTCGTGATTTCAAGTGGCCATAATATATGGCGAGAATACATGGCAATATATGGGAATAATATATGGTAATAATATACGGCAATAATATATGGCAACAATATATGGGAACAATATATGGCAACAATATGTGGCAACAATATATGGCAATAATATAGGACAATAATTCATGGAATATATTTTTCGTTACAAGAGTCAATGCAAATTTGCGGCATGCACAATGTAATAATAAAAGTAATAATAAAGTAATAATAAAAGTTCTTTCTGCGAGCTTTGAGTCAGATACTCACCAATGATGATATTGATGATGTCCTGTTGCATTCAACCAGATCCACCAATGTCTGCCCATGTCCGCTGCCGCTCTCCATGTCGCGCAACATCCATCTTGCAGCTCGTCCCACTGTGATCGCTACACTTTCATCACACTTCCGCGACGCGGTCGATACGCGGTATTAGAACGGCGATATTTACATCAATTAACGAACGTTTTACTCGCCATCGGTGGAAACTTTTTGCGCGCTGTGAAACGGACTCTATAAACTCGATCAGCGAGGAGTAAGAACCGTGTGAAAATTTATTGACTCGTCCAACGGATTTTTACGGTGCTTTTCGCGATTGCGTCTGAAAAGTCGCGAAAATGTGGGATTATCGATATCTACGAGTGAAATATTCGCGACGCGAATGCACGCGAGGAAAGATTAGACAATCAGAAACCGGTCCCCCTTAGGGAGCGCAAAGAGAGAGGAGCGGGGCAAAGTTTTCACGCATTATAGCTCTGTCACGACGAAGCTTACTTTCGCGATACTTTGGCGAAATGAGAATTTAAGTTTTCTTTGTTAGCAACGCGAGTAAAAACGCGTATATTGACAACCGCGGTCGCGATATTCAAAGGCACGCGAGCGAGGATACCTCAAGCTCGACGTACATTGGGGCAATTTCTACGCGCATTATACGCTACTCGAGACAATAGGGATTGTGATGAATGGACAATATTGCCAAATAATTCTACAGCCTGTTTTGCAAATAAAAGAAAAGTAGCTAACGATATCGGCATTTAGGTATGAATATATATATTTTATACGGACAATTGAATATTGTCAAATAATTAAATCGTTAAGTAATTCTGCGGCCCGCTTGAAAAATAAAAATAAAGCAGCTGATGTCGGTGTCGCGTTTGTACATATGAATATTCTCTTATTCAGATGACTGAATATCAAAAGAGAATCATTCAGTATTTTAAATCTTGTATGTAATGCAGGCTATCGATCAAGTAATCCCCTGATTGTTTCGAGCAATGTATTTTATTCAACGTCACAAATACACACATGCAAGTATCTATTTGCAATTCGCATTGACTCGAACGATATTTTTTAGTCCCACATCCGTCATGCAGAATTTTGTTTCTCTTTTCATTTTGACTCACCGAAACGACTTGCAGTCAGAGCCGGCCACGTTCCGCTTCAACTCTGTAACAAAAAATTCACATTTGCTCATCGGATTTGACCAACGAGTGCGGGCAAGTAAAAGAGTAGTTTACCCTCTGCGATCGTAATTCAAGTCGTGCTGGAAATTATATCCCAGCTCTATATCGCCAAGGGTCAAACAGAGGACTATAGTAAACTTGTAAACTTACCTTCAAGCCGACTCTGCTTCGCCCGAACCGGATCCTCCGGTGCGGCATCCGCGTCCACCGGATTGCTGTTGCTTTCCGCATCAACTGAAACAGAAAAATAATTTTCCCGGTTGATAACCTGCGGTAGAGAGAGAATATCTTTGATCGGGACCAATCGAAAATACGGATATATTTTGATACGGAATTTTTATCTTTATATTTTTGTTCCAACATTGAAAATTTAAATGGGACTTAAAGCTTTCAAGAGAGCTGATGAGGAACAAGTTACAAAGGCAAAGATCGTAAAGAGTTGAACATTGATGTGTAGGAAACTTGTAAACTTTACCTTCCGGCCGACCCTGCTCTGCCCGAACCGGATCCTCCGGTGCGGCATCCGCGTCCGCCGGACTTGCTTCCCGCAACGTCTGGAACAAAAATTTAGCGTTCTTAGTTGGTAAGCTGCGGTAGAGAAAAAATGGCTGGTCGGGATGAATGGAGAATATTCGCTACGATTTTTTTTCTTTATTGACATTGAATGTCTAGATAGGAGCTCTTGAAAGAGCTGACGAAAGAAAATGACAATAAGAAGCGGAGACAACAGTTGTGTGCTCTCGAAAATATTCTTTTACGGATGGACATTTAAATTCAGATCCCGTAACAAGAGTAAACAAACTTGAAAGAAGCGCTGACCGAAAACAAAAAAGGTCGCAGTCTAAGAAGCGATATGACGTTGAATATTCTACACAAGACCAATATTCTCACACAGGAATTGGGAATGATTCAGAATGTTTGATTGAGAACATGATGAATTCGAGATCCACGTCCATGGACCGTTATCCGTCTCTGTCTGGATCAATATCTTTTGTATACAACAACGCAATAAATAGACAGACAGACAGAGATTGACGAGAGTAATTGCAAATTCATAAAGTGATGATTACTAGTCGGATGATGACGGATTGTGAATGCCGAGCGCGAAATTCCGACTTCTTATTCTCGGAAAATTCGTCAAACGTACGCTCTCGTTATCGGAGACCTCCCGCGTAATAAATGATTCCACATACCTAGAAATGTGACGTATCGCTGCCGGCGTTCTGCTTCTCGACTGCTGAAGTCCTTCGGATTTCACTCGCTCACGCTTCTAATGCTGATACTCGCGATTCGACCGTGCAGTTAATGAATGAGATGCCGACGCGATGCCGATTGAGTATCTCGAGGACCGACGAGATATATTTCTTTTAATTACACGAGACGGAAGTGACGAGAGCGTCGCGCACGGCTGCTGCTGATGGAATGAGGTCGAATACATGAGGTGCGCGAGTATTATAATACGAAGGGCAAAAGCGCCGTCGCTCGCGAGCCGATCAACACAATCGGCGCGATGTAAACATTGCGGGCCTCGGCGGCGGTTGAAGCAAGAGAGACTTGCCTTTGAGCGTCTCTTGTTTCCTCGAAGGTTTCGGAACGACGAGGGGAATGCGAGGAGGCCCTTCAACTGTACGCGACATTGATGCACTCTATTTATTGATTACTGAAAATAAAGAAAATTACTCTGTCGAAGCATCGGACATTTGTTAGCTTTATGTTAATTAAAAAGGAATGTATACAATTAGAAAATGTGTTAGCAACTAATTGTACAGAGTGTAAGTTGTTGTGACGCCGTTTTCAGAGAATAATTAAAGGTCATGGTAGCGTTAAAGAATGGAATTTCATCCTATGCGAATTTAGTCGCGCTCTTATTAAATATTAGTCCTATATAAAATGTATTTAAAAGTATTGTTTCGCATTCACGAGATTTTGTCGTGAATTCTGCTCTCAGATTGGATCGCGGGTGAATACTTTTTAATGCGACGGGGGAATAGAACGTGAAAATCTTGTATGCCTCTGAATCCGAAAACGATTAGGAGAAGAAGTGAATATTTTTCAATACGAAAGTTCGCATTTAAAAATTATCGATTGCGATTGAATACAAGGCATATTTGAAACGAATTGAATCCTTATTAATGCGAAGCATTCACTACTGCCATCTCGCATTTAGCGCGGTGAAATTTAATGGGAACTAATATTTTTTATTTTCTCTTTCTTCGGATCAGAAAGCAGAATTCAGACGTATTCAAAATGTCAATACTTTTTAATATGTTTCAGTTCGACATTTTATACAGGGAGATTATCCGCTGCGGACAATAACTCTTCTACTTTTCATTTAATATTCAATGATGATAAATAACATTTAATTGCATTCGTTTGGCTTTTTTTATTTCGAAAATAAGAAAATATATACCGGGGTGAGATTTTACCCATGACAACATTAACGTGATTTTCTTTGATGCTTTTTTTAAAAGTTCAAATATTTCGTCTACTCGCGGGATATTTATAATCGGAGTCTCGTCACGTTAATTACGTGAATAACACGTGCTCCTCCGAGCGGATCGAATGCTCACCGACGGCCACTGTCAGTGCCACGAGCGAATATCCGGAGCGGACGGGATGCTGAATTAAAAAACAAGACGAAGTGAACGGGACGCGGACAACGATACATCATGCGTCTCCATACATGTCAAATTGTTTATTATAGAAGAGACTTTGATACGGCAATATATATTCGAAGATTTAACATTTGATACGTACTTTTATTTTTTCTGCTCCTCCCCCCCTCTCCCCCGCTCTTTTTAGACCACCGGGCATAGTCTGGCATAGAGATGGCAACTGTCATTGCAGCACGGACATAAACCGCCTGAAAGTGGATGCAGCATGGACTTCCACCATATGCAGATTTTACCACCGAGACTTGAAAGTGGATGTACTATCGTAGTTCGCCTCTCAAAATGGATGCAGATGGCGTCCTTTCCCAGTGCGGAAAGTCGGTGTCGCAGAAAATGTCGTATTGGCCGCTCTCAGGTTACTCTCTGCTTCCTGTATTTTATTGGTGACAGAAGTGACTTTAGTTCGTCTCGGATTGGGTACAAAGGCAGGTGGTAGTGCAGTCGACTCGGCATCATCATCTGTTAGTCGCCATATTGAACAGTTTCTGTTTATCAGTGACTTGAAAAGGTGTTTTGCAGTGTTTTGTATATTTAAGTGCCCAAAAAAGAGTATTTCAGTGTTATATAGGAAGAAAGGAGGACCAACAAAGAGCGTGTGGCGTATATTCATAATCATAATATTGACATTTACTTAAGTATTTATGTATATATATGTGTCATTGTGTCTGTGCATGTATTATAAGCTGTATGTGTATGATGCATGGTAGTTTTATGCATCAAATTTTTTTAACCACACCAGATACATAGCAAAAATGTATTTGACAGTCCGCAGTCTGCAAGTGGGACGGGAAAAATATGATGCATTAAACTTTCTTGTAATTAATTTTACTTTTATTGTAAAAAATATAACTGTTTAAAATAATATTTGTAAACATGGCAATAAAAAAATACAAAATAAAAGTTGTAATAAATATATGTAGTTTTATATTTATATTGTGTTTCTGAATATGCATATTGAGTTATGTAGTTGTACATAGTTGTATGCCGCTGATATCTATAATTTTGTATTTTCTATACAATTATTTTATAAAATTATACAGACATAAAAATTCTATCATTTCATTTTACCTAATAATTTTGAAATTATACATATTACACAACTCAATATGCATATATATAATCTGATGCATATGTACAAATGTGAACGTAGAAAAAGAAATATTTTAAATAAGTATTTTACAAAACTTTATTTTTATGTCTACTCATACGTGCTAATTAATAGGGCAAAATAATGAATAATTAGCATGTATAAGTAGACATAAAAATAAAGTTTTGTAAAATACGTATTAAAAATATTTCTTTTTCTGTGTTCACATTTGCACAAAACAGTATATATAGGGTGTCCCATTTAACCTGACAAATCGTAATATCTGGAAAACTACATGTCGGATCAAAAAAGTGGGTAATGAAATTTGTTCGTCTCGAAGGGGGACATCCATGATATCAAACTCGACCTCCCATCCCTCTCCTGGGGAGTGGGGGTGGGGGGCAACTTTGAAATCTTAAATGGGAAACCTCATTTTTTTTATTGCAGATTCGGATTCTACGTCACGTGCGTAAGTTTCGTCCGAAACTTTTTTTTTATTCGTGATAGATGGCGCTGTAATCGCAAAAAATTAGATTTCGCAAGTCAAACATTAACATGCTGATTTGAAACATAATGCAAAAAGCTCGAAAATAAATGCGAAGCAGAAAAGAGGTTAACAATGAATGATTATTATTTAATATGCAACTTACATTAACATGGAATGTCTAATTGACTTAATGTCTCGAAGCTACTGAATATGAATTTATGCTCAAATCTCTTCCTTTCTGTAGGAGGTTTTTGGCTGTTTCGGTTACTTTCCTCTACATTTATATTGATGAGTTGAAGCACTTGTTTCTACGAGATGTTTAAAACTCGGCTGACTTTACGAGTGTTAACACTCGTAACTGGACCTAAGTAAGACTTACGTTTAAGCGAATGTTCTCTTGAAACTGAAAACATTAATAATAATAATAATGATAATTATATTTATCTTTTTTTCTATACTATCTAACTATCTATCTATCTATTTCTCTGTATCTATCTATCCATCTATCTATTTATCTATCTATCCATCTATCTGTCTATCTATTTATCCATCTATATCTATCTCTATATCTATCTATCTATCTATTTATCCATCTATCTTTTTTCTTCCTATGTATCATTGCAACCTATCCTGTTCTATCCATATTTCTTGCAAATGCAAACAATTAATATTACATTAATTTTTATATTAAAATATATTTTTTGTACTATAACATGCTGAATTAATAATTAATAAAATTCAACAGGTTATACTATAAAAACAAACACTTACGTAAAAAAATTATTATATTATTGAAAAGTTTGCATTTATTTTTTGACGGAGATCACCATTTTCTCGCGGTTTCCGTTGAGCAACAATATGCACGTTATCTATTCGTAAAATTAAATAATAAAGTCGTAATTGAAATATGATAATAAAACTAATTTCTTCTTTTACTAGACTAAATTTATTTTTGCTACGAAAAGAAAAATGTAACAATGGAATATCTTTTACAAAACAAATAACATTTCATTTAATTTTTAATTTAAATTTATTAGCATAAATAAATTATTCTGTCATATACTTTAATAACAAATCATTTTTAAAAGATGTATATATTGGCTAAGAGTGGATTTCTATTAACTTTTCGTCTCTCATTATAATTCTCTCTTCTTTATTTGTGCATTAATACTAAATATTCTTTATATACATATACACTATATATGTGTCATTTATTTATATATATATATTGTCATGTAATTAATATATTTAACCAAGCCGTAAGAACACGAGAAGAGAGGAAGAGCGAGCAAGTGCGCGAGAGAGAGAAAGAACGAGCGAGAGAGAGAGAGAAAGAGTGAGGTATAGGAGTAGCGAGCTCACGCAGTGAGCTCGCTACTCCTATACCTCATCAATATCAATAAGCTAGACGAGCGGGAAAGAAACAGATAATATGTCGACGCTCGTCTAGTCTCCCATGTGCTACCTCGCGTGCGTAAAAAATAATTCCTCGCTTCGCACGTTCCCTTGACACGAGACGCTACCGCGTCTTTTGATGTCTCTGGAGCGTGAAAGATGAAAGAAAAGCGGAGAGATGTTCGCTTAGCGATAAGATCGCCGCTACCTCGCCTCGTGTTTACTGCCGCGCGCCGCTCAGTAGTGAGACAAAGACGGAACGATTGTCTGTCGTCTGTCTTTTTCTAATCTACTATCCATTGCATGGAAGTAGTACGGACACGAACCTAGGCGCATTTTACTTTTATCACCGTGAAAGTGCGCCTAGCGGACGTAGTTTAGGCGCATTTTGGTCAGATGGCGTATCTAAAATGCGCCTAGCCGTATCCCCCGAAATACGGCCGATGGCCGCTCTCATTCTTCTCTCTGCTACCAGCATAAGTACTGATTGGTTTCTGTTTTTGATTCTCTGGTTTCTGTTTTTTTGCTCAGGTGTGAATCCTGCTTAAGACGCTTATGTGTTTGGAAATAGCTGTGGCTGCTGCCAGTAAAGAAAATAAAGTTGGTAGCGGTGAAAATTACTGACACGCTGCGTTTCGTTTCTCGCATCGGTAAAGCCGATACAACAGTTGATGTAGTAGTGATCCTGAATTGATGTAATGATTCGAAACAATTGATCTTAAAGAATTAATTAATTTAAAATTAATAAATGAAGTAACAAATGTACTGTATATTATAAAAGTACAAGAAGAAATGTATTGTGCTCATAATGATATAACTTTATTATAACAATCCATATTTTAATAATAGCAATCATTCATATCATTAATATTTATGATATTACAAGAGAGTGAAGTTAATATTCCTAGTATAACATATAATTGACAGTAACATAAATTATTGTTAATGTTATGTTATTATTAATTGATGTTTACTGGGTTATTGCGATTATCTCATGTATATATCTCATGTATTTATATTACAATTATTGTTTTTTACAGATATAATATTTGCTACTACATTATTACAAAAAGCAAAAATGTTAATTAATTCTAAAGATATATATAATTTTACTTCATCGATAAATATGATGGCAAATAATACCAGTAAATCCCATTCAAACCGAGTAATATGTTTTATAACCTCAATTTATTCTCTTCCTTTTTGAATGGGACATTATCAATTTTTAGTCCAAAGATATAATAAAGTAATATCATAAATGTGATATTAATGATTACATTATTAAAATATGGATTATTATAATAAAGTTATATCATTATGAGCACAATTATACATTTTCTTTTGTACTTTTATAATGTATAATATATACATTTGTTCCTTCATCTATTAATTTTAAATCAATTAATTCGTTAGGGTTAATTAGTTCTTTAAAATTAATTAATGCTTCAGGATCAATTAGTTGTTTGGATTAATTGTTTGGAATCATTAGCTCATACTACTACATCAGCTGTTCACTGGCTTTACTGATGCGAGAAACTAAACACAGCGCCAGTAATTTTCACTGCTGCCAACTTTATCTTCTTTTCTGCAGCAGTCACAGCTATTTTCGAACGGAGGGATAATCGGAATTTCAAGAGTCAGACTGCGCAACTTTAGTCTTACATTGTTCCTAGTACCAGTCCCTCTTGCGATCGATAGTTCGAGGCGGGTTTTAAATGCAGACGATGGAAAAGGAACACGACGCAATTTCTCTCGCTCACGTAAGATATATTAACATGACGAACTGCCTTTTATTTTCTCTCCTAGTAATTCCGTTGACAATCCGTTAATCATCGATCGGCTGAACACACTTCAACTCAGCCAGAACGCAAAGAGAAGCCACGTCCTTATTTCCACGAGTCCCTAGTAACGACATTTCCCAGCGACGTCGTCGAGAGTCGCCGTCGCCGTGAATCGAGATATCGAAGCTCGATAGGCCAGGTCGACGCTTACTCCACTTGCTGGCTCGTACAAGTCCAAGTACCAACGAGCAGTCTGGCGGCCGCCGATGAATGAGCGGCCAGAGTGCAAGATGGCGGATTGCGAGTCGGAGGTGCAGCGTTTGCCAGCCGCGGACGAGGACGGCAGCATTCGAAGCACGACGGCCGTGACAATGGTCAACAACGGGCGCGTGCCGGCTCAACACCCCGCCGGCGGCCAGGGCAACCCGGTCGGCCAAGGGCCGCGGTGTGTCACCATCTACAAAACGGAGACGGGCTTCGGGTTCAACGTACGCGGCCAGGTCAGCGAGGGTGGACAACTGCGGAGCATCAACGGCGAGTTGTACGCGCCGCTGCAGCATGTCAGCGCGGTGCTACCGCGCGGCGCCGCCGAGAAGGCCGGCGTCCGTAAGGGCGACCGCATCCTGGAAGTGTGAGTTACCAATTAGCACGCTCCTTTCCGCGCACGTAGCTCTCGCAGGCCTGGCATCATACCTGGCCCGCCGCGTTCCTGGCTCGCCGACTTGGCGGGCCGACCGACACGACTAGCGTCCCTTCGAACGCGACGCGCACCTAAGCGGCGTCTGTCGGTCCGGCTTAGGCACGACTTACGACTTGCGAAGCGACTCGCGTCTTGAAGCGTGTCGAGTCGCACGCCAAATTGCGATGGAATTCGTGTAATTGGACCTCGAAGAGTCGACGATATTCGCTTCGCGCGACCATGTCGGCTGCTGATACTACACTTCCAAGCTCGGAGTCGCTGCACGCGTGTATAGATTTCCTGGATACGGAAAAAATAAAAGGACCCCCTACGTGGGCTTTTCGGGGGGGCTCTTCGTTGGAGAATTCGCGGATCCACGCTCGTAGTGGTTCTCCCGCGGCGAGGAGTATTGACTGGCGTTATTGATAGTCCGCCCGTTTGTCCTCGTGTCTATCGCGGTACGACACGTGCGGCATATTTGCGTGGAACATCAGTCGGCGATAAATACACCGTCCACACATCCGTGGATTATCCGCGACGGATTCCCCCGGGGTCAATATATTTCATTGAAGACTCGTGTGTACAATCGCTGCGCGATGTTTCGAAGCTTTCTCGAGCGCGATACGGCGCGGCTTATTGTCGCTCCGGAGGGTTTCGCGCGAAATCGCCTTCCGCGATGAGCACCGTGACACACGTCCGATCCGCCGACGACGAATTGCAAAACACGGCGATAATGGATGATTTGAACTTTGCCTGGCCAACGATCGGAATTGCATATTTCGTTTACGACGTTGCTCGCACGTCTAAAGCTCGCTTTTGTTTCTAGCATTCGACCGCGCTCGCTCTCGCGCGAGACACACACACACACACACACACATATGGCGATACCAGCGTAGATATTCATCGGACATTAGTTGTTTATAGCAACTAGCTTGCTTAGCAACTAGCTTTCCTCGACGATCGCATGTAGCTCCTCGAGATTACAGTTCGTGCCGACGCATGAGCGACGAAAGCAAATTTAGTTAATCCGTTCGTCGGAATCCAATACCGGACTTCTGCGAGCCGTTATATCAGCGATCACGGCATCGTGCTTCGCGGTTATCTTCAGCCGTAGCCGGCTCTGCAATGTAAATATCCCGTTTATCGCGTCTCGCGTCTCTTCCTGGAGGAGACGTACTAATGCAAGGCTGATTGATAGGTAACGGTGAGGGACCGTTAATCTCTCACCGATAACCTCGGATACGTTAATTTGTTGGGATTCTCATTACATCGCGCATGTTCTCTGAATATTCCGAAATCGAGTCTCACCGGGAACGAGTAGAGAAAAGTTCACTCGAGGCGACTGTGAAAATACCCCGCCACGCTTGGGGTGACAAGAGGAAGCGCTTGACACGAAAGCTCAGGGTGGATTTCAATTAAACGATCATGAGACTCCTCGATTAGAGTCTGAATTATATAAGACGACGGAAGAGAGCCACATTGCAGGTCTATTTCGCATGTATAATTCCGGCTCCGGGGTAGATTCTTCGTCCATGCGAATGAACGATTAGAGTGAACTTGTCTCTGTGACGACGGAGTACACTGGAAAGCAAAACAGTTTAACGGACAGTTTTGTTTCTAGTGACATTGGTAATCCGTGTAGTTGTGAATTTGAGAATCGCTGCTTAACCAAACTGCGCAAATAAAAAAATCACGGGTCTCTTTAACTCCAATTATGCGTGTCTCTCTTACCCTCTCCGCAAAGATGTCTGATCCACACAGATATTATTGACAGTGCGCCATATCGAGCAAAAGATGGCTTTTGCTTTGGAACATTTATCATGGGAGAGTGAATGGATGGATACTATTTTCTCTGATGAGAAAGTATTCTGTATGAATCACTTAAAAAAAGTATTCTATTTGTAAGGTGATTTCTCCCATAATCTCATATTCTAAACAAAGCCTTTTACAGAAAAAGGATCTTCCTCTCGATAAAGCGATTAAAGTGAACTATTCATCTAAAATTTATTAAATATTATTTTAACTGTTTTCCTCTTATTTCAAGAGAATTTTCTCTTATGTCAATTAATTTTCTCTTTATGTCAAGAAGAATACTTATCGGCGTTTTTCCTCTTCCATCTACTCGCAGAGGGACACTCTCTCTGTGCATATGACGATCGTCGCCGTATTTATTTTATGGACAACGTCTAGAGTAAAGCAGAAAAGAAAAGAGATCGATTTATTCAGTTTATTTTTCTTCAGTTGTTTTTCCCGGTTATTTCGTCATGAACGAAGTTCAAGAATTTTTGAAAAAAATGACCTTAAAGACAAACTGGCCCATATTTCAGCATAAGTACATACATATACCCATTCATCATATCGCGTTGCATATCATATTAAATGCCATTTAGAGTACTTAAAATTACAAATTTATATTTTTTCCTACTTTTTCAGCAGAAGGCAAAAAAAAATTTAACTAGAATATTTTCCGGACAATTTCATAATAATTTTCCCCCCTTTCCCTATAAAGGAATATATAACCAGTAAGAATAAAGTACAGTAAGAATAAATAATAATTCTCTCCAAAAAAGATTAAATAATCTATACATAAGTGGAAATTTATATTAAAATCAATAAGATTTGTATTATACATATATAACATAATTCCTCTAACTTTAAGAACAATGTGTTTATAATATTTTCCTTTCAATTTTAGAGAAATCCTCTTGAAGCCGTGTATAAAAGTAAAATCCTCTAAAATTTCGATGATTCTGCTTATTCTGAAATTACTTTTGTTTGGTGGTGTTCTGGACGGGTGATTCACAAATTTTACAACTAGACTAGTTACTAACGTTTATAAAAAAAAGACTTTCAAGACCATTTTGCTTTCTAGTGTATACAGACCTGCATGATTGCCTCGACACATGAAGTCGAATCGTTTCAGAACTTCCTACGAGAGATGCCCTTCATGTTCTTCAGATTTCATGTGTTCAGCCCATTGCGCCAATCTGCGTACACCGAGCGGTGTAACAGCTTTACCGCACGACGTATTATTTCCCGCATTGCGTTTGCATGTTATTTCTTTTTTAAGTTTCCCGTTGGAGAAGTACGTGGCGGACTCTGAGGAGCCGCAAGTGCACGCGTTTGGGGTTGCTCTGTCGACCTGTGCACAGCTTTTCAATGTCGAAGCGACTCGGCGACTCGCAGAGAGCGGGGAATATTCGTATGCGTGAAAAATCCCTCGGACTCGAAAGCGATTCATCGGTTCGAGTGGAACTTCAGCCGAGGATCTTTCCCGTCGCGAAAAGCCCCTATTCATCGAAAGTTCGAGCTCGGGCAAGCGACGTGAAGAGCCGTACCGTGCATGGTTTTAGACGGTACTTAGCGCGATAGAGGCCGAGAGAGCGCACTTCGACGTCGCACATGTGGGTGAAAGTGTGTTCGTCCGGCGAATTCTCATGCAAGAGCGATAAAGTGCGCGCGATGCGTGACAAGCGCGCTCATCTGTCTGATCTCATTTGCGGGGCTTAACAAACGGTCGCCACTTGCAAAATTCGTCGTGGTCGCGCCGCGAGCTTCAGACCGGTTTCCATCTGGCGACAGGTCGGTGAATTTCTCGTTATCCGTCAACCGGTTGCTTAGTTATCGCCGGTTAATCGATCTCTAGCTCGAGAGGAAACGCGCGAGGCGCGTCTTCGGCCGACGCTTATCCCGCTCGCTTTGATCCCACGAATGGTAAATAAATGAACGTTTGCGCCTCGAATTCGCAGCCGTCGACTCACCGTTTTCGCGTGGGGGTGCTCGGTCGTTGATGAAGAACGCGGCCTCCTCCGCATGAGAGGACTTTCGCCATGTCGAATTGATAATTACTCGGCTGAATGTCCGACCGAGCTATCGGCGTCTGCAATTTCCATCGACGACGGTCATTAGTGCTCAGGATTTACATACCAGGACATTAGCCGCCCTACGTGCGTGTACGGTAACTGCGTCCTCCCCGTACTGTTTAATTAAAAGCTAATTTGCTTAAGAAACCGTCGCTTTGTCCCCTTCGCCCTCCCCCTACTCCCTACCCCCGTGCCTCGCGATCTCGTTTGTCGCATAGCGAGTATTTCATGATTCGCATATGCCGTAGCAGTGTGTCCCTGGCTAATTCTATCCTTGCAATAAGCTTGATGAAATTGCACACGAGCCTTTAAAATAGCACACACAGTACTTGCGTAGCGCGCGTTACGTAGCGCTAAAAATTGACGGCGCGCCGTATCGACATCGCGAGAGCGTACTTTACGCGCGCGGTGTTGATTTCGGGGGGAGCGCAAATCCGATTTCGAGAATCGATCGCATCTCGCGTCATCGGATGCGCTAAGACGTATAACGCCTAATTATTTCTTCTGAAATTTTTCTTTTCGGTGCTTTCGGTGCCAGTCGCCGATACTGCCGTTCGAGTGGGAAACTCGTGACAATATGCGTGCAAAGTTGTTATCACTGACGTTGTAGGAAAACTTACTTCACTTGCGGTTACTTCACTGTGCGATTATCACAGTTGTTTCGGAAATCTCTCCTCATAGAATATGTATCTCATTTGTCGGCATGATTCTGTTTGAAAGTCGGTTTGTTCGTATCGATTAACAGTGCTCAGTGCTTAGTGCAAGGAAAGCCTTGAACGAATCTAATATAGTCGCGAAAATACCACACTGTTTTTATCGGGATGTACGGCCGCAAATGGATATCATATTTTGTCTCGGGATAGAATTTTATTGGTAATCAGCGGAAACAATGACGCACACAGGATGAGACAGCAATTGTTATTACCTTGAACATCTTCGAAATCTGAGAGTAAGAAAAAAATTTATCGAACTTAACTTACTATTTATTAATAATAATAATAATAATATGTTTATATTTTTATTAGTAATAATGATATTATATAAATGTTTATATTAATAATAATAATAATATAAACATTTTTTATGTACATATATATACATACACAGAATGTCCGGGATCTTTTGGAAAATTTGTGAAGATTAATCAGATGAAACTGAGAAGAAAAGTCATGTACCATTTTGCAAAAGTCGCAATAGTTATTAAGTTATTAATGATTGAAAATGTAGATAGATATGAATATATTTGAACTTTGAACCTATCACTAGGCACAATAGCCGTCATATAATTATAGATTAGGTCATTCTGAACAAAAATGTCCTTTACCATTTTGCAAATAAATAAGCAAATTTTCAAGTTACTAATTAAAAGAGCTTCTACATGTAGTCATTTTCAATCATTAATAACTTAATAACTATTGCGATTTTTGCAAAATGATACTTGACTTTTCTTCTCAATTTCATCTGATCAATCTTCACAATTTTTTGTTTCCACAAGATCTCGGACATCCTGCACAAACGCAGGAAACAATTTCTAGACAAAAAATTGGACATCATCAGTGATGGAAAATTTGTCCAGACTCTCTAAATTACTCTTTATTAATTATACGTATATACATTTGTTTATATATGTTTATATATAAATAGTTTCTGGGTAGTAAGTCGAACATCGTCAACGATGTGTGCGTGTTTCCGTGTCGCGAATATCCTCACTCGCGACACGCAACAAAGTACAAACACGGATCAAAGTGACTACGCTTTGATGCCGAGTATTAATATCATCGATGCGGCGCGAACGCCGCCACTTACGACGGGATGGGATTAAACGGCTCGTTTGTTTGCGGCGCAATGTTCCCCGCGCGTCGAAGATCGCGGTGGGATCTGCGATCGTGCCGACTCCTTAGGTCCAAGGTTCCCATAAACTCCGCGCGGTTCAAGGACTCCGTCGGCGCCTGGCGAGTGAGAAAGAGAAAGAGAGAAAGAAAGAGAAAGAGAGAGACTATGCGTGTGTGTGTGTGTGTGAGAGAGAGAGAGAGAGTGAGAGAGAAAGAAGAAAGATAGATAGAGAGAGAAAGGGACCTGTCAATTTGGCGCACTCGCAGTTTTACGTCTCGCGCAGGGTCGCTTGAGGATTCCTTTCCTTCTCCCGCGATCGTCGACACTCGCAGCGACGGCATGCACGGCAGCCCGCCTCCCGGGTGCCCAAGGCGACCGGTGAGGAATCCCGGAACAGCCGCCTGCAACTCGTCCTTCCATTTCTCCTCCATATGCGTTTCCCGTCGTCGATCGTACTGCGAGAAATTGATCGAAACTTTTGCCTCTCCTTTCGCTCGGCTGATCTTACAATGTGCCTGCGAGCTTGTGTGGGGGGAATGTGTGTGGGGAAGGGGGGGGAGAGGCTCACCTTCTCCACCTCGCGGTCAGCTTCCACCTCGTTCGTTATTCGCCACGTCATCTGATTCAATCGAATGATTTTCAAAGTCGAAGTGAACGCCTTTTAATTCTTCAATCGCTGATTTTGTTATTAATGCTTCGACGATTTTGCACTATCTCCCTTAGCTGCTTGCCTGCTTGCGTAAGAGAGAGCTCCGGCGATAATCGTCTGAGTTACACACGTTTCTTCGTTGCATATATCCTATATGACTTCTTGCGCCCATGTGTTAACGTCCTTAAAAGACTTATCCTTTGTAAGGTTTCTACGTTGTTATATGCAGTTATATGAGCGTGGTTTTTATATGCATACGCGCGCCAGATGATTGAAATGTAATAAAATGACCGATGTGATTATACGCAAAACTCAGAAACGTTAAAAGGGATAGTTTTTACAAGGATGTTTAATATGATGAAGACGACTACTTGACACTTTGAAAGCATTAGAAACATTTAAGAACAGATCGGCTTTGATCTTTCTGAGTAAAATAATATATTCTTTTTTCTTCACTCACTGTTTGGAATATGAAATTCTCTGAGAAAGGTGGCTGGAAAAGCAATATCCTTTTCCAGATATTTCATAACCGAAATATTCCATACGATATTCTGCTATTTTTCGACGCAAAATATGAAATGTCTCTTAAAGTGTTGAATTTTCGATGATTTTGGCTTGATATTTTCACCTACAGGATGTGCGCATGTTTTTTTTAAAAGGACTCAATTAATCGTACTAATCTTCGCGCACATCAATGCATCTGCAGAATGCAATAGAATTCATCTTTTTCTGTGTTTTTATATCAATACTCTTTATCGTTCTGATGTACAAGATAAAGTATCGTAAAGATGGATGGATATCTCCAGAAATGCTGACGACAGGAAAGAATTTTGAACCAGACGAAAATTAGTGTTTTAAGGGTTTCCTCTTTTGCTTATATTCATTCGAGAGCAACCTTGAACTATACATATATCTCGTATAGTCATCGAATTCGCCGCGAATTTAAAATATACACTTGCGTTGAAGAAGCTTAATGACTGTGAGATATTTTTTATGCATTCATAAATTATATCTAAAGAGACGTAAAGACTCTTAAGGCATTTCAACGCCTCATAAAACTTTTTACTGCCGTCTTTTATCCGTATATCTTGGAAATACTCGCCTATTACGTTTCACGTGCCTCACCCTGTATATCGCGTAACCGCCTCGACGATGCGTCATTTATCAATGACCGGGGAAATGTTTCTTGCGATAAACAAAGGAGCGTCCCTCTCCCCGTCCCTCCCGATAAAACGAAATACAGATTAGATTGGGTAAATGTGTTAGCATCGGCCAAGAGTCGCGTTGTGTAAATCACACGAGATTCGACTTCCGATTGAACAGGGAACAATCATCGCACAAAGAGAGCCGCCGACTGCACGCGTCCCGTGAAACGAGCGAACGTTCACACATACACACTGCGAATTACCGTCGATCTTCAAGTTCCATTAGCCGCGCCATTAATATAGGTGCAAATCATTACGGCTAGCGGCGTGTTAATTTCGCGTTTAACCGCGATTAACGGCGACGCCGCCGCCGTTTCAAATAGTCGCGGCGCATTCGCTCGCGCGGAGAAAGGAAGCGGATGGACGGTTGCGTATCGGCGCGCGCGCATATGCATATTTAAATGCACCGCAGATTTGCGTACGCGCGAGGGAGCCCACATATTTGCCCACCCCGGGGCGTGTTATCTTCTCCGAATAGATAAACATATACACGCGACGTCATTATCGAGCGATTTATTTCGGCTCTTATCGGCCGATTCGATCGCTCTCGCCGGCTAACAGGACTTTTATCGCGGCTGTAAATCGGCAAGGCAACTCTGCGATTCGCACGTCGCGACAAGGCGGATTTGTAATACTCGACGGCGGAGAGTGTAACGCCTGTCTTCGCATTCATATTGTTGCTCGTTCGCGTGTCATTGACGTGATCGATTCTCCGTCGAGCCGCATCGGCTATGCGGACAGAATATTGTCTAGCTCTTTTTCTCATGTAAATTCTTTCCCACTTGGCCGCACTTTCTATTAGGTGCACCGGTGAATAATCCAAATTTTTTTACGCAGCTGAGAAGTTAATTTGGAAATCAATCGATCTTCCCGCGATTATGTAGCGTTGTTGACATATAGCTATTAAAAATAACACTTAGTATGGCGGAAGGCCATATCAACATAATTTGCAAAAGTATTCAGTAGAGATAAAAATGGCGGACAGAATATTGTCTAGCTTTTCTTCGTGTAAATTCTTTTCCACTTGACCGCGCTTTCTATTAGGTGCACCAGCGAATAATCCAAAATTTTTTAACAACTGAGAAGTTAATTTGGAAATCAATCGAATTTCCCGCTCTTTACCGCGGTTATGTAGTGCTGTTGACATATAGCTATTAAAAATGACAGTTAGTGGCAGAAAGCCATACTGACATAACTTACAAAAATATTCAATACAGTAGAGACAAAAATGACGACAGATAAGGTGCATATCCGACGTTGTATTCTTTAAAGAATTCCCATAAAGAAAAAATGCTGCAGGAACATGCGAATTGATTTGTTCTTTTCTCGGCAAATGTTCTGCGGTACGACGTGTACGCATTTTGAGTTAAGCGATTTAAAAGTAGTAATTTTGGTCTGATTGACAAACAATGTTTGTCCTGGAGGCTCTTGGTAGTGCGACAACAATGATTTGGAGCAACCGTTCGTTGCGAATTCCACACAGACGCAGAAAGAGCTTGCAGAATAATTGGAAGTAACGCAGCAAACCATTTCCAAACGCCTACATGAGATGGGAAAGGTCCAAAAAGAAGGAAAATGGGTTTCGCATGAAATCACTGAAGCCAACAAAAATCAATGAGTGACAGTGTTTCTTTCTCTTTTCAATAAGCAGCGTCGAGAGCTTTCCTTGTGGAAAATCCTTACGAGCGGTGAGAAATGGATACTCTATGACGATCTGAAGCGCAGATAGTCACGGATAAATCCTGGCAAACCATCAACGTCGGTCGCAAAGCCCAGTCGCTTCGGAAAGAAACTTCTTTCCTGTGTTTGGTGAGATATCAAGGGCGTGCACTGATTATAATAGAGTACACCTTTGATATCCCACCAAGTGCAGAGCAGAACAGCTCATAAATTGTTGTAATCGGGAAGTACAGTTACCGCCGACTGCTACCAACGCCAATTAATCTGCTTGAGTCAAGAATTGGAACGAAAACGCCCTGTGAAATTATTGCATAACAACGCCAGGCCACATGTTACTTTCAAGACAAAAGGCATAACATCAACTTTCAAGACAAAAGGCACATAATGAATCTTGTCTTGCGGCACTCGGCGTACTCACCAGACATTGCTCCATCCGATTATCAGTAGTTCCAGTTGATACAACGCGCCTGTCCGATATGCACTTCCAATCAGTGGGTGAGATTCGAAAATGGTTTGACGACCTTATCGCGATGCAGCAATTTTTCCGAGATGGAATTTATCAACTGCCTGAAAGGTGGCTTGAAGAAAGTAACGGCGAATACTTTGATTGAAAAATTCGTCTTACTTTCTTTCAATCTAGAATTTAGCCGAAAAAGTTGGATTATTCATTTGTACATCTAGAAATAGTGTGCAAGAATAGATTTGTTGGTGGAGTTTATTACGCTGAAAAACATATAATAATAATAATAATAATAGACGTCACTAACGGTCTACAATAGATGCACAGCAGATGTAAGCCTTTGGCTGTTTGCTCTGAGTTTTATAACATTTCTCATGCTTAACAGCTGGAGTCTGACAGCTTGTTCGAAGTTTAAAAATTACGGCTTCAGACGGGAGACGCTTTTAGTCGAAAATTAAGTCACAGTCGTGGGCTCACAGCAAAAGATTTACTATACTTATTGTGGATCGCGACGAAGGAACACACTGAATTTTTTACCAGTAGACTTTAGTTTCAAAAGTACAAATAGTATATACTAGATAGTCTACGCAAGGCTTAACAAGTTAATACTCCGAGAACTATGCGATCAATTTTAATCGCCCTGCTCTGGAACTTTATAGATCCCAAGAGTCTTTAAACCTCAAGACTTTCCCCGCATTCACTCTTCTTGAAGGGTGTAGCTGGGGTTTAACTTCAAAATTTCAAATGGATAAACTTTAGTAGACACGACGATCTCCCGTTATTGATCTAACTTACCTTCACGTTACTTTTTGGGATCAAGATATACAGGATGCCTAAAAAATAAAGTTCGGCATTTTAAGGGCGGATAATACTCACAAAATGGAGAAAACAAGTCCTAATAAACAAGTCAAAAAATTAATATTGTCAGAGCGAATGAAGAATTATTTGTTCTAACTAAAGCAAATAACCTACTCACTTCTAGTGCTTACAAAGTTTACAAAAGATTTTCTAACACTGTATTGTATTATAACTTATATTAATATACCATAAAAATAACCCTGAAATTACTTGTTGTTCACGAGTATATGTGACAAACAGCTTGATGAAGCGTACGTATAAATGGGAAGAAAATAGATGTTTGTTTACATTCTGAGCAAGTGCGAAGAGATTTTTTAGAAATTTCTTTAAAGCATAACACTCTTTTTACCGGTAAATGACGCGGACAAATTACACCAGAATATACCAGAAAAGCACCGGAAGCGAGTTGCTTGCTTTAATTAAAATAAATAATTATTCATAATCCCGGCAATATTAGTTTTCCGACTCGTGTTTTTTGGAACTTATTTTCCCCACTTTGTCAGTACTATCTTTTTCAATATTTATTAACTTACGATATCTCGCTAACTATTTGTCAAAAGGAAAAATAGTACTAGACTTTTTTACTTTATTTAGTCTCAAGAATATATTGCTACAATAGTGCCCGAACTTTTGTTAACTTATCAACCTTTGGAAATTTCAAAATTATGAAATTAACAGAAGTCAGGACGCTATTGTAACAACATATTCTTGATATTAAATAAAGTAAAAAAGTCTAGTACTACTTTTTCTTCCGACAAATAGCGAGATCGTAAGTTAAATATTGAAAAAGTTACCAAATGTTTCTGAAATATCTAAAAAAATATTAGGCAAATAAAAAAATGTTTCAGACAAAAGTTGTCCAAATTAATTGGTAGAAAACGATGATGTAATAAAAAATAGGGATTTCTATTTAAGAAAAGTAATAATCAGTGAATATCTCGAAAGTGCCGCCATCTGTAAAACAAAATGCTATCGCTTTCTTATGTCCTCCTTCAAACCAAACAACTTTTGCCCGAAATATTTTTCTCTAAAGTATCACGTTTACAAAATATCGGCTGGTACGAATAGTCTATGACACCCTATATACGAGGAACGGTTGTGTGAAAAATTTTGTTGTTACGGTGATCTGTTAAACCATGCGTGAGTCATCCTGTATACGCAACGAAAAGATAATAAAGTATCGAATTGTCATTAGGATAATAAATGAACAAAATTTGTTTCTGTTCTGTTGATATCAGTTGCAACAAGATTCGACAGTAATTTTTTCCATTGCGAGTCCCCTCGATGTGCGAATGCGCAGCCGACTCCCCCATGGAACGGGATTCACCACATCGATATTACAAGAATGTAATTGCCCGTCGGATTTCAAACGAATACGTTAACGATTACACATGATATGGAATTTCATTAACATCATATAAATACGTACACGCGCTCGCGCGACGCATATTCGCGATAACGAAAGTCGACGGTTCGTCGACTCGGGGCGACTCGGGGCAGATAACGTCTCGCGGCGTGCCACCCGGTATATACGTGATAAGAAAATATATAAAGTGCGCCAAGTGTCTTTTCGCAGGCAGACGTGGAAATCCGCGCTGGCGACATTCCCCGCGGCCTCCGGGAGAGCCGTGCCTCCGCGGTTGCACCAATCGCGGCCGTCCTTTCACTGTCGGAATTCGAAGCTCGTGCTGAAAAGGCCGATTACCCGTATCCTATTCCCTTTCGACTGGCTGCAACGATCGAGGACCGATCGCAACGACAACGTGTCGCGACATCGGACACTTCGAAGGCCTACCTGTCTCTCTCGTCGCGGAAGATCGGCCGAGAGCCGGGTTGCCGAACGGGAACGCGAAACGGGAGTGATTCGCGCGAGAACTTTCACAAACGTTCGTTCGTTCGTTCGTTCGTTCGTTCTCACATCGGGCGGAATAGCCCAGCAGCCGCGTAACTCAGCGCGAATAGACGTCGCAGTTTGCGAGATCGTGCAGCCATCGGGCTGATAAAGAACGAAACATGTTAACGTGTTACATGACCGCGCTGCAATGCGAGTGGATCGAGAGCCGCGGGCGATTGAATTTCGGCGCGCCGCAGTCGCAATTCAAGTGGGTCGTAATTCGAGGGATTCGAGACACGCCGGAGGGAGGGGGAGTGCAAACCAGAGTGACACGTCTGTTTCGTTTGCTGTTGCAGGAACAACGTCAACGTCGAGGGCGCTACTCACAAGCAGGTGGTGGATCTCATCAAGTCGGGCGGCGATGTTCTCACCTTGACCGTCATCTCCGTCACGCCGCAGGAGGCGGAAAGACTGGAGCCCTGTGATGACATGAGGTAAGGACAAAGATGTTCAGTAGGGAGAAAGATTATCAAGAGTTTTGTTGATGTGAAATCGGGAATGATGAGGAAGAGGCCGACAAGAGCCTTCGTATGAATGTTACGTTGATTAACAAGTGTGGATTAAAGTCCGAGCAAGAAAATGTGTCGTACTTCTGATTTACCTGCATAGACACGATTGCTTGTCAATTTGTACCGCACAGGCTCCTATTGGTCTGTCCTTAAGGTTTCTGTTTCCGCGGCTACCTGGAATTGCCAGAAGCGAGGAAATCTAAAAAGTCTCGCAAAGTATGTTGGAATAAAAAAGATGTGTTCATAAAATGACTCTTGCGACCGATCGAGCGGATCCGAACACGTTCCCTCTGCTCTTGCAATCAATAAGTGGGCGGGAAATTAATGTGACAGAATCATGAGAAGAGATAAGTTGCACGTGAAGGAAAGTAGGTTGCGCGTCATGTGAAGGCAAGAGTGGCAACTTCTTGATTATTAGAGCAAGAGGGAAATGTTCGAAATGCTGCTTTACAGATCTGCTCGATCGATTACGCAAGTGCCATTCTATGAATATGTCATATTTTAGCGAATTTTGCAGGAATTTTTAGTGTACGCTTCCTCGCCTCTGACATCATCAATCAAGAGTTAAACGGCGAAAGGCTACGAGCCTTGACGGTCACGCTGAATTCACGCGTGAGTCTCGTCACACAGAGAAATGTGTGTCGCATTCAAGTAAATGTTACTCGTCTCAAGTTTTTCGGAAGTTTGCATACCTATAAATCTGCCACAAATTTGTCAAAAACGACGAATTTACTCAAAATAATTTCCAGCTAGTTTACTACTTCAAACAAAAATATTAAGTTAAAAGAAAAATCCAGCTTGCTTCCAACAGAAAATATAAGATATAATATTCTTAAAATTAATATTAAAATTAATATTTATAATATTCTTAAAAAAAGAATACACACACATTCCTCTTCTGAGGTATCTTCTATGATAATGAGCTTTCTTGACATTCGCGATGGGTATACTTTAATTATCGAACAAATATTCGTATTGAAAATGATCATTTTACTTAAAAGAAGAAAAATAAACGGGGTGCTCGTTTTTCCTAGCAACAGAATGATATTTTTCTCTATACAGGCTCAAATTCTCGGTTATGATATTTCCATTCGACGATATTGCTTTTGTCGATATTCCTGAAAAGATTACTTTGTGAAATTATTTCCAGGCAGACAAATAAAGTAAAAAGATGTTTACGGCAGCTCCTCAGCAACTCCGAGTGTGTTATTTTTCATGCATAAGCATATGTGATCTCGACTGAAGCTTCTTTTTTACACATTTCTAGCAGTTTTGAATCACATCGTTTAATTCGTTTGGACACCACCATCAGCACGATCAACCGTATTAAGTGACGTGATTCGAGACGACGAGAAACGTATAAAGAGAGATTCAGCCAATTACACATTTATACATATCAAAATAGCACACTCAGATTCGCAGTGAACTCACGCGTCACCCGGACATGGATGTTACCGATATTCGAACTTTGGCACCCGAGCTTATCGAGCGTAATCGTGACGCAGTTGCAATTGAAACCTTCAAGAGGAGGCGAATCGTGCCCCAGCGGTGTTCAATCAAATTCCCGATAATAATAGAAATATCTCGATCTTGTGTTACCGATAAGATCGCCGAGGTGCATGTACTGATGGCGATTCTCGATAACCGCGCTCAGTCTTCTGCCTCCAATAACCCGCTCGAGACTGAGCATATGGCACTAACTGCGCTGCATCTTGGCTAGCTATGCTTCAGTGGACTACAGCGAGAAGCGGTCCCTACCCATCAGCGTGCCGGATTATCACGTTCGCGAGAGAAAACACGAGCGCTACGTGGTCTTCAACGTCCACATGGCTGGTAGGCACTTGTGCTCGCGCCGATACCGGGAATTCGCGGCGCTGCACATGGCGTTGAAGAAGGAATTCATAGGCTTCAATTTCCCGAAGCTACCAGGAAAATGGCCATTCCAGTAATGTTCTCTAATTACTCATACACACGCGAATATGAATAGACTCGTTCAGTCGTCTCACGAACGAGTCTGTTCGATGTCCGACCTCTGTCGCACAATCGAGCCGCGTATAAAAAAAAAAAAGAAGGAGCTTCTGCGCATTTTCGGCATCCTCGCGTTCGTCTTCGCGGCTCGTTGAACTAGTTGAGCTAGCTGGTTAATTGGTTATGTTCAGCGAGTTGAATGTTGCGACAGTGATCGATGACATGCACTGTAACGACGTTTATACAGTAGTCTGAAACCAGTTTGACAGCGCTCGTGCAGGGGGAGAATTTTATAATAAAAATTGTTGTCGAACTTTTTTGTAACCGAGAAACATATCACACACGCGTGTATAATATGCTGCCTTAACTTATTATCTGACGTTCTGTACGTGAAACTGCTTATATTTCAGGAACTCCGAAATATATTAACAAATCATTAACAAATTTGCTATATTCTTTGTCAAAAGTATTCAGAAGAATTTAGATGAAAAAAGCTATATATAATACTCTGTGTACAGAGATACCGCAGTTTTCGGAAATAAAATCTCAATCTGACAAAATGCGAACCGGACAAAGACACAATGACCACAAACAACATCTTTGTTATCACGACTGAAAGTATTCGCCTAAAAACTCATTTGCCTTCAAACTCGGTTGAGATAGCTGAGAACATTGGTCGAATAAAACTCTCCTGCCGGAATTTTTCTCCTCTTGCGATATCGAGTTTTTGTCTGGTACCTTCTCCCTTGCTCCGCAGAAAACAGCAAGTCAGTTACAAGTCAGTTACCGAGTTTCTCTTTCCTTGCACAGAGTCGATATTTGACATCTTTTGACATTGTAATTATCAGCGTCGCATATCGTATATAACATAGTGATACATATATATGTGTTTATGCGACACATAATAGCAATGATTGCAACACTGGAAAAATAATTAAATCGATTTCACAACGTTTATGTAAACATAGATTTCGCGTGTTAACAAACCGGTTTCACATTGCCGTATAAATTCAGTACGATACTGTCACTTCTCATCAAGTTGCGTATAAAGTATAATTAATTCCATTTGAAAGGTCATTTGGACTTTTAACAGAGAACCAATGAATGATGTGAAAGATACATGTGTCTCGAATTGTGTTTGTCTACCGTATTTTGGACATAGTTCAAAAAGTTATTTTCGAAGAGTAACGTATTATGTCGTTTGCATTACCTGTTGAAAAAAAATAATTCGTGACCGTTACTATTACTCAGAAAGTAACGAATATTACAATTTCCACCAAACATTAAGAATTCCTTTTCTTTTTGTTGTAGAATTTGCTTCTGTCCACTTTATGTACATATATATGTATATATATATATATATATATATATATATATATACATATATATATACATATGTATATATACATATTATATATACAGGATGCACCAGAAAGATGGATACCCTTATCTCGAAGGGATGACGTTTTTGAAAAAATGTTAAATACAAAAATTTCCAGATTCACTGTTTGAAATTTCGAAAGGTCATCAAGTTAACAAAAATCAGAGCATTGTAACAGCACATTATTGAGACCAAATAGACTGAAAGAGTCTAATATCACTTTTCCTTCCAACAAATAATTACCGAGATATTGTAAATTTTTAAGTATTGGAAAAGTTATCAAGTTTTCCTGAAATATCTTAAAAAATATTAGGCAAATAAAAAAATGTTTTAGACAAAGGTCGTTCAAATTAATTGGTAGAAAAGGATGATATAATAAAAAATGGGGATTTTCGATTTTAAGGTTGACCTTGATTTGACCTCTTAAATTTGAACCCTAGGTCAAATTCAAGTTCACCACTAGATGCCCAGTTCCAAACTCTAAAACTGTTATATTAAACATTTTTTATTTTCAAAAACGTCCTTCCCTTCAAGTTAATCCATCTTTCTGGTACATTCTGTTCATATTCGTGCACGCGTAGTCTATATGTGAAACATAACAATGTAAGTAACGATTATTTTCGTCACCGTTATCCGCAAGGTGTTAATTACATTATCGTTACCGCACACTACTGCGGATAAAAATAACGTCGTTATCATGTTGTTATTGAAGACAAAACAGCTTGTTACGGTAATGTTATTACAAGTAACGCGTTACGTCTTAATCGGATTTTTGGCTACTCAATTACCTAAGCTTCCGAGTGTTCACACAATCTATGCGGCGATTGATGCGTTAATCAGTCCGCTCGCTCGTGTTCCAGGCTGAGCGAGCAACAGCTCGACGCGAGAAGGCGCGGCCTGGAGCAGTACCTGGAGAAGGTGTGCGCAGTGCGCGTGATAGCGGAGAGCGACGCTATGCAGGAATTCCTGACAGACAGGTTGGAGGAGGACGGGGATCAAGGACCAGCGGTGGATCTGAAGGTTCTTTTGCCGGATCGCGAGGTCGTCACCGTCACGGTCCTCAAGGCCGCGTCGGTGAAGGACGTCTACGACGCGGTCTGCTGCCGAGTCGGCCTCGACTCGGAGACGGCCAAGTACTTCTATCTCTTCGAGATCGTGGAATACAATTTCGGTACGCGCTCTGACCAGTCGCCGTGAGCGTTTCCGCTCGGACGTGTGATCCGGTACTATTAATAGCGCGTCTCTGCGACATGTAAAACATCGTCGATGCGTTTCAGAGCGGAAGCTGCAGCCGCATGAGCACCCGCATACTCTGTATATTCAGAACTACTCGACCGCCAGCGCGACGTGTTTGGCGATACGGAGGTGGCTCTTCAATGTAAATAGGCCTCTGAGCGAGCAGGCGTTAACTTGGATATTCTGGCAAACGGTCGACGAAGTTAATAGAGGTCACATTACCGCCGGTGAGAGACTGTATCAGTTGAAGGCTCTGCAGGACGCGTCTAGGAAGCACGAGGTACGTTGGGAAATTGACACGAAATTGCTTGTCGCGCATCTTCTCCAGTCGGTTATTAAGTAAATAAACAATCTTTATCATTTTTACTTAAACGCGGATAATTTAAAACTTAACTTTGAATCTAGAAGATGAGAAGATTATTAAAGACCGGGTTGCTGATTGTTATGCAAAAATTGATCACAGTGTAGATTGCAAATCTACTGTTTACCAGCGATGTGTATTATTTAAAAAAAAACAAAAACGAGAAATGCGTTTTCAGTAAATCTGTGGTCTGAGTTTATTAATAATAAACAGTTGCAACATTTATCAGTTGGTTAATTGATAAACTGTTTGTTAACCATGCTAAGACTAACCTCCTAAGAATATACAATTTAGTACCAGAAAATTATGTATTGCAATACAGATACATCTCAATAGTAACTAAATAACATATAGTTGAAAAACAAAAAATAAATAAAAATAGTCACGTCGCAGTAATAATAAAGAACGATTAAAGTATAATCAAATTATTACGGCAATAACTGGATGCACAAATTAGTTATAAATTTTTGTTATCTACAGTGATCAATTTATGCGCATCATTATCAGCGATTTGGATCTTATTAGGCCTTGCTTTCTTTTTTATTTTCATATATTTCCATTTTATTTCGTTCTACAGTATCTAAAGCTGGCAAGGGAGCTCAGCGGATACGGAGACATCGTGTTCCCGCATTGCACGTGCGACTCGAGGAAAGAAGGTCACGTGGTGGCAGCGGTGGGTATGGCGGCGTTCAAACTGCACGCCGCGAAGGAGGACGGCACGTTGGAGTCGCAAGTGGTAGAGTTTCAGTGGAACACCATCACCCGATGGGAGGTAGACGAGGACGGGATGGCGTTCTGTTTCCAATACACTCGCCAAGAAAATCGTCCGCCACGTTGGCTCAAAGTCTTCACTCCTTATGTAAGTATGACGACTTCAGCACGGTGCAGCTCTATGCTCACGCGTGCGTTTATATAATAAGCTCGTCGCCTCTAATTTGTATCTGATGATGTGCTTGCAGTATACGTTCCTCTCGGACTGCTTTGACCGAATAGCCGAGGAAGCAAAATGGGACGATCCAGGGGAATGACGTAATGCTCGACGCTAAGTAGCGCATCCGGTGTGTGACGTTGAGGATGTTTCCAAACAAATATCCCCGCATTCGTGTCTCTCCGTAGTCGAAATTTTTTACTAGGATTAGTCCTTTAAACCGACACAAGAGTCAGCGTAGTACTATTAGCATATCAGATTTTTCTATCTGTTGGCTTCGCGAAACGTTACGTTAAGACTACGTTAGCAACGTTACACCGGTAGAGGAACGGTGTTTGTGTGAACATACGTTGTCGTCGCTGAGGTGTCGGTGAAAAGTAGCCGGAAGAGCAAACGAAAGCACGAAAGAAACGAAGAATATATAGAGACTCGACGGGTGTGAAATGCGAGTTAGAAAAAGATTCGTTCACGCACGAGATTTGAAAGAAAAAAAAGAAGGAGGGAGAGGAAGAAGCAGATGCGATGTGTAAATTTAGGCCGAATTTATCACACACCATGCTCGTCCATGACGATTGCTGAATTGTGATGTGGTTCGCTTCGACTGAATGTGTAAAGAAATAAATTCATCTTTATGCAAAGAGAGAGAGAGAGAGAGAGAGAGAGAGAGAGAGAGAGAGAGAGTATAGTTTTAACAACTTCGTTTCGTCGACAAAATGCGCGCCACTCCTTCGTTTCATCGCGAAAAGGGGAGGGGGAGGAAGGGCGAACATTTTGCGAGCGAGCGTGCAACACCCGAAAAAAACATAAGAGAATTAAATAAGTGTGTAGGTGTGCGGGCTATTATTACGGAGATACGGTCGCCCGTCTATAGAGAGACCACCTATCCTTTGGCCTATAAGTTCTACATAGCGTATAATTCCGTCATCAGAGCGAAAGAATCGATTGAATTACGTAAACGTTCCTTCTCGTTCGCCTAATAGATCTTAAACTTTCCTCCGTTTTGATCTACATGAGTAGTACCGATCGAGCGAGCGAATCACGAGGCGAATTGTGTGCGCCACGAGGTGTCTCGTGGAGATTTTCAGTACGCAATATATTTCATAAACGTAGCGCGGGTTTATCGATTCGTTACGCAAGGTACTTTGATGTGAGAGACGTTACCGTCGCGTGTTTACGAAGGAGTTCATCGAATTCTAGAGAGTACAAGGAGAAGAGAGATTGGTTGAATCGGAATAAGTTAGGTTCCCAAGGACCAGAACTTTTGTTTCCTTCAACCCCAAAGCACAATGAAATGTTTTGATGAAACAAAAATAGAATTTCTCACTTGCATGAGAAATATCAGTTCTTAAGAATCAGAGGTTCCCTTTCCAGTTCCTCGATCAAAACACAACTAAATACGTTTCCGTCGGAGGGAACAGAGTTTCTGGCGAACGTAACCAACACGAGACACGACTAAATGAGTATTGGTTGAAGGAAAATAGAATTTCTGATCCTTATGAGATTCAATTCCTCGGTAGCAGATTCTGTTTCCTTTAACAAAAGCGCAGGTAACTTCGCCGTTATCACGTGGTCAGTTCTTTTATCGCTGAACTAGTCTACACTGTCGAAATTTAAAAAGAAACAGGCAGTTGAGACTCAGTGGATACGAAAGGAAAAGACCCAGTCAGAAGCATAACGTTGATTCGCCGTTGATTTGGCGTCGAAATGGTCAATGAAATGTTGAATTTAACGTTAATTCAACCCTCATCGACGTCGAATCAACGTTGTGCTTCTGACTGGCGAGAACTAACGCAAGCTGGTGCCAGAGGAAGTGCAGCGGTAAAGAACGAGCCAACGTTAATTCAAGCAATCTTTCCTCCGTGTATCAATAGGCACGTTCGACTAATTGCGCCGCGACTCACAAGCTCCATTCGTGTATGTTGAAACACAAAGTTTCCAAGACGGAGAGCAAGGGACTCGCGAGTTCCCGACAAATTAGATACATATCACAGTCGGTTCATCGATCTGACCCCGATATAAACACGAGCGTGTATTCCTTTCTATTCGAGCTACCTTGTGCAACGAATGGGATTCTTAGAACACACGCGCGGCTAAGGCTAAAGTTTTACACGCGCGGCCGTGCGTCGAGATCAGTCCTCTACACATTCCTGTGTATTTCGTCGGCGTCGTCTAGCATACTGTTGTTAATAAAAAAAGGAGAGAAAAATTGTAAATATGTTGCGAACGTACTTTTCAAGACGGAACCTAGTCATTTCGTTAAGACGGCTGAACAATCTCGTCTCCGCGGAACCATGTTAATCGCCGGATATACACCGCGTCGTTCCGTGTCCACAGGAGCGCAGTGATTTATCAATTAACTACGCGAGCTGCGCGCGTAAATCACGAGCGTGTGCAGAGGATTGCGTGCAGCAGGAGGCCGCGGATGAGCCGTCTTCGGACTCGGTATGCTCGGTCGAAACTTCATCGGGCTACTACTCCCTCGTCACATGATAAATTTATAAAGATATACTGTGTGCGCGACACACACGCATACATACATACATATATATATACACATACATATAAATATAGAAAAAGCGTGCGGCATTAGAGTGCTCACCGCCCGTATAAATATATACATACATGCAGCGCGTAAACTGTGTACAGAATTTAATAGAGGAAGAAAGAAAGAGAGAGAGAGAGAGAGAGAGGAGGGGAAGGGTGGGAGGGAAAGAGAGGAGGGGGATTATAAAGACTCTGAACAATAATATAATAAGCTTGCATGACGCGTATAACGGTTTTCTTCTGTATTATTTGAGAAAAAATAATACACTGATAACTTCTGTCTGAAGGAAGAAAAGCGTTAAGACAACGTTCGAAGGAGATATTACGGTAACGGCAGCAAGTAAGAAACATAATATACGAATAATGTTAGCAGCACTCATATTCCGGACGACGCGTCGGCGGACGCCCCGCGATCACGCGCGCCGATCCGTTTGGTGGACTCGCGAGCGAGGAGCGAATATTGCGAGCGAGTTCCCCATTCGCACGTTATGCCCGACACGGTGATGATGAGCGCACGCGCGTTTGGTTTCGCCCTGGCCGTTCTTTTCTTCTCGTCTTTGTTCGTTCCTAAACATTCTGTGTCTTCTGTCGCAACGGAAACCCGCTTGAAACCCGCTCGTTCTCAACGATTCGCTTGATTTAGCCGCGAGCAGTCCCGGTGATAGCTGATAAATAGGGAGATAGATATTATATATAATTATCTCGTTAACGTTTTTAAACTTTATTCTGTGGCGTATCGAGTGGCGGCGGCGAGTGGCGAGTGCGCGTGACTGTACAAGAATCTAACGATGCGTGTGAGAGAGAGAGAGAGAGAGAGAGAGAGAGAGAGAGAGAAAGAGAAATTATATATACAAATATATATATATATATATAGTACATATAGATTATATATATGCTCTCATGCACAGAGAGAGCATAGTTATAATACTGTTATAACGAGAATAGAAGTATAGTATAGTGTAATTATTAATGAACGCGCGTGCACACGAGTATCCGGATGAACATATGCCAGGGCAAGTGTCCCGACGTTATTCGGAAAGATTTCCGACTGGGAATTTCGAGTTTTTCCCCTAGAAGACGCAATAGAAGTCTAGGGAATGATTCGCGCGGACATACATTTTGTTTCGAAAAGAAATATGTCGAAATTTAAAAAAGGCGACAATTTTCTGAGAATTTGAACTTGTACGTTGTACAGCCGGGTGCACTAATATCTACTCTCTTGAATGCAGCAAAATTAAAATAGCAAAACGAATAGATATTAAAAAAAAAAGAACATCTGCTGTCCCCTGAAAAAAATGTATGGAAATTTAAAAAGCAGCACGGCTTTTCCTGAAAAGTCGTAATACCGAAATCCGAGTACCAAAACGATCTCCGCGAATACAATTCTCTGGAAAATAGTGGAATTTTCTCGTTGTACAGTCGGGTGTATTAGTATTTACTCTTTGAAATACATCCAGAGTGTATTCGGACGATTAGATATTGATATATTCATGTTTCTTTTTTTTCTTTTTGGATAATACAGCTTTCTCGAGAGGAGAATTGCACTTCGGGATTTTTTCTCGGTATTTGGATTTTGGTATTACGACTTTTTTTTGGGATACTTCGGTTTTCGAACTCCGGGATTTGATTTTTCAGGACGATGCATATTTCGAGAAATAAAGCGATTTCCGTCGGAAAACTTCTCGAATAGAGTTTCATGACACCAGATCAATCGGTCGATGTGATACATTCGCGCGTACACCAACCATATTCGATCGAGTGTGTAAGACAGTTATAAGAATGGCTTTCGATGATCGTTTCATCGTGAGAAGAAGGAGGAGGAGAGGGCAGTCTCTACCGAGAGAGCTGTGCAAAATGATCTGTGAGTTGTAGTTAGCAATATGCGCGTGCGAAACATAAAGTACCGGTGATAAATAAACGAATCGGATCTTTGGACAAATTCCTGGCATCTTGTTGCATAATGTATAATAATTAAAATACCCTGTGGAGAATTTCTCGGGAATAGATATTGGCAGTTGATAATTATATTGTTACACTTGCGGTGCATGTACAGTGCGAAATCCGAAGATCTCGTTCGTATTACCGGCGATGGGAGAACTCGAAGGTTACATAATCTTTGATGTACTATTAGAAGTGTGATTTAATTTTGAGGGTTTTGCAAGAGATGGCACTAATGTTAGCTTTGTCGAAGACATTCTAATCACAGCTATTGTTTCTTAATGCTTTAATATTAATTCATGATATTTAGTCATTTACTAACAATAGATGCACTAAAAGTCGTGTTAATATCATCTTAAAAATGGAGTTTCCTAAAGAGCATTTTCGACACGCGTTACTTTTGTTTCTTAATCAGAAGGAAACGGCGGTTGAAGGTCATGGAATTCTGATAGAAATTTATGGTAGCTCCCTATGATGTTGCTCCCTTAATTAAGACAAATGAATATTGGTTTAGACGATTCAAAAGTGCTGATTTCAATGTTAACGACAAACATTGCTCGGGATAACCGAGAAAGTTTGATAACGCCGATTTGCAAGCATTATTGGACGAAAATGCGGGACGGTCCACTTCAGAACTTGCCAGAACATTAAATATTAATCGTACAACAGTTACTAAACGTTCACATGATATGGGAAAGATTCACAAAGAAGGAAAATAGGTTCCACATGAATTATCGGAAAATGTCTCTGCGAACCGGTTGAACATTAGCATTTCGTTGATCGTCAGATAAAAAATGAAGAGTCTTTTGTATCGAACTGTTACTAGAGAAAAATGAATCTGTCTCGATAATTCCAAACGATAAAAATCATGGGTTGATCCAGGCCAACCAGCAACATCCACTTCGAAGCGCAATATTCATGGCTCAAAGGTTGCTGTGTATTTGATGGGATCAAGAAGGTGTTGTGTACTAAGAACTGTTAAATTCGAATAAAACTGTCACCTATGATCATTATCGACAACAATTATACAAATTGAAGCGTGCATTGGACCAAAAGCGATCACCATTTGCAAGTAAACAACGCAAAGTGATCCTTCTTCACGACAATGCTCGACCTCATATTGCATTATCAGTGAAGTAAATGCTATTAGAGCTGGAATGGGAAGTCTTACTGCACCCCGCGTATTCTCCAGACATTGCTCCATCCGATTATCACTTGTTCTAGTCGATGCAATATACTCTAGAGCAGGGATTTCCAGTCGGGGGTGTGAGGAAAAGTGATTGTAATTAATAATGATTAAGATGAATTTTGGAATAATCCGGCATTTTATCATTAAATAAAAAAAAATGTTATTTAAATTATATATTGTTTATGTATCTGTACGTATATATTTATCACGTATCACTATGAGAAGCTTGATATCATGAATAATAATTTTATATTATAATATTAAAATAATAGTTAATTTCTATAAAACAATACTATGTAATAATAAATTATTATAAATTAACTTCTTACCTTAAAACCCTAACAACTAATTTTTACCATAAAACATGAATAATTATTTTTTTTGTAGAGGGTGCGAAGGTTCGTTAATAAATTTTTAGGGGTGCGAAATACAAAAAACCCTGTTGGGAAACCCTGCTTTAGAGGATACACACTTTCATAACTTTGAAGAAGTGAGAAAATTTGTTGAAAATTGCATCAACTCCAATGAAGAATCTGTTTATAGTTGCGGAATCCATCTCTTGTCAGGAAGATAGGAAAACGTTGTGGAAAACGAAGGAAAATATCTTGATTAAGGCATTTGTCCATTATTTTGTTCAAGTAAATTGGTTTCTGAGAAAAAGTAGCCCTCAAAACGAAATCACACTTCTAATATTTTATCGATTGATCGAGTAATCGCGGACGATTGATTTTCGAATTGCGATACGATAGAGAGAAAGAGCCCGTGGCGCCGCGTTGGAGTGGCCGCGCCTGTCTGGAGGATGGCAATAATATTCGCGAGGAGACCGTGTCGCATAAAATCGTCAGTGGTTGATATTTTCTCGGAGAACCGTGCGATGTGTAATCGCTGAGGATACGTCCAAGCCGAATTCGAGACAATTCCGATGCGAGCAATCTGAAAAGATAGCCAGATCGGTGATACTTCGTCCAGTTTCGTGAAATTACTTTGGTATTTCGCAGTATTTGAATCGCAATTCGCGCGATGATTTCTCTTCTTTCTTTTTTGCGGTAGCTTAGTACCGCGTCCGAAGTGTCGCCTCTCGGGGTAACGTGTTTGATGACGGAACTCTTATTTATTTGGTGAGTTTGTGTGTATCTCATTTATGATCGGGAAACTTCGACAAATTCACAACACGCTTGTGAGAACGAAAAGAAAGAAAAAATGTGATTTAAGTGAGGATTATTCGCTGATTGGTTGATTGATTGATTGATTGATTGATTGATTGATTAACGAGCCAACAAAGCCTGTCAGGCCGAGAGTGTGAGACGAATTAGATAGTATAATTTAATTATTGTTATTGCGAGACCATATCATTACGGTTAACTGTTTAGGCGTTAATTATTAAAACATTATGTATAATCATAGTACGTAATAACGGATGCTCCAATTTATCATATAACATCAGTTCGCGTAATTTTGCTGTAAAACTAGTATTTCGAATTAGCGAAAAAAGGTATTACTCGATTTCTTTATGAGAGAAAGAGAGTGAGTGAGAGAGAGAGAGAGAGAGAGAGAGAGAGAGAGAGAGAGAGCCATCATCTTGAGAAGCGGAAAATAAAAATAGATGAAATGCGATTCCTCGTTTTCCTTTTCTTCGTTCTCTCTCTTGGCGGAATATCCCGTCTCTCTCGCTGTAATCGTAACTATGTGTATGTGTACGCGCGCGTGTGACGTCACACCGTAGATGGTACAACTCGTCGACGATCCATAATCCTAGCAGCGGACGTACATAAAAATATGCACCTCGGCAGTCTCTCATATCGATACACTCACGTAACGATACAATTATTGCGTAACTCGGTAATCTAAAATGTACCCAGTGACGTAACGCGCTCTCGCGTGCTCAGGTAAACAATGTCGAGCGAGTCTCCGCGCGGATTAACACGACCGCTTTATCGCCTCGAAGCCTCGCGAGCGGATTGAAAAACGAGAAACTTCAGTCGTGACTTCAGGCTTGCGAGTCTCGCCGTACCTTTCTTCTTCATTAACTCACGCGTCACGTTCCGGGAAAATTATTTGCGCGTAAGAAATAGTACAGACGCGCGAATTGACGGCGAGCCGACGACGTGGTCGCGCGCTGTCGCAGTAACTCTCGCGCACGATTTGAAAAGAATATTGGAAATAAAATAAAGAAATTGTTCTTTTTCTAATTTTAGCTTCTAAATCACTTTCATGAAAAACTATGGCGAGAAAAATTGAAACGATTGCAGGTTGATCGTAAAAAGAAATCAGAATCGTTGATCATTGAGATACGCATTGACGCAGTCCTACCTTGAGATTATCGCAAGCGAGATACTCAGATTTCACTTCAAGGTTAGGTATGAATGAATAAAAACCAGGTGTGTGTACAATATAATGAAATAATTGAAAAATAATTTCGTTAATACTAAGGAAACGACGTATACATAAGATGTCCAGATGTTAGTAAAAACAAAAGTTAAAGACTATCTTCGCGCTGAAAATAAACGAAATTATCTAAAGCCGAGCAGCTGGAATGAATTGAAATTCACTTTCCAATGTGTGTTTGAACGAAATTACAAAAATGTAAGATTGTCGTCGCGCGAAGGGTAAACAAAATTGCCTGAAGTCGAACGTAATGCAGTTAGAGAGAATTCCCGTTCCGATGTGTATCCCAACGAAACAGAAGCATCATTGGGCGGAAAATAACAAGCGTGACTGAAGTCAAGTGTAAAATAGTCAAAAAAGATCCACATCTGATATGACGCAAAAATGTAAGGTTATCGTCGTATGTAAGAGCGAGCAATATGAATTGAACTCGGTCGTGAAGCGGTCAGAAAAGACTGAAATTCACATTCCCATATGTTCCAACGAAACCAAAATATAAAATTACCACCGGACGAGGAGCAAGGAACAAGATCGACCGAAGTGTCAAGTGCAAAGCAGTTCGAAAGAATTGAAATTCCCATTCGGCTATATCCTGCCGGGGCAAAAGCGAAGTCTTATCGTCGCGCGAGAAATAACAAAACTGAGTTAAGCTGAACGTGACAAAAAACTGCGATTTACGTCCCGATGCACTCGAGCAGAACAAAATTGCGGAGGATTGTCGTCGCAAGAAGGAGCAGATAAGACTGACCGAAGTCAGGCGTAAAGTAGTCAGAAAGGATTGAACTTCCGACTCTAACGCGACACGCGACAAGGGCGCGGAATGGCGCATAATACGCGATTAATATTTTTCGCCGAGATTGCATTGCTATCTCCGCAAGTGAGGCTAAGTCCTCCGTCATAAACTATGTAAGCACAAACAAACATCGAACTGGGTCGTTTACGGTGTACTGGCGACCATGCGAGATTAGCGCGCGTTCGTGTGCGAGAGCGCACAAACTGGATACATTTCTACACAATGTACCTTTGTAATCGACGTGTGCAGACTTGTGTGTATATATACCGAGCTTGTGTGCGCGATACCGATACATAGGAGGTACTCTAAGAAGATATCGCTAAGTGGCTGCCGATATACGGGACGGCAGACCAGTTTAAGACCACCTGCCCCAGTAGGTGGAACACTCCGTGCGGAGTAATCGTTTAGCGGTGATCGCGGGTTTAATCGCCGATCCGCCGTTGAGAACGGAACCTTGGCCGGGACGATTGTCGCGGCCCGAAGGAGAAATGGATTCGACCCGAAAAAAGAGAAAGAAGGCGCGCGACGAGAAGGTAATCAGTTCGCTCCGATTGGATCGGATCTCGTGCGGGTTTAATCGGTAGCTCGGCACCGTGACAATTCCGATCTCCTCGTCGTGAGACACTAGGAACTCCTTCTTTCCTTATTTTTTGTTTTTTTTTTTTTTACGTAATCGACGTTTGTCACTGCAATGATGTCACAAGCTTCTTCGTAAAACGAGTCGTCTCCTTGAGAAGTTATTGATGGTCAGTTCTTGGAAAATTTGAAACAAGATGTGAGAGCCTGGGTGATAACAGGTGATATCACGTAATATGGGTTCTTAAAGGACCTTCCTCCTTTTTCAATTTTTTATACTGAATATCTCAGAGTATTCCTTATCCGTTTCATTTAGTAGTCAGATGTGAGTTATATCATAATACATAATATTATATGATAAATTAAATAATGATTATATCGCGGTAGATTACGCGATATGTGCAGAACGCTGAATAATTGAATAGATTTTTGAATTTGGAAATGCCCGTCTTATCTATGACGTTCGCCAAGATAACAATCGAAGAAAATCGACAGTCGGCATAGAGCTTTAAATTACACTTCGACGCGCGTTGTTCAAGGCTTCAGTTCAAGTGTTCAAGTACATCACTGAGTTCATCGATAGATATGCCACGTTTGTTTTAATATATTGAAGCAACGAGGAAAATCTTCGTGTGCCCTCGATGAGACATCGCAGCCATCGAAGGAAAATACACGAGGAGAAAGGCGCGCTGTTCTCCCGCGTTCATGATTCTACGAACATTTCTTCGTGCACGGTCCTCACGTCCTCCAATGCTTGCGAGGCAGAGCCGCATGAGCGAAGTGATCGCGGAAAGGCAAAAATGTCCGTGGAATTTTTTGTACTTGTCTATCAGACATCATGTCTTACGTCATGTATGTCATGACATTACAATCAGGAATACTTGTACGATTTTTAACCTCGAATATTTATGCATGAAGCCGAAAATGGTAGGAAATCCTACAAGTGTTAAGTGTTAAGTTACATATGACGTTTAGCGCTCATACATCTGCTTTAATTACTACTGTTCAAAAAACAATGACTTTACGCTAGAAGTCAAGACGGTTTGCAAGAATGAAAATGCATAAATTGACGCCACAATGGACGAACGTCGAGAGTGTTTTCCCGTTCTGTAACACTTAAGATAATTGATTCGCAATCATACCATTGGAAAAATTAGCCATACGATGGGAAGAAAGAGTCGAATATTTCAAGTGAAATATATAATACGTATATACCTTAAAAATGCGTCGCATTTAATACTTTAATAAGAGAGAACACGAGAAGAGAAGTCTAGCCATACTTCCCATGATTGTAACGAAGTAATTTGTTTTGGCTTATCAGCGCAAACTTTTGCTGGAAATCGCATGTCTCTATTAACAACTACACGTATAAAAATGATTCATTTCGATACACGCCTGTCAATATTTGTTCTCTCCTCCAATTTGTTCTAACTAGAACATTTTTATTTTTCTAATACCTGGTTTTTGACGGTACTTAAAATATTTCTATAAACTGCAAAATTTTATAATTATCAAGACTAAAATTCCTATTGAAACATATATTATGTAGGATATTCAGATCTGAATTTAGAACGAAGCGAGTTTTTCCAGTTGAATGGACTTTGTCATTATGTCAGTCATGTGATATAACAACTCTATTTGTACTTGCGATTTAACTGACAAATTTACATCTAACTGTACACTCAAAACTGAATATTTCATTATTAATATTAAAATCAATTTACTGCGAGAAATTACTGCGATCTATTTTTACCGTAGCGGTCGAAATGAAAAGTTTTTGAAAAAAAGTACATTATACAAGAACAAAAATTTTTATTTATTTCTTTTGATTTCATTGACAATCCACTAAAAATACAAAATGTATCGTTATATAAAAATTTGAATGATCTCTATATAAAAAAAGAAAACAATCATAAATTGGTCATTTTGTACCGCTTGATAATTCCAGCATTAATATAGTAAATGATCAATAATTCTGATTTTTTTTGCATAATGTCGGTGTATTGATTTTGAGTATAATGCATTTTCATTGATATCTTAAACGTGATTCGAAAGTTAAAATTAAAAATAGAACTCCCTAACGTCCGTACGGCATATAAAAATGTGTGTCAAATGTGTGCCAAACTTTAGTTGCAAATATTTCGAACGGCCAGTAATTTCCTAATTGCGCAAATAGTCAGGTAATATTTCAATCGTTAGTCTACTTAACAACGAGTTGCTAAGAAATTCGCTTGGAACGAGGCAACCACCTTGATGTGTCGAGCCAGAAGCAGCGCTCGTGCGCGATGACATAACGCCCGCATAAACAATTGCCAGTTACGGATAACGCATTATTGCGCACGGCGGAGTTAGCAGAAACAAATTGGGCTGTCAGTCTGTGCGGCGTGATTCATTCGATCATGCAGATGTCAACCGCTAAAGGTGTCGGGTAATTGTCAAAGAGTAAAATTGTATTCCCCGAGAATGATTCATGCATTCGGCTGAAAAACGTCGACTGCAGCATGACCGTCCTAGTGGCACGTGACATGATGAATTCAAAGTCACGTACAAATCGCCGTGATCATAAATAAACGTAAGAGCCAAACTTGAGCTGAAGAACCATCGAGAAGTTGCTTTAGATTTTCCATAAGATGGGAGAAGATCTTTTGATCTTGAAATCTTAGCTGTTCATAGTCAAACCTGCTCATACTCAAATTACTCATCGTCGTCATTTGTTTCTCCCGCCAGCGCGCTTAGACCTAAAACAATATCCTCATTGGTTCTTCAACTTAACTTTGTCTTACGTTTACGGCAATTTAGTTGCCGTAAACGTACTCTTACTCCACCAGAGATAACAGTCACGGCAATAAGTCCGAGTCGGATCCGTCGTCGCTACGAGCGACAGACGCGTGCTTATATTGTCTAAAGAGAAAAAGAAAGTAAAATCGTTTCAGAACATCTTCGATGTTCAGATTGAGATCGAGATCCAACGATACACTCCCGAGAGACTTTCCTCGCCCCGCCACGTCCTCCATTAAGGGGATTGGAAAGTCAGATTGCTGAAAAATCGCGCTTGTTTTTGATAATATTTTGTGACGAACTAAATAAATGTGCAAGAATGAAAATTTTATATATATTTATACAACGTATGAAGAATAGAAAAATTTTGTTTTTAAACAAATACTCATATAAATATACTCCTACTTAAATTTTAAATGCGTTTTTCTCGAAATTTTATTGTTCAATCTTTTGCAGTGATTTCTCCGAAACTGAGTTTCGTATCGATTTGAAATTTTAAAGCAATAATATTTGTTCATGTGGCTCTGAGGTGAGACATGAACAACTCCGTCAAAATATTTCATTTCGAGATATTAATTCTTTTATTGTAAAAGAACTGAAAAATTTGAATTTTTTCATAATAATAGCTGCCATATTGTTAATTTTGTTCGAATCTTTTTTCTAGTGGTTTACTGGATAATGATAATCCTCCTCAAGATTTCTAGCTAAAATTCGCTCTAATTGGACCACCGAGAGCCGAGATATTATTGCAAAAACGATAACTTGAAAGAAAAAAGGAAAGTATATTTCAGCTATATATATATCGTATGTTTATACGAGTATTTGTTAATAAACAAAATTTTTCTATTCTTCATATGTTGTATAACTATACCTAAAATTTTCATTCTTGCACATTTATTCAGTTCGTCACAAAATATTATCAAAAATAAGCACGATTTTTCAGCAATCTGATCCTCCAGTCCCTTTAAACTGGACTCAATTTCTCATCGGACGCGATTGTTCCTGCGGAAGTCGGAGAGTCTCCTCTTATTCTCCTTTCTTCTTCTTCCCCCCACAAAGACTGAAAGGGGAAGACCTCGGAATTTGCCCCACCGCCATGTACATCTCTCGTCACGAGTGCCTTCATAGCGCTGAGAGACCACCACATCTCGATAGAGCTGCAGAGAGCATGTCCACCGCGGATAACTTTAACGAGACTCAATGAGCCCGCTCCCACAGACGGTTCCAGCGATCGTCATCTCCCCGTCCCGCCTGTCCCCTGCTGCTCAGACCTCTCTGATCGGTTCCATCTCTGTTCTGCGACGCAGAAAGTGCTGCTATCCATCGTCGATCCTTGGGACGTAAAAGTAGCCAGTATCAATCCGGTTGGACTAGCCGCGCGACGAGGCGTCTCTCTGTCTGTCTTGTCTTCGAGTCAAGACAAGGCCAGTACCGAGCAGGAATGGCCGAACTTGACCAAGACTTTCAAGAGCTCCGGCTCCTGGGTCAAGATACCGTCGCCTTGGTACAAGCCTGATAGCAGCCCCACCGGTCACGTCAATTCCGCCAACTCCGAGGAGACCACGCTGATCGACACGAACCTCCTGCATCCTTGGTACACGCCGCAAAGGTACCGGCCGGCTTTCATCTTCTCGTCCTATTGAGGTCGACTCACGTGAAGAGATCAGCACGGAGGCAAATTCCGAGCCGCCTCCGGTTGATACGCATGAGTCTTCATGGTAGGAAGTGCGCGATCGCGCGCGGCAATTTCCAGGCTCGATACTGCTCTCGATAATAAACGTGTTTAACGTGCAGAGTCTCGTGTAGCTTCGCTAACAATGATGTGTATGATTTAACATTTATTCGACAACACGTGCAATGACATTAATTTATATCAGTTAGAGACACAGAATTAACATTATTAGGAACACCTTGCGGATTTGATGATGTTGTGGCTTGCATTAATGCTTTAAACTTGCAATTGCGAGTTAGTTTAAATTAATTTAAACCTACATATCGAAACTCGAATTTAGAGTTTGATGTGAATTCATCAGTAAAATCGCGGTTGCAAATATAAATCTAATGGAACATCGTAGTCAGTAAATATAAAAACGAGTATATATAGAGTGTTAAGAAAAAAGGTTCAGCTCTTTAAGCGCATATAGTACTCACAAAAAGTTCCAATAAATATGCGTTGAGAAATTAATATCGTCGCAGTTATGAACAATTATTTATTTTAATTAAAGCAAGCTCACTTCTGGAGCTTTTGTATTCTCTGATGTAATTTGTCTGTGTCATTTATTGGCAAAGAAAGTACCATGCTTTAAAGGAATCCCTAAAAAAGGTTCCTCCGTTCTTGCTCGGAATACAAATTAACATTTATTTTCTTCCCATTTATGCACACCCTTCATAAAGCAATTGTTAGTCACTTATCCTCGTGAACAGTGAACAGTTGCATAGAATATTTACCGCAAAGTTTTCATAGTACGGTAAGAATGACGGTCGTATTATTCTAACCAAAAAATGGCAGAAATGTACTTCATGTATGGCCGTGCACCAGAAGCGGATAAGTCGCTTGCTTTAATGAAAATAAATAATTCTTCATAATTCCGAATATCCATTTTTCGACCCGTGCTTATTGGAACTTTTTTCCTCCATTTTGTGCCCTTAAAGTTCTGAATTCTTTTTTCAAACACCCTGTATATATGTATAAAATTATACAATTCAACTGAAAAACTCGGGTCTCTCTTTCTCTCTCGCTCTGAATTCAGATCTGTGTATCTCACACGAAACGAGTCTCAAGTCACGACTATTAACCGAGATGAATCGATGTGTCAGGATGATAATTGCTTGATATGAATTACTTAACGATCCCAGGATTCCCCGATGCATTTCACAGATCGCCCGTGAACGCGACGCGCAAATCCTCGTCGCTGAATCCATCCAGAGAGAGACTGCGGGACAGCGGCAGGCGCGCGAAGGAAGACAACAAGACAGAGCGCGACGCCGAGGCGGACGAGGTCGACGGTGGATTAATCAACGGCACGCAGGAAATTAGACGCGACGATTCCGATGACGCGGACGGCACCGCAGCGTCGGCGGCGGCAGCGCGGGTGCGTTTCGAGATCGGCAGAGCGCGGCCGAAGCGGAATGAAGTGCGATGTGAGAACGGCCAAGGTGTTGACGACGCGTCGCGCGTGTTGATCGACAGTCCAAGTGAGAACGATCATTTGAACAAGTCCGAGCACGCATCGCCAGCGATCGCGAGGTGGAATGCAGTCGAGCATCAGCGATCGCGAGGTGGAATCGCGCAAACGGAGTGGCCGTGGAAAAGCGAGAGAGTTCGCGAAAGACGGACGACGCGGAGCAAAATGGTGACTCTCGAGTAGCCGAAGAGGAGCCTATGGTCGTGAACATCGTCCAGCACTTGGTGGAATCCAGGTAATTACATAGCGGAGGCGGTACAAACGTTCGCATCGATTTGAGATGCGAAGAGGAGATGGATAAAACCAGTGAGAAATTGTCATTATTATATTATATATTTCGTCGCATTATTTATTATATACTCTTTGGCTTTTCTCAAGACAATTTTAAACTCCGAGCTTATTTCTAATAATCCTAATACTCAATTTTGTTTAAAATAAACGGATAGAACGTGAGTGGAAAAGAAAGAAATGAAAAGAAATGATGAGAGACGGAGAAAAACAAATACAAACTGAATAGAGAAAATGGATTAAATAAATTTTACTCTGAATATTCGCCCTCCTAATAATATCAATTTTATTCTTCATCACTCACAGAGAACGTCGCAATTTTCTTTGCTTTTCTTTTCAAGATACAGCCCACAAACTGCGACGGACAGAAGATTAAAAAGAATGCCATCATGCCGACGACAAGAAGCGCCGAAAGAAATAGATCCAGTGGGTAAGATGGCGGATGTCTTTATGTTAACGATATCACGCAAGTCGACGGTACAGGCTCATTCGACGACAGTTACGTCGGGATTAAAGCGAGATCTTCTGGTAATTTGGGCTTGTTGGGGTTGTTCAAGATCAGCCAATTTGCCAGCCATAGCACAGGATCGGCCGGTTTAGTTTTGCAACACTGTAAAGTAGAATTCGTTCGATCATGCACGGTCGTTCAATCGTCGCAGATAAGCGAAGGTATTTATCCGTTAGAGATAAGGAAATTTTTATTACAAGGGACGCCACACTCTTACCAAGGTTAAGCCTTCAACGAGAACCGGATTAATGACCTCCCACAGAAAGTCCTCAGCCCTCTCGTCCCTCAACAAGGGTTCGATTATGACTGAAACGAGGTTTTTATTTCAACTGACAGCTCGAAGGAGTAATACCGAGTATCACACAACAATGCAAGCGATAAAAGACGATTCTTACAGCCGGGGAAGAAGAAGTGAATTTCTTTCTCGGCTCGTTCGCAACTGTCGCTGCCGTGCACGACGTTTCGGAAGCTTTCACCTTTCTGGCCATACCTTGCTCTGATACTATCGGGGAAATACAAACACGCCTCGGTCACCTAAATCGGAAAATTTTCATGCGGAGATTATCTCGGCAGAAGAATAATCGGGTGGACAAAGAATCGAAAGATATTCGTGAAACGTTTAATAATCCTGTGTTGCACGAAAAAAAGTGCTATTGTATCAATAAATTGCTCAACATCGTCATAATTGGAGTGACTCCTGAGGTTGTAAATTTGGTTCTTCGAAGCATCAAAGCTTTGAACACTGGAAGTTCAAGGCATTATATTTGAAGAATGGAATTCCGAAGCGTGAATAATTAAACATTCGCATATTTGAACGATATTAACTGCAAGATCTTGTCGCACTACCTAAAATTAATTCTGTTAAAAGCTTCGATGTTTCTCAAATCTTCGAAGAGGGTTTAAAGATTCGAAATTTTCAACTTTAAACGTCAAATTATGCTAAAGTTCCGAAGCTTCGAATATATCAAATGGTATTATTACTTTTTGATTCAGTTGAAACTAATGCTCGAGCTATCGATATATTGGTTTTAATGATACTGCCATTCAGTCAATAAGATTCATTTCAATTGTAGCGCTGTTGATCAATAAAATAAATGTTCCAATTAGCGATCAAGTAAGATTTATCGTGACGATACATTATTAAATAAATAATATGTGTGTTTATCTAAAGACACAGAGATGATCATGTTGGAAAGGTTAAATATTTGAAACTTTAATCGTAAGACTTTAATTTTTCTAATTTATGAAAAAATATTTTAATTTATTTATATTTTCTCATGTAGAAGTAACTGAAATACTATAACATGACAGATTGATTTTGTTTTTCATTTGTTTCTAATTTGATTAAAATTTTAATATAAATGAAAATATATAAAATTCATAGTAAAAACACGTTTGAGAGAAATACGGATCTTTATCAGCTGATTTATTAAGGAAAATTGGTACAACTATCGTAAAGGGGGCACACTAATTGAGACAATCACCTTACAACAGCATTTTGTTTTCCGTTTATGTTTACAGAGAAAAATTTCATCCTACTGCTAAAATAAGAGATTATATTCAGTTTACTTCCTTTCTTTTAAATAATGGTCATCTTCGACAAAAAATATTTTGTTGATAATAATAAAAATATTTTGTTGATAATAATAAAAAACGTGCTTATCACACATTTTAGAAAAGTTCATTATTATATGCATTCAAAAGAAGAATTTATTCTCTCCTCAAGAATATTATAAAACTTATAATCCACACAGAAAAAGCAATGTATTTGTTTTAATATTCTTGATTGAAGTATAAAACTTAGTAGAAGTCGGAATATATATTCGAATAAATTTGAGGCCCCTATGAACTTATAACAGATTTGCGTACGTATAAATTTATAAAGTATTCGACATACAAATCCGGGATTTTTTGGAAACAAAAAATTGTGAAGATTAATCAGACCGACTGAGAAGAAAAGTCATGTATCATTTTGTCGAAATCACAATAGTTATTAAATTCTTAATGATGGAAAATGACCATATCTAGAAACTTTTATTATTGGTAACTTGAAAATTTGCATACTTATTTGCAAAATGTAAAAAGCACTTTTTTTAGGATGACTTAATCTACAATTATATGATGGCTATGCTTAACGACAGGTTCAAGATTCAGGGTTCAAAGTTCAATATATTCATATTTATAGCTAGACTCAATAGCTATTATATAATTGTAGATTAAGTCACTCTAAACAAAAAAGTCCATTGCCATTTTGCCAAATCTAAGCAAAAAAGTCCATTGCCAAATAAGTATGCAAATTGTCAAGTTATCAATTAAAAAAGCCTTTGAATCTGATCATTTTCAATTATTAATAACTTAATAACTATTGCGAGTTTTGAAAAATGGTACTAGACTTTCCTTCTAAGTTTGGTCTGATTAATCTTCACAATTTTTCGTTTTCAAAAAACCCCGGACACCCTGTATAAAATCGTATATAAACTTACAACATACCGGAAGCAAGCAACGTTTACTCGAAGCAGCATGTATTATTTTGTACATATACCGTGGTTGATCCCATGATAAGCTTCCACTCCTCGACGGCGTTTTCCTTGGCCAACACGAACACCACGACAGGTCCGGACGACATGTACGCCACTAACGACGGGAAGCACACCTCATCGAAGCGGTCGTCGTAGAATTCCGAGACTTGCTCGGGCGTGAGCTGGAGCCAGCGCGTCTGGCAGATCTCGAATCCCTCGGTGTATATAATGTGCTCGATTTGCTTCCTGTAGATCACCGCTTCCGGCTTAATGATGGCCAAAGTGTACTCGATGTCCTGTTTCTTCTCAAGCACGTCCTCGCTGCCGTCGGTCTCGCAGGAGCAGACCGCCAGCAACTTTAGGCCATCGTCTTCCGCCTCGCCGGCGTAATCGCATTCCGTCGGACAGGCGCACTGCGATTATCGGCGCAATTGTTACTTCGCGGCAAAGTATCTTTCTTGCCGACGGCGTACCGTTGTGCTCGATTCGCTGGAGGATTCCGTACTCGCGGGAAACTTCGGCGTAGAATCGCTGCTCGTGTCGTCGCCGTCGGGTCGCATCGCATGAGTCGGCGACGTCCAGCTGACGTCGACGGCAGCTGCGACCTCGAAGACGTCTTTTCCGATACGATATGTCGGACATTTCGAAAAAATCATTACGGTTTCCGGGCCGATTTTCTCGGCGATTTCATCGTTTCGTTCCTGTGGGCAGTCGCACATCTTTCTTCCCTAAACTAGTTGCCTCTCGAGATATCTTTTATTTTCTTCTTTGCAGATGTATCAATTTGCTTGAAGAAAGCGCGCAAAGATTGAAAAATTTATCAAGTTTCTCCTTTCTCCTACGCGTGTCTATTGAGGTTAAACTAATTATATCGGATTTTGATATTTATTTGTTTTAACGCCTTCGTTGCTAGCGTCGCGCATTGTGGCAGCGATAATTTTTCTTTTTTCCGACGTAAACACGTAAACAATCCAAATTTATTTTACACTATTATTAATAAAACCAGTGACACGTCTCTAATTAGCAGAATTAAGTACCTACTTACTAAGATATAACATTTTTATATGAAAAATATTTTCACGGTAAAATTGTCTTTTACTCGAAAAAAACACTACGAATCAATCTAGCGATTTTAATCGATTTTTTTCTTACTTGATAAATATTGATCAAATATGTCTTTGCTATTTTCCTTGGCGTATTCTCTTATCTTTTCTAAAATATATATTGTATATAATTGCATAAAAATAAATATAATGTGATCTACAGGGGGAGTTTGCCAAATGAGCCGCGGTGGCAAACGTTTTGATCGTCGCGCATAACCTGCGCGTTCAAAAATTATGAAAACTATCAGCTCCTGTGATCTCTTTGATCGCACCGATCGCGATGCAGCTCCTATTATCTCAATATTTTCTTACGAAAGTTTGCACTGCGATAACAGTCGTCAGCGTAAAGGAACGCATGGTACTTGCGTGATTAAACACGCGTCATACGTCGCGATTTAGATAAAACGCGGAGCACCGCGACGGTGTTTGAACGCTTGTAATTTTTATTCGATTACCCCCCCCCCCCCTCGGTTGCTTTTCAGACATTTCAGGCGAATTGAACGATAATGCGGATGGGGTTATTAACATAGTCAAACAAGAGAATCATCAAGAGACCAGCGACGAGGCGAAGGTGGCGAAGGCGTTGCCGAGAGCGGTAGGGCTGCGGGCTACGAATATCAGGAAGACCAGCATCTCGATGCCCAGCAAACTCGACGAGATGGAAGTTCTCCGAATAGACAGGCAGAACGTAAGTTGAGTTAGTGTTAACGACTTGCGCCGAGACGAACGATACACGAACGACGAGACGCTTGTACCAAGCATCGTTGCGTGGTGAAATTAGCGTTGCGCTAACGACTTTAGAATGAAGGTCTGAAGAAGCTCAACACATTCGGGTAACCTCTCGCTTTAAAGGGAGAGAGAAATGATAGGGGGAGAGGGGAAGGGAAAGAAAGAGACGTTTTGCATACTGCCGAAATCCGTTCATTAAATTTGCTGTTCGATATATGTGACAAATATACGACGAACGTCGCTGATAAGAGTTGCATTTCTCGATGTTTTCGAGACGCCGATATTAGCATTGCCGTCGTGTCGGGACGATCGAGGTGTGAATTTTGCCGCAATGATGCGACCGAGAAGGACATGATTCGCGACGTTGATTGGCGAGTTCGTCTCATTGCACAGGTGTTGACTTGCGTCTTGTACTCGTTCGCTTACATCCAAGTGAATCTTATTTCAGGGGACTGCTTCGAAATTTGCGAGAGCGGAAAGTGACAGCAGCAGCAGCGTGACTTTCAGCAACAGCGGCTCGACGCCGAACGGAAGTCCCCTCTTGGGTTCTGAGACTGAAGAGGAAGCGAACGACGAGGATTTGGTAAAGTAAGTGTCAGACAAAACACTTGATTAAAATTAAAGAACTTTCTTACTAATCCGTAATTTAAAAGTCAAGCCAGTGATTTCGCGATATCTTGTGCGCATTTTTGCAGCTTTCTAAAAGTAATTTTTTAATATGTATGTGGTATATGAAAATTTATATATTGTATAATACTATATTATATGATATATACGGTATAGTAGCATCTAATACTACTTGCTATATCTATAGTATATACAAGAATTGACAACAAAGTAAATGTAATAATCTCTGAACAGCTAAGAGGAGAAAATAATACATAAACGTTTACATATATAAATAAAATATATTAATATATTATATTTAATAAAAGTATATTAAAATTACACACAAGTTAGTCATAACAAGAAGCAAATAATACACGAATTAAAGGCGAAATTAATTTTTAAGAATAAAAGTAAATTAATTATACATTAGTTTTCGCAATAAATATTTAATAAAAGAAAAATATTATGAAGCACAGACAGCTAAACATACTTGTGCTTAGATATTTTACACCATGAATTTTTGATAAGTCAATAAATTAAACATTTATCTTATTGTTATATCTCTTTTTATTATATATTTTATTATATATTATATATATATATATATATTATAATATGTTTATATATATTTATATATATTTATATACTATAATATATTTATATATATTTTATAATATATTTTATCCATTTTTTATTATATATTTATTTTTATTACATCTAATTTTATTTTATATTTTTATATCTATTTTATATTTTAATTAAAATATTATTTCACGGATATTTTTATAATTTAAAACAGTTTGATTAACCTTATAAATAATTTATTATTTTTTATTGCACACGTATATGCATTCGTGTTTGCATATCGCTGCAACCTTTACAATTATTAGAATAATTATTAGAATAACATCTTATTGAATGAATCATGACGAACAAAGGCAAAAAAACCTCTTTTCCTCCAGCTGCCATCACTAGAAACTACGTATTAACTGTCTATTATCGTCTATTTTGCTTGTAGCTATTTACTTTGCTTCTTCAGTTTTTTCTATTTTTTCATTGACACTAGTTTTTAAAATATTTTTACAAACGAGCTTTATATTATAGCATCATGAATGTTTCTAATTATCGTATTGTAAACTGTTTGATAAATAAGATACGGCAAATCCATCAGAAAATTTTTCTATACCATTCAATCCTATATCAAGAGTAAACGCAAATCTTGCATTTACTTCATGATATTTGGACAAAAATTAATTGATCTTGAAACATATACAATACATATTTTATTGTGACTTTAAATCTAAGTTTGCTTATTTGATTCTTCAAACTGCACATTTTCTTCGCAAGATTTACGTTTTACATATTCTACAGCATCGAATGCGCTACAAAAACAAAAATTAATAATTCTTTGGCCAACGCTCGGACTGACGGAAAAATGGAAAGAACGATACCTTTTTCTACCGTCTCAATATTGCTTACAATTATTCAACTTCTTATTCGACTTCTCTGTTCATTTCGTACTTATTGTTTAAACTATTAATAACCCTCAAGAATAACGAACTCATCAAAGGTAAAGAAATTGTGACGCACACTGTATCTCGTATTACAAACGACTGTCAAACAAACGTTGTAAGTTGCCGGTGAAACGGACACAATAGACTACAAGAGTAGGACTTGTATAGTCCAAACATACATTGTATAGTCCAAACATGGGGCTGGGAGGGGGGCTTGAGTCAGACTATCGGTCGTTTCGAGCCGTCAACGGCCAATCGGCCAGATAGTGTCCTGCGCTCACTATAACTGGGAAAACTCAAGGAATAGTTCGGATTTCATGGAAAGTCCTTGTAGGAACTTATTTTTCAGGTATCTTTCGAAAAATGTAAAAAACTTTTTTGAAGCTGTTACTATATAGTGTAAGGATTAAAACGATAAATCTGCTTTATATTAAACACATATTTTGGCAGCAGATTTAAAGAAGATACAAATGTATTTATATTTTCATTATTTTACTTTGCATGTTAACAAATAATAATAAATGTTTTAATTCTAATTAACCTTAATGGTTTACATATCTAACAAAATAATAGCTTCATTCTCCTACTTGTACTTGTATGGCTATGATATGATAATATTGATATCACTTATCTCGCGTAAGATAAAATTTGCGAAAGCCTTAGAAATATTTAGGGTAACGCAGAAAATTTTTTCGTGCACTGTACCGGTCACTCGCTCGTTAGGCGCTAAAGACGATAAATATACAAAAGAACTACTATGCACATAGTGCAAGTAATCGAAGTCCGGGTATATATATTACAACGATTAATTAACAGTTTGCTTGGATATATTTTTTTAACTTTACAAAGATTTGTAGCGTATGTGTCGAAACACTTGAGACAGTTCTATACTATCTCAAGTGTTTCGAATATAATGAATATTTTATGAATGAATATTTAGAATATTTTACGAATGAATATTTAGAACGATGATAATGAATATCTTGAATATTTCGCATAATATGAGTACATCCATAACCGGACACAAACTAATATGGTATTTTCTCAGCGTGCGAATGTTGTTATCTTCCATAAAGCTTCTCTTCGTACAGTTCTTAGGAGATTAAGTTGTTGAGGCTTATGTGAGCCACCCTGTATATGAATGTTACTATTGTTTTCATATATAGTTGTTCTTTGTTAATTAGCTATTTTTATAGGTTTTTCATACTCTTTGTCGTTGAATTTTGGACACAAATGATTGTATCGCTTATTCTACTTCGATTTTTTCCACACGACACGCAATCTCGAATATGCAATCTCACAAGATGTCCTCATTCTCGTGACTAGGATCACGTGCGTAGGATGTGTGTGTATGTGCATTTCGAACAGGCATACCTATTTGACCTTGGTCGTGGTCGTCACATCAGCGTCGTCAGAGACGCGACCTTCTCTTTATCGCTTCAGGGTTATCGCGCCGTACACTCATGATTATCGCGGCCGCGTCTATTTCGGCCAACAGTGCTCTGCTCGATCGCGTTTACGGCTTCCTCACTCTTTTCTTTTGTCGCGACACCGCGCTCAGTTACTCTCAAATTTTACTATTATTCTCTCATTTCTCGCGTGTGAGGCACGCGAGCCACTCGTCGCATCCCGAAGATATTCGTGTCTACAACAGCATTGTGTCTCATGCCAGAGTATGACGTAGTTGAAGAAACAGATTAAGAGCACAAATTAAAGGTCAACTTTAAAAGACTTTGGTAATTTGCAAGATAGCAAGATGATTCCCAGATACGACGTCGGTAGTGCCGTGTCGTTGCAAAGGTACGAATTTTCAGCAAAAGTTCGAAGAGAATCTTTTTCGATGTAACAAATATTATTAGGAAATTTACATTTAGGAGTACCAATGGATGATTTCATTGGTTCGAGAAATAAATTATCTTACGGACTTGCAGAATCAGATAATTTCCTGAAAGGTGACAAAAAGTGGTAGATAATGATGAGAGATACTTTTGTATAATTGCTGATAACAAAATTAATTTTTCTCAATATTTTTTGACGTGGAATTTCACAAAAAACGAGTGGAGATTCATTCAAGATGATAATGAACATATTGTCACTCGGAATCGCAAGAGTGAATATTTAACTCAAAGACTCTCTCAACTTATAATCAAAAAATTTCAAAAATCTTTCAATTTAGACATTTTTTAAGCATGTGAGCTTTTAATGCTTCGACAAATTAGAAGAATATTCACTCGACAATTTCGAGTGGAAGAATTCACTTTATATGTATCGACTTTCAATGACTCAACTTTCAAGTCACTCCACTTTTTCAGCGGAATTTCATTCGAAGAAATTTAGAGAATATTGTTTCGCCGTTGTTAATAAAAGAGAAAAAGAAATATAGCTGTAAATCCCAATTTCGCAAATCGCTAATATATTTCAAGTAATGTCGGTTGATATTTATATACAATTTAATTGTATAGTTGGTAATTGCTTGAAAATCTTTCTCAGAATCCCATTGCAAGCTCCACCGCGACGGAAGGGCAGAGCAATATCGCCGTCGATGAACGAGAAAATGGGAAACGATCCAACGGAACTGTCGGGCGTGCAGAGTGCGAATTCCACGATAACTAGCGTGAACAGTATAAGCAGTCTCTTGAAAGAGAAACTGCAACTGTCGATACCACAGGCCTTACGTAGTAGCAAAAGACGTCAGAATGCCGATTACAGGTACATTTTTTACCTTCTTACGTCACAGTGGGCGTTTAAATGGTTTTATCTCTCTAAAAGGCAAAGAAAACTGAATGTAAAAATGTAAAGATAAAAGACGACAAGCCCGTTGAGAAGACTTGTTATATTTATTAAACATACATTAAGATTATATATAATTATAATTAACATTTATGAAATTATATACATAATTAAAATTTTTACAATATTATGATTATAATTTTTATCAAGTAAAAAATAATTGTAATATTTATGAGCGCTTATATATAATTATAATAATATACTGAGGTTATATGTAACTGTTTGCTGCATATACAGATTTACAAACCAATTTATTATCAGAACGTTTCAACCATACATGTTTTGTAGTCGTTCTCAACCGATATTACAAATTATAAAAAATTGATGGTCATGATTATCTTCGGCTTAAAGAAACATCAATTTCTTCCGCAGGCTCAAAGCGTTTGTCGGTTTCTTGTTCCTCTGCGTCGTCTTCCTCGTGAGTTTCGCACACATTTATTATACTCAGCACGTTCTGCAGCGAGCTTACTTCGACAACTTCAGGTGAGTATCAGTCATCGCTAAGAGCACGACGCTCATATCATATCAATCTTCCGGGTTACATGTGTTACATTAACGTGAACATTTACCGTAACAGCTGTTCAAGGGTGCTTAGGCGGTCTCCAAATTACCGAATCATGATAGATTTCGATTGTTCACGGCGTTGCATCGCCTGCCTACGCCGTCGAATAACTTTCGGTCGTTTGCCTCTGCCAGGAAGCGCCTAATGGAATGCATTAAGGTTCATTTATCATACCGTGATCTCACCGTCAGTCTCAAAATGCGTATTCAATTGTTACCTCGGCGCGTATGCTCGACTTTTTATGGGCCGCAAAATCGTGGGAGAAAAATCTTGGCAGTAATTATCAGACCGCCACGACGCAGCCGATTATTCCCAGGTAGCTAAACCTGCACAGGCAGATTTTGCACAGCGCCTGCTGTCAATTTTGTCAGCTGTTTGCTAGCGGGAATATAACAGGATTTGTTAGCACAGTATGATGACAGATGAACTGCAGAAGTCGAACGAGATTTAATATTCCGTAACTATTTGAGGGAATGACATACTTAAAAATTTTACCGACAGAGTATTAACTCTGTTCTGCAAAGTTTGTGTCGTATTAGTTATACAAAATTATAATTGACTTTACACGATGAAGGTATTTACACGCAGAAATAAATTGAAACATCGCTAATATGCGACGGAAACGATAGAAAATTAAAAAAATTGACATTTCGAGCTGTGAGTTAGCGTAAAGACAAGACAGCATAATTGTTTGTATTTATAAAATTTGGTCTCTGCGACACCTTTGGAGTTTGTTATGCACTTATCACGACATCCTCTTAAAGATATTTAAATGGATCACTGCCAGAGCTTGCTCGGTTTCTGCTGCTAATCTGCTATCAAGTTGTGTTAACAGGCCCTGTCGACAAAACACGACAGTTTAATGTGAACACAGATGTTTTGACCGAGTCTGCTGCCAATCTGCCAGCATACTGCTAACATTTGGCTTATTAGGATTTTTCACTCTGCCGTGTTTCATTCCACGTCTTCAATAGTACTCGTTTCGTCGTCTTCCGTATTTTCTTTTTCGTGGAATTTTTTTTCTTTCTCTCGTAAAAATTATCTACCTTAGCAAAATATTTGGAAGCAAATAAGAGCCAGCGCTGTTATGCAAATTTATTGTTGATACAGTTTACAATTGCCGAAATTATTATTTTTTAAACTTTTAGCATATTAATGGTTATCGTGAATTTTTTAATTATTTTTAAATTCTTCTCTGTTTTTATTATAACTTTGTCGTTGAAGAGAGTTATCACGCAACGAAATATATTTAACATATTAATGGTTATCATAAATTTTTAAATTATGTTTAAGTTCTTCTTCGTTTTACTGAAACTTTGTCACTGAAAGGAGTCCGAATAATGAACGATCATTTCTATTTTCACCACAGTCTTATTTATCTCCAAATATTTTGCCGTGATTGTTGTACTTCGAGAGAGAACCTATTTATTTAATATAATTATCTACTATATAATACTATTTTCTACATAATTAAAATCAATTCTTCTTCAGGTTTAACAAGAACGATAGGGTAATGAGAGTGTATAGTATCACCGGCGCTGAGATTATCGCCGCCAAATTCGGCAAAGACATACCGGACGACACAGGAGTGTACCCTTGCTTACCGCATCATCAAAGGCAGGATGCGGTCTGCCTGGAGTGGCTGCAGCAAACACGGCTGTACCTGGCGCATACGAAGCGCGAGGACATGCACTGCTATCATGTGACCTGGCAGAGCCTAAGTCCGAATTACAATCCCAAAGACTGCTTCGATTGGTCGTCGAAGCGTGGCCATTGGTACGGCGCCGGTCAAATCCAGAGCATGGCCTACCCGCTGGAACGCAGTCGCCTGGAGCTGAGCCCTTTTGTCACAGGCGACGTGAGAAAGCACCCGTTTGGCAACGTACTAAAGAGATATTTCCTCAGCTCGAAGGGCGCCACGATCCTGGTGGACCCCGAGACGCCATTGTACGTCTCCATTAACGCCAATCGCACCACCGACTTCTGCCTGCAGGCCAAGCACGACGCTTTCGCCTACATCAATCATCTGACGCCGCTGCCGCAGCTCAACTACACCATCTGCGCCACCGACAACATGAAGACCCTGCATTCCTCGATGGCAGAGAAGTCCTTGTGGGACGGTCTCAAGCCCGACGAGCTGCACGCTGTTCATTCGCTGTTGTCCGAGCCAGTCTGGCAAATCTCGCCCACCAATGAGGCGGCCATTTACAATTACACCGAGGATGTGATCGCTTTGGGCTTCCTGCGACAAGGACACGTCCTGCTGAGCGAGGAGTGGCAGCCTAGTCCAGGAGACTTTATATTGGACGAGGAACGATTCCCGTCCATGGAGGAGACCATCAACATCATTCATCGCAGGGGATTTAGGATAGTCTTTAGCATCCAGCCGTTCATCTCCACGGAGTCCGTGAACTTCAAGGATGCTGTCGCTAATAGATTATTGATCTCCGAGAGGGGTAGCGATCCTAGAATCCCGGCATTGACGAGGTTGTGTTACGTCGATTGTTATATAAAATTGTTATTGAAAGATGACTCGAAACCTCGCAGGCTTATGGTAATCATTAAACTCAATAGGAAGTGCTCGATCAACGTACATAATTTTTACAATATAAAAATAGAAAATTACACGTGGATTATAAAAGTATCCAAAAAATTTATATAAAAAAATTTAGTTTTTTTCAGCCTTCTAATGTAATTATGTTAAATTGAAATATTTTCTCGCCGTTTTGTTTTTTTATAAAATTGATATCGAACTTTCTAAAACGCCATTTATATTATGATTCATTGGTGCACACATAATATTAAAAATAACAGTTGATATAATGAGCGACGAAAAGCTTTTTACTCGACACTGTATTTGGTTTTACCATTGATGTAGAAGACTGTCCGAGGTCCATCCATGAATGTTTGCGTTTAAAATTATCATATATAATCTACTTTGCATCGCCAGTAACAATTTTCCACAACAAATTTTTTTGTGCCGTCTAGAAAGCAATGAAATGCATGTACTTAACCGGCGGATAATGCGGTTTTGCGACAATTCATGAGGCATCTATTCTCCCAGCTTTTAAATTTTTCCCATTTTGTGCAATTGCCCGTGGTCAACTCCGGCTGTTCTGCAAGTTCTATTTGCATTTCTTCATTCAATACGTTTCCAAATTGTCGGTCTCGAGCTTTCATGGCGTTTCAGAGCGCGGACAATCACTCGTGTCAAAATTACTGTCTTTAAAGCAATGATACAATATTTGCATATATTGTGGGACACAATATTTTCTCCAAGAACAGAGCAAATGGATTCACATGTTTCAACAGCATTTTATCCTTGCTGGAATTTATATCGAATGTTATGAATATAAAGATTTCATTGCTCACTGTACGAACTGTTATTTTTAAGATTATGTGCACCAAATTATAATGAATGGAGTTTTAAAATGTTCAATATCAATCACACAAAAACACAAAATGGCGGGAAAATAATTCAATTTAAAATAATTACGTTAGAGAACTGGAGAAAAAGATTAAAACTTTTGCATACACCTAATATTTTATCATTCCATTATTCTTACCTGTTATAAATTTGTATTCTGTAGTCATCTTGCCGTTTCAAAATATACTTGATATCTTCGTGTCGTCGCATTTTGTGCTCTTTGAAAAATTTTTTTAGTTTTTTTTAATTTTGTGTCATTTCACAAGAATTCTTTAATCGTTGTACAACTCTGTTAAATTGTTTATTGGAGATAAATATGTTGAAGAAATATATTGAACTTTATAAAAATTTTCCGCGAATAAACATTTAGCTTTGTATCGCGTAAAAAGGTCTAACAGACTAAGATTGAAAGGGGGAGACTGAACTTCTTCTTTTTTTACCGTAAACTTGGTTAGGATATCATTTGACAATAATTTTAAAATATAGTACCATCATACTTGATTCTTTATTTATTTTAAGATTGATCTGCGAATCTACATGTTGACTAAGCTCGTTTTTTATTTAGTTTAATGAATAACTTAGGCCTCCAAATTTCTCAAACATTTATCGAAGACACCTTATGTGCGTTTATCAGTCTATTATATTCACTAACATGTTACAATTAATTCCAGATACAAGCAAAGCAACAGCGCCGGTGTGCTCGACATCACGAACAACAAGACCTTGCCGTGGCTGCAGGCGAAGCTCGAGAGACTGATTATGAAGTACCATGTGGATTCGTTCTATCTCGATCTCGGCACAGCTCAGGACATGCCGCATTACTACAAGTGCGAGCAGCCCCTGACCAACCCCGATCACTACAAGACGATCTTCACGCGCTCGATATTGGGCACGATCCCCGTGATCGGCGTATCGAGCGCCATTTCCAGGCCGCGAGCGCCAGTCTTCGTGTCCCTGCCGCCGTTTCCCTCCTCGTGGAAGGCCATCAAGACTGTCATTCCTACCGTACTGAGCTACGGCATGATCGGTTTCCCCTTCATCATGCCCGGAGCGGTGGGTGGCGACGTGGCGTTGCCGATGTCTGACAACAACCCGGACAATGACTTCGAGGTGAATCTACCCGACAAGGAGCTCTACATCCGATGGCTGCAGCTGTCCACTTTCCTACCTGTCATCCGTTTTACTCATCTACCAAGCAAGTATTCGGACGAGTCGGTCCTGGAAATCGCCAAGCGACTGACCACCTTGAGGCAGAAGACGGTGACACCGTTGCTGAAGAAGTACGCGAACGAGACCCTGGACACCGGTCTGCCCATCATCCGACCGCTCTGGATGTTGGATCCGGCCGATCCAGCCTGCCATGTGGTGGTCGACGAATTTTCCGTGGGTGAGGAGCTAATCGTCGCGCCGGTGCTTTATTCTGGCAGCCGACAGAGAGAGGTTTACCTGCCGGCAGGTGTCTGGAGAGATGGCATCGACGGGAGCCTGAGGAAAGGCTCCAGGTGGATTCACAATTACAGAGTGGCAGAAGACAAGGTGGCATACTTCGTTAAAATGCCGGATAACACGAGATTCTGAAGAGCGCGTTGACTGCTTACCACTGACCCACCGAGGAATCACGAAGCTGAGGAGAAGCTCGAGGTGGATTCGCAATTACAAAGTGATGGAGGACATTGTGGGATACTTCGTCAGGATGCAGGAAGACAAAATTCTGACGAAAGTCGACTACTCGTCGTCGACTCGCCGGAGAATCACAAAGCTCACAGCCTCCAAAGGAATTTACTATTCAAGATGGCGGAGGACAAGGTGGGGTACTTCGTCAAAATACAGGGAAACATAAGATTTTGAGGAGCGCTCGTCGTCGTCCCGTCGAGGAATCGCTAAGCCAAGGATCCTGAAGTATAATCTGTGCGTCATTAACGAGTTTCATAAAACTTCATCGATGCGGTTCTTCTTGCTATGATCCGCACGGTGAACTTGTTTCTTGCTGAACTTTGAAAGTGCGGCGAAACGACCGTGCAGCAGTGTTGGATACTTCATGGCATTCTCAGACGATAACGATACACTTTGCACGTGCCAGCATGATGTACGTAATGTATGTATTCAAGAATAGTGCGGGAAATATTACTTGCAAAATACCGAGGAGGTTTAATCGCGCGGAGAATATTTAACGTTGTTATGTTTTGTGTAAACATTACGGTCGATCGCATCGGATCAGCGCGTATCGTGGATACGCGCTAATACATACAGTGAATGTCTTTATTAACGACAGTGTTCTAATTTGTGACAATTGTGTCAAATTTATCTGGTGAATCGGCTAATATTTGGGTCTACATCTAATTAATTCAATGCCTCCCCACATATAAAATACTATTTCTTGATACGTCAGTTTTGTAAAAGTTAAAGAATAACTGGGCACAAATCTAATAAATATTAAGTAACCAAGAAAGTTCATGCCGTTTTGATATATGCAAAACTTTAAATAATTAATTTCCGTAAGTGTTATATACTAGTAAATTCTCAGATAAATAAACTTTTGTTTAAGCATACATAATCACAGTTTGAATTGATAGTGTGCGCATGTGCAGTTGGACAACGACAAAACCTAGAAACGGCATGAACTTTCTTGGTTATTTAATACATGTCCAATATTAACTGTCAACTTCTAAAACGTCGAAGATAATTTTTAAAAGTCTGCGGGGAGATTATATTCTTCTTTGTCCTTATTCTAAATTAGGTATATTATTGATTATATCAATTTCGAATAAAATTCGAATAAAATACTATAATTAAATTATAATAAATATTATAAATATAAGCACATTGTTGAGGGCAACCTTCGGAACCTGTCGATATCTTAAAAATTGATATTTAATATCAAATGTCTTTATTCTTGTCATGATCTATGCAGTTATTCTTTAACTTCTTCAAAACTAAACTGTTTTGTTTCTAAACGGTAATACTAGTCATTTCTGAGAAAATATAAATAAATGAAAGTCTTTCTACAGATTAAAAAATCTAATACAATTAAAAACCCAAATGTTGAAGCTTTCCGATAAATTCAACTTTGTGTACTACATATATATAATTAGTTTAACACATATATTATTAATTTCTTATCATGTTTTCATGGGATTACTTGGTTACTAATTAAGACATTCATCGTACTGAAAACAAGTCAAATGTGTAGATTTATTTTACGCCAACAATCATATCTTATTGTAGCCAACGAAGCTGCTTTACCGTATACTGATTCGTCGATAATTTATTAGCGAGAGAAATTGAGATTCAGTGATGTATAAATAGAAAATAAAACAAGTGAATGAAGCGCTGTCCTCGCGAGGAATGCACCTGGACGCAGTCTTGCAGGACGCACGGTCTGTTTATTTTCATCTCACAAACTTACATGACAAGTATGTAAAATAATAAAATGCGTAAGCATGCAAAAAAGCGGAGATCGAAACCGGCACAGTCTTGATTTTCCGCGTCGCAAGGAGTACGAAGAAAATAAAAAAAAAGGAAATGCACACCTCACAAGGTGTCGACCGGCGTCGCGACCGTGAAAACGTGAGCGACTTTCCACACCGCTGCCTGGACGAGCATGCGGAATCAACGTCGCACCGGTCTCGATGCTTGCGCAAAATATCCTAAACAAAAGCTGATGACGCATCTCTACGGTCGATCGACGAGGAGAAAATCAAGACGCGTGAGGCACACAGAGACGAGAGTTCTCTAAGGTATAGTGTATATTTATTATATTATCATTTTTATCATATAGCATAACATTGTTATTTCTATAATAATAATAATCATAGCACCATGAACACTCCACAGTAAGTTTTTTTTAATTCGTTATTCGAAAAAACGCGACGCGCCGATGCGCTGCGACGGGTGAGAACCGCGATCGTGTTAATCGTAAAGGGAACCCGCTCGTCACCGAGATCCCCGAACAAATAGGGGAAACGTCCGAGGGAAGGCCCTCCCGATGACGCGCCTCCTGGACGTTCCTCCGAAGTCTCCGGCGACGTCGGTGTCGGCCAGGTACGCGCGGCCTCGTCGTTACTCTTGTTTGCGCAACAACGAAACCCTCAATCGGATGTGACTAGATGACTCTGTTTTCTCTGGTTTCTTTTGCATTTTTTTCTTTTTTATACGCTAGGAAACGAGTCGTTCTTTCTTTTCGCTGACTAGAGCCTCGCGAGTGTCCGAGAAGATTTCGCGACGGAGGAAAAACGCTCTTTTTTGATTCTGCTGATTCGGGCTGAGTGGCCGGCGCAGTGTGCCGCGCGGAACGTGAGCAAATTCGGAACGGGAGCGAAATTCGCCGCACCTCGCTCTGCCTCCTTCCTCCGTTGTCCGGCACGATCGATATATAATTCGCGTAATTATTATAATATCTTGATTGTTCTCTTGGTCGGAGAAATCTCACCAATATCACCGTTCTCACACCCGTCGAGCACCGCGTTTTGGGGGTTCGTACAGGTGTTGAGGCTCACGTTTTTCACATTTCTCTCCCTTTCTCTCTCTCTCTCTCTCTCTCTCTCTCTCTCTCTCTCTCTCTCATGCTCTCCCGCTCTCTTTTATATCTTTCTCTCTATATCTCTTTCTCACGCGCTCTTTTACTTCATTTCTCTTATGTACTTCGTTCATATATTATATAGATATCTATCTATATATATATCTATATATATAGTATATATATATATATATATAGTACATATATAGTATATATATAGCATATATATACTTTTTCCCCTTCATAGTTCCCGCTAATCTGTTTCAGTGAAAGCTCGTTCCTAATCTTTTATTTGTTTTTTTTTTGTTATTTTCATACCTTTTATTTAAATTACTTCCATAAATTCATCGTTTATTTAGTCTATCCTGCGCGCATCATCATCGATCGACAATAGCTTCATTTAATAATTTATTAATTTATTTTGTTTTCGTTAAATTGAATTTTATAATTTTAACATCCTACCTAGATAACTGGTCATTATATATTACTTGTTAATAAATAATACATAAATACATAGGTACATACTTCATCATCACCTTCTCTCTCTCTCTCTCCCTCTCTGTTTTCGCTCTCCCTTTTTCTCTCTCTCTCTCTCTTTCTCTGCAATTCTCACTTTTTTTCTTTCCCTCTCTCTCTCTCTCTCTCTCTCTTGCACTCTACTTCCTTTTATTTCCCTCTTAGATCTCGATCTCCGTTGCGCACCGACAACTCGCTATCATACGTATCAAGAGGTATCGATAAGCGTTATAAAAACTTCTTTATTCGTACGATAGAAAGAGAACGACGATGATGATGATAATGACCCGCTCTCGCGAACGTAATCGTAATATGTAATAATATTAATAGTAATCGCAATAATAATAATGTATTGTAGCAATAATAACAAGCACAATAGTCGTTAAAAATAATCGGCATAGTAATAATAGTATTTATAACAATATCGATCGTTCATTTCTTCTCTCTTTCTCGATGTGTCGCTTAAGTCTCTCCGCTTGCGTTTTCTCCTACATTAATTAATTTTTCTCCTTCGCACGCTTCTTCTCCTTCTCTTCTTCCACCTCCTCCTCCTCTTCCTCCTCCTCCTCTCTTTCGCCGGTCAGCGAGATAAGGTCTTGATCGCGCGTATGACTCCGCCGAAGAAGAAAAAAAAGAACACAGAAATCTCGAAGGAAACGCAATCAATCTCTCATGAGAATTCCACGGCTAACCGATTTTCATCGAATTTCACGCTGAGTCTCAGTGATGCGGTGTACGTCGCGCCCAAGGGTTGGAAGGGAGGGGGAGGGCGAACGCAACGCGATGACCGACGAACGAAGAATGAGTAATAAATAATCGGGAAGAATGGCGAATGAAAAGTGCGTGTGGGATGTGGGATGCGGTGCGTGTACCTTCTTCTCCTTATGCCAGGCGTGTATCGTGTCAATCGTGTGGTGTGTTATCCGCGCGATCCTGGCGCGGTTGGGCTTGCGGATGATTGGACGGGGGGGGGGCAAGGGGAGAACCAATCCCGCGATCGGACGAACAGAAAATTGTATATGACTTGCGACGGGCGGTGTAAAAAACTTACGCACTAATCTATTAGAAAACTCGGGCCCGAATCGCGGCCGGTAATCGCATGTCGACTGCGTCGACCAGACAAATCGCGTCATCATTCCCTCTCGCGCTCTCCTCTCATGCTCTTTCCATCTCACTCTCTCTCCTGATCGCTCGCTCGGATACCACCTGGGTATTATCATCGACGATCGGTTTAATCGAGCACCATTTTCGTGTAGGCACGAATGTGTCTCGTATAGAGAAGAGCTTCCTCCGATTGTCATTCGACGAGATCCATCGTACGACCTTGGCGAATTTCACCTCCTGTGTCTCATTTCGCAGTCGTCGCTCGCGCACGACAAGTTCGCTTCCCGACTTTCTTTCTCTCTTTCTTTTTTCTCTCTCTTTCTCTTGGCCGTCGCTCGACAACGGCACTCACTCGCGAGGAGCGCGAGACTGCGGAGGTCAATCGTCTCCTCTTTTTCTCTTCCACCAATGACGAGACGTCGTCTCCGTCCATGGATCTCGCGGGAATGTCGAGAGCAAAGGTGTCCTCTATAGGTTACAGTTTCGGTATCGCGCTTAATCGCACTTGTTATCATTCGTTATCGACTTCTCCTTCCGGCTATGTGGTTCTAAAGCTCATGAGCGATCTCTTTCCGCGCGGATCGCGCGAATCGCCACCCCGAATCGCGGCCATGGCGAGCCAGGACGCGCGTCGGGAGTCTCCTCCGGAGGCTTCTCGGACTCAAGCGCGCGACGCGACGTGCAACATCGCCCGGGCCCAGGGATCGCGATTCAAAGGCGAACGGCGCGCAGGATCGGCACTAGATGGGCTCCTTAAGGTACAGCTACACGAACGTTTAGAATCGATACTTGGTACAACCTGGTCTCTCTTCGTCGCGGGAGAGAAATAACGGGCAACGGGACGTCTAGAGCTAGACAGCACAAACGCCCGGCGGTCGCGAGAAGTAAGTCATGAGGTCGCGCAAATGAGAATCTCTCTCTCTCTCTCTCTCTCTCTCTCTCTCTCTCTCTCTCTCTCTCTCTCTCTCAGCCGGCTGTTCTCGGATGTCCTCAGGATAGCGCTCGGGCTCTTGTGCTGCTTAGGCAGGAGCGAACGCGCCAAGTTTCACGACGAAGACTCGCTCCCGCTCTCGTGAACGTGCGACCCTCTCGCGCCAAGAGGAGAGCTATGGACGCTCCCGTGGTGAGAGGAATACGGATGGGGAGGGGAGGGCCGGCCGTCGGCTCGCGAAAATGATGATATCCCGATGCGATGGTTTCACGAGTAAGCGCGATAAGTTCGATACGTTTTCCCTCCGCTCGATTCGCCATCCGCTCGTCTACGTCGGCGTCCACATGTCCGCCATTACCGCCAGCCATCATCGTATCATTCATCACCACCGGCACTACCACCACCACCATCATCATCATCGTCTCGTCAAAGCTCCTCTCGTGTCGCGCTCTATGAACCTTACTTGGATAAAACGCTCTAGCTCTCTGAGAGAAGGTTAAGTACAAAAAGTTTCGTCGACTTGGGTCGGTCTTCTTGCTCGTCCGCTTCGCCCGGACGGGAGCCGCGCGACGTCACCCTGCGATCGCCCGCTCCCGCTGGGAATGCACGCCTGCTCCAAAAGCAGCGACTCTTCTCGTCGAGGTAGGCGATCTCGCGCCGGTACGGCTCTCAGAAAACAATGACCGTGTCGACAGTCGTCCAACTTCCAGCTCAACGTTCATTTCCTCGAGGAAGCTCCGAGTCGCGACCTGTTTGTGCGATACTGCAGTGACCCGGTCGCCGAGCGTCCGCTCTTCATCTCTCGACGTGGACGAGTCGATTCTCTTTCTCTCTCTCTTTTTCTTCCTCACGCGTTCGATCTTCATCATGGGACTTTCCTTGGCAAAGTACTTGGTGTTGTCTCCCAAAGACATATTCTTGTCGACTGCCAGATTCACGGGTTCACTGTTCTCTGAAGCTCCGCTCCCGTTGCTCGATCTCGCGAAACGAGGCTCCCCGCGCCGAAGAAACGATCGAAGATGGACTATCGGTCCTGTGGATGGATGTTTTTCGAGATGTATCGTATCGTCGCACCTCCTTCATGGCAACGAATCGCGCTTTCTTTCTCTCTATCTCTCTTCCCCTTCGAATTTCTTCGTCATCGGAGACATTCTCGCCGGACCGTCCGGCTAACTCGGTCTCCTCATGACCTCGTAGACCATCTCGAGATGATTGCGTTGCTACCTTAGATCGCGCGCGATAAACGAAGCGACGAAATCCGTCTCTCGCACGGGCTTTTTTCTTCTATCTTTCTCTCTCTCTAAATCTCTTCTCTTTCTTTCTCTCTCTCATAACCATCGCACTTCCTCGTAATCTCTATTCTCTACGATATAGAAACACGACACAGATAATTCCTATCTAGTACTTCCCGATGGAATTTAGCCGTTTGACCTACGCACGAATAGACATTTACGACGAGAAAGGGGGACCGTTAATCATGTAACAACGAAGGAAAATGTTCGGAGGTGTGGATCGTCTTCTCCTCTCGAACTTCGCATCTCGCGCGCTCCCTTACAGAGGATCTTACACTTTCGGAGGAAAGACGCGTCCGACGGATTCGGAGATACGAATCGTTTCTCTTTCTCTCCTTCTCCCTATTACTCTCTCTCTCTCTCTCTCTCTCTCTCTCTTTCTCTCTCTCTCTCTCTCGTTCTCTCTCTTCCTCCCTATCTGTCTCTCCGGGATAACCTGGTCTGCGGTACTCAGGTCTACTCTCTTCTTTCCTCTGGTTCCGTGCTCTCTGTTAACTTATACACTGAATACTACGCGGTGCTGTTAAAGCGGCAGCTGTGTCGAGAGATATTAAAAGTTTTACTTTAATCTGCTGATCGAGGAGAGGGTGGGGCGAGGTCTCGCATCGCGAGAGCGACACTATACATGATCGTACGACCCTCCGGTCAGGGTCGCGGGTCGGGGAATTAGAATATCCTAAGTCAATTGATTCGGTAACTAACGTATAGAGATTGTCCCAGGCCGCGGCATTTGCGGATCGTCGATTCGATTAGCCGATCGTAGCTACGCTCGAACATCCACTCGGTCTCGGTCGTCCTCAACTTTGAGCAGTGATTGATTAACGTATTGCAGGCGATATCAGCGCGCTATGGGCTTCAAACGGTGCAAAGTGTAGAAATACAAATATCCCGTTAGGAAATCGACACGACGCCCGCCACGGGCGCCATTGCGACCTCAACGCAGTGCGAGCCTCGATCGAAACGTGGAATTCTCTCTATCGATTAATCGCTTAGAAGTACGTAAATTTATACCTTGTATCCGTGCAAGGAACAAACCCCTACGATCCCTTTCCCTCTCTCCCTCTGCCTCTGCCTCACCTTCTTCTTCTTCTTCTCTCAGATCGCCCGCACCGTCTCCTCGTGAGAAAGGATACGAAGAACGTCTTAACTTAGAAGATAGTCTCGGTGTTTGTGACCTGCGCGGAAAAGTCGGTCTCTTCCTTCTTCGGGACAACCTCTACATTGTTCGATACGATTTCTACGATCCGGCTTGGAGTAGGCCGCGAAGCTACGACCGCGAAGGGATCTCGAATTCGAAATGCCATTTTATTTTCGGGTCTTCTGGAGGGGTCAGGGTCGTCGCCTGACGGGACGGTAGGTCGACCTGTGGTAGCTCAACCTTTTCGATTTGCTTTCTTCCTGTTTTCCGTTTTTCCTCTTTGTTCTACCTTTTTTCTGTCTTTTTTTTTCTTTCCCTTAGCAGGAATGAGTCCAAAAACGGAATGATGACGCGTTCCGGACGCCGCTCAGAACTCGACTATTACGGCTGAGCAGGCTGCCAATCCCTAGAACTCGAGCCTATAGGCGCTGCAACTAGTCTCGTGATCCTGCAGATTGATGGTGCACCGGGACGCGGAGGGTGACAGGTCTATGTGGTTCGCCGCGAGTGCCTCCTCGTTATCGGCAACCCAGTAACCTAAGGTATCGGTGTCGTACGTGGGGATCATGGTGACTTCTATTGAATGAAACATATGACATGTATCAGAGTAGAAATCTCAGACTTGACCTGAGAAAGAAAATCGACATTCACACAACACTAATTATGGTCATATAAATTTTTAGTAATTGATTGTATCTCTTGAAAACAACTACAAACAAAATTACAAACAACTATTAATAAAACTAATTGACTCACATATTTTTTCTTTTCCTGTAATAATTCATCTAATAATTCATCTATTTCGATATTTTTAATAACGCTCACTGATCTTCCACTGACAAGAAAACAGAGGGAACTCGAAAATTCAAAAAATTATGAAACTTTGCGTGGAAGTAAAGTAGTTCATCCTTAATGTAAAACTATTTTTTGTTCGTGCGGAATTCCAGTCTGAGGGGGTGAAACCATCTTTCGAAAAAAAATCATTTTCATTTTCAGCATACGTCTTTTAAAATACGAGACATATACAAAAATGATTTATATGAAAGTTGTAGTGTATTTCATACTTTTTATTACTATATATTCAGATTTTGCAAAATTGAAGGAGGGTGGAGGAAATTTCAAACATTTTTCAATTTTGCAAAGTACGTGAATTTTCAAGTTATTAATTAAAAGAACTTCCAGATTTGGTCATTTTCAATCATTAATAACTTAATAATTATTGTGATTTTTGCAGAATGGTACTTGACTTTTCTTCTCAGTTTGATCTATTTAATTAATCTTCACAATTTTTCGTTTCTAGATCCCAGACATCTTATATAATAATATTTAACTTGTGTATAATTGTACATGATTTCATAAAATCATACATACAATTTTTAATGATCGGAATGATGAACATACCAAGATCTTTATCCTCCCAAGTCTTTTTAGCTTCCAACAGGGCGTCGTAGACTTCCCGGCTAGGCTCAGTGCCACTAAAGACATAATATCTCGCCCGCACTCTCTTGAAGAATTCCAACGAGGTGTAGTACGAATTGCCATGATGCGGAACATACGCCAAGTCCATGTAGACCGGCTGAACCTTGTTCTTCGAGTCCTTCATCTTCTTTTCGTTTTTTCCCGGGCTTTCCGAGCGTTTTTTATTCTTAATGTTTTCCGACTGCACCTTCCTCGTTTGTTTCCGCTCCTTCTTCGGTGTGCCTGGTGCGCCCTTGTTCGACACCTCGTTGGTCACCGGTGCTGGAGACGGTAGTCTGAGAGGCTCGCCCCAGTCTTTCACCACGTCAAAGTTCAGGATGTCGGAAGTCGTAGCGCTCGAACATGACGGCTGGGAAGGATTCTTCAAGTTGAATTTCCTAGGTGGCTTAGGAGATGGTAAGCCGAGCGGAGTTCCCCATCCTTCCAAGGGGTCCTTCTTCGAGTCCCCTTTGGCATCGTCCTTCGCGTCGTCCCGGAAGGAGGACGATGGGTGCTCTCTTGCGTCCTCCGTCTCATGTCGAAGACTACCATTCGTATACCGAGGCGCGATGCCGCTGCTGAAGGCACCGCCGGCCTCCTTCATCTCCTTGTGCTCCATCAGAGCCTTGTCAAAGTCGAGATCGGCCTCGTCGACGTATCTCTTAGCCTCCGGCTTCTCTACGTAACCGCCGGCGAACTCCTTCTCGACCATGAACCGGCTGTGAACGGAGCCGAGCTCGCTGCTCTTTTGCATGCCGGTCTCCCCGTGGAAGGTCTTCATGGCGGAGATCTGCGGCGGTACCGCCGGCAATTCACCATAGAAGCTACTGCTCATCGCGGCCGCCGAAAACTCGACCGTCTTCTGCTCCTCTTCCTTATCGGAGGTCGGATCATGGCGATGTGTCGTCTGTGGGGAGTAGCCTACCTGTGAAGTCGAGGACAAGGGCGACGAGGGCGGTTCGTCGTCGGAATAAGTGTGCCTCTCTTCGCTGCTGCCCCACACGTGTGTCATGGCCTTGCTGCGCACGCTGCTATGGTCACTCGGCGGACTGACCGGTCCCCGATCTTTTTCGCTGGACGCATCGTCGGAACCCGGGCTGCCGCTGCGCTGCAGCTCCGTGGACTTGATGCTACCGATGATGCTGCTGATCGCGCTCTCCGCCGCATCCTTGCTCGGCAGACGCTCATCCACCTTCACGTCGGTCTTCTCCGCCAACACTACCGTCTCGCCCTTCTCGTTGGTCGTCTCCGTAACCTCGCGGGTGGTCGTGATTATCTCGCCCTCGTCGGAGATAGTCTTCGTGGTGGTGATGATGGTGCGAATCACCTCACCCGATCTGAACCCTTCCGGTGTGGCGGTTGATGAACGACCTTCGGATCTCCTGTCGGGAGTCGACCGGCCGGAGAGGTGCGGCTGCACCGCGGCGCCGTCTCTGATCAACGGCGACATGGGGATCTCCGGGGTGGACTTGCCGGTGGAGCCGCTGAAGACGATGTCCTTAGGCAAGGACATGTCGGGTGAGGACTTGCCGGAGTAGCTCTTGTCGTCAGATATCAGATCGCGCACCAAGGGCGACACCGAGTGCTCGAGTTTCTCCGTGCCCAGGCGCGCTTCCTTGGCTGCGGCTCCTTCAGGTTTATCTTCTTGCTTGGAATCAGGCGTGGACTTGCCGGAATCGTAGAAGGTTCTCACGTCAGGCGTAGACGTGCCTGACGTCACGGTCGCGATGGTCTCTTTCACGATCTTCTCCGCGGATTTGGCCTCCGTCGCGAGCTTACCGACCTTGTCGGCCGAGGTCGAGTCGATCAGCTTTTCCAATAGCTCTTCGCTGTCCACGGTGTCGCTGCTCTCTGTCACGTCTTTCTTCGTGGTGACCTTGCCGTCTGGGCCGGTTATCGTGGTCACCGTCGTGACGATCCGCTTCACATCGGCGCTGGCCGTCGTTGAGTCTGCTGTACCATCGTCGCTCACAACTTTGTAGGCCGTACCTGAAGTGGGGTCTGTATAGATCTTGGACGGGTCGGCCTGCGACAGTTCACTGTCCGACAGTTCTTCCGTTACGATAGTTTTTGTAGTCTTCGTGGTGATCGTCTTGACGAATTCACCAGAGTCCTCTTTGAAGTCGCTCGTCTCTTCGTCGGGGACAATGACCTCGCGCTTGATCACTTTTGTGATAATCTCCGGCTCATCTTGTTCGATGATCTCGCGCTTTACCACCTTGGTCACCACTTCCGGTTCGCCATGCTCTACGATTTCGCGTTTAATAATCTTGGTAATCGCCTCGGGCTCGTCTTGTCCTCTGCTCGGATGTTTAACTTCTCTGGCGCCTGCCACTTCAGGTTCTTCTTGCTCGATCACTTCGCGCTTTACTATTTTCTTCACTACTATGACGTCACCGTCGTGTTCAGTTTGTTCCGTCACTTTAGTCATCTTTTCAGGTTCTTGTTCTTCAACTATTTCGCGTCTCACTACCTTCTTCACCACGATCACATCGTCGGCAGCTTCAACGTCACCAGACGTAGTCGCTCCTTTGCTAACAGTCTCAGGTTCGTCTTCAACTTCGACCATCTCGCGTTTTATCACCTTTTTCACTACGATCACGTCGCCGTCGATCGATTCTGACTTGTCGTGCTCGCTGATCTCATGTTTGCCCAGCTTCGTGATCGTCTCCGGCTCGTCTACGATCACCTCTCGCGTGATTATCTTGTGAACTACGTCAACATCTTCCGGCAGCCCCATAGGCTCTTCGGACTCATTCTTGTCGCTGCTCTCCCGTCTCCCCAGTTTCGTGGCCTTCTCGTCAACCTCTTTCGAAATTTCGCCGGACGAACTGACATGTGATGTTAAGCTGAAAGTTCGCATCGCTTCGCCGGGTTTCCCATCCTCCTCGTCTTTCGGCGCGCCAGTCGTGGGCTGAGCGGCTCGCGGTCGCTTACTGGACGTTTTGTCGCCAGGATCGACCCCGGACTCGGGAGTCGCATCGTGCGTGGTGTACTCCGGTGTAGACTTGCCGGAAAGCGTGGTGATGTGCGTTGTCCTCATCTCCGTCATGCCACCGACGAAAGCCTTGTGAAACTGACTCTCGTAGCCCATCATGTAACCGGACTTGTCCAACTGTTGCTCATCCGAGTCCGAGTACATGTACTTGACCGGAGGCTTTTTAGCGTCCGAGAGCTCGTATTCGCCACCTGCCGCCGATCTATCAAACCTGTCGTGATATATCGCCTTCTCGTAGTCCTCATCCGACTCCTCCTCCTGGTAGATCTCCAAATCGGTGACGGACTCCCGCGGGTATTTTCTCTTCAGTATGATCTCTTCCACGATCTCCAGGATGATGTAGCGGGGCAAAGAAGTCTTAATGATTATCTCTTCAAGCGTCACCTCTGTGATTTTCCTGCCCTTCTTGATGTACTCCTCTTCCAGCAGCTTCTCCGTCTCCATCCGCTTCTCCTCGGACAGCAGAATCTCCTCATCGATGTGCGGTTCCGACCGAGCTGGACTATCCTGGGTCGACTTGTCGGAAGGAATAAGCTCTGGGCTGAGGCTGGGGCTGGCCGGGAGGCGCCTGTCCGGCGGTCCTCCGGATCGGCTGGCCTACAGGTGGATACCTGGCGTGACTGCTCTCTGTCGTCCTGGATACTTTTTTTTTTTTACGATGATCTTCGATTATGACGTACCCGGTCCCCGAAGAATGATGATTTCTTCCAACAGCTCCGGCGTGATCTTCTTCTTCTTCGCGATGAACTCGTCGTCGATATAATTCTCTATCTCCACTACTTTCGCCGGTGCGAGTGTTTCCGGCGACTTCTCCTGCTTGGTCGGTTCTTCTTCATCGACGAAGTCGAAGACCGAATTTCTCGGCATCTTTCGCCGACTGATGATGTCTTCGATGATCTGCATCACGATGAACTGGGGCACCAAGTACGTCATCACCAACTTCTCAATCACCGTCAGAGTAATCTTTCTCTTGCGAATAATGAACTCTTCCAAGATGTATTTCTCGATCTCGGCCTTCTTCTCGGCTGTCACTTGAACGACGTCCTCCTCTTCGTGGTCCAACCTCTCCGTCTTCGTCAGCTGCACAGCCTCCGGCTCTTCGAAGTCGGCGAATCGCTTCTCGCGAATCTTCCTGAGTTCTTCTTGGATCTCCTCAGGGGAAGTTATGGGACTCTTCGATTTCGGTGAGCTCTTAAGTCCGTCTTTCTCGTCGAGCGAATCTTTCTCCGTTGCAACAGGTTTAGCGGCATCCTTCTGCTCCTGAGGAAGCACCTTTTCGGCCAGCTTATCTTCGAATAGACTGGCCGTTCGAGATCTGCTGGCCGGGCTCTTCTCCTCGACGTCGAAGACACTCTGCGAGCGCGATCGCTCCTTCGGGCTCTTGTCCATCGGCGAACTCGCCTCTGACAACTTAGCGGACTCACTTTTCGGTATTTGACCGACCTCTAGACTCGGCGAGACTGACTGATCTCCTTTCGTCTCCGGCTGCGGGATCTTGGTGCCCGCATCAAGCTTCTCGCTGACGATACTGGATGATCTAGACTTGTCCTTAACAAGCTTCTCGTCGGCCAAACTCGGCGACTTGGAGGCCTCGGACGGTGATTTTGGCTCAGTCTTGTCGCTGATAATGCTCAACGATCTCGCCTTATCAATCAGGCCAAAGCCGTCCGTCAGGTCGGACGTTGGCAAGCCATCAATGTCAATTCTATCGAGCTCCTGCGTATCATCCATCATTTTGTCAAGGACTATGCTCGGGGAAGGCGGCTTTTTATGCGCCTGGGATGTGTCATCGGCCGGTCTCACGTCCAGTTGCTCGAAAACCTTCAAGGGTTTCTCCCCGATGTCTTTCTCCTCCGGGATTTTTACGTCCACGAGACTGGGGGACTTGTCGATAGCGTCTTCGTAGTGTTCTTTGCCACCAAGCCTATCGTCCGAGGTCTTCTCATCCGACGATTTCTCGCTGACGGTGCTGGGAGATTTGCTAAGATCAACAGGCTCTAATTTGTCAGAGACCGTAGGTGATATAGGCTTCCCGGTTGCGTCCGTTCTGTCGCTCGCGACGCTGGGCGACCTGGATTTCTCCATCGGCGGCTCCATCACGTCCTTTAGGTCCGGCTTCTCCTCCGTTACGCTAGTCGGTTTCGAGGCCTCGGCGGACTTCTTGCCGTCGGACTTGTCGCTCGCCACGCTCGGAGACTTGCTTCTGTCGAGCGGCTCCTCCGCTTTGTGAAGGAGCGTGGGTGACACCGGCTTCTCGACCGGTTCCTTGTGCCCGCCTGTTTCACTTGTCACACTGGGCGACCTGGACTTATCCAGTGCCGGCTCCAACACGTCCTTCAAGTCATCCGTGTCCCCGGCAACGCTTGATGGCTTGAAAGCGGCGGTCGACCTTGCATCTTCGGACTTCTCGCTCGGCGATTTGCTCCTATCGGCTTCGTCTCTCTTGTCTGTGGCTGGAGACTTGGCCTTCTCCGGTGGCTCTTTCGGTTCAGACGCGATGCTCGCGACGCTCGGCGACTTAGACTTGTCCATCGGCTGCTCTGCGACATCCGCCAAGTCAAGCTTGTCCTCGGCAATACTCGACGACTTGGAGTCACCGGGTGATCTCTTGTCGTCGGATTTCTCACTCGTTACGCTCGGCGATTTGCTTCTGTCTACCGACTCCTGTTTACTGTCGGAGACAGGGCTCTTACGTTCGTCTGTCGGCTTTTCCTCATCGTCGCTAACACTTAGAACGCTTGTTGGCTTCTCGACCTGCTGCTCCAAGCTTACATCCACCAGATCCGCCTTCTCTCCGGCAATACTCGGCGACTTGGCACGCTCGAGCGGCTCCTTCTGCTCGCTCGTGACACTTATGACGCTAGGTGACCTCGATTTTTCTGTTGTCGCCTCCGTGACGTCCTTTACGTCAGGTTTCTCTCCGGCGATGCTCGGCGACTTTGAGCGATCCGCTGGTTCCTTCGACTCCTCTGTGGTGCTGATGACGCTTGGGGATTTGGATTTACCCAGAGGTGGTTCCAAGGCTTCCTTCACGTCGGGCTTTTCTCCGATGATGCTCGGCGACTTTGAGCCATCTGCTGGCTCCTTTGGTTCCTCTGTAGTGCTGACGACGCTCGGGGATCTGGACTTATCCAGAGATGGTTCCAAGGCATCTTTCACGTCAGGTTTCTCTCCAGTGATGCTTGGTGACTTGGAGCGATCTGCTAGCTCCTTTGGCGCCTCCGTAGTACTGACAACGCTTGGAGATCTAAACTTATCCAGAGGCGGTTCTAAGGCGTCCTTCAGGTCGGGCTTTTCCTCAGTGATGCTCGGTGATTTTGAGCGATCCGTTGACTCCTTTGGTTCTTCCGTAGTACTGACAACGCTTGGAGATCTGGACTTATCCAAAGACAGTTCCAAAGCATCCTTCCCGTCGGGTTTCTCCCCAGTGATGCTCGGTGATTTTGACCGATCCGTTGGCTCCTTTGGCTCCTCCGTAGTACTGACAACGCTTGGAGATCTGGACTTATCCAGAGACGGTTCCAAGGCATCCTTAATGTCGGGCTTCTCTCCAGTGATGCTTGGTGATTTGGGGCGATCTGCTGGCTCCTTTGGCTCCTCCGCGGTACTGACGACGCTCGGGGATATGGATTTATCCAGAAGAGGTTCCAAGGCGTCCTTCAAGTCGGACTTTTCCCCAGCGATGCTCGGCGACTTTGACCGATCCGTTGGCTCCTTTGGCTCCTCCGTAGTACTGACAACGCTTGGAGATCTGGACTTATCCAGAGACGGTTCCAAGGCATCTTTAATGTCGGACTTCTCTCCAGTGATACTTGGTGACTTGGGGCGATCTGCTGGCTCCTTTGGCTCCTCTGCGGTACTGACGACGCTCGGGGATCTGGATTTATCCAGAAGCGGTTCCAAGGCGTCTTTCAGGTCGGGCTTTTCCCCAGCGATGCTCGGCAACTTTGAGCGATCCGCTGGCTCCTTTGGCTCCTCTGTAGTACTGACAACGCTTGGAGATCTGGACTTATCCAGAGATGGTTCCAAGGCATCTTTCACGTCAGGTTTCTCCCCAGTGATGCTTGGTGACTTGGAGCGATCTGCTGGCTCCTTTGGCTCCTCCGTGGTACTGACAACGCTTGGAGATCTGGACTTATCCAGAGGTGGTTCTAAGGCGTCCTTCAGGTCGGGCTTCTCCCCAGTGATACTCGGTGATTTTGAGCGATCCGCTAGCTCCTTTGGTTCTTCCATAGTACTGACAACGCTTGGAGATTTGGGCTTATCCAAAGACAGTTCCAAGGCATCCTTTACGTCGGGTTTCTCCCCAGTGATACTCGGTGATTTTGAGCGATCCGCTGGCTCCTTTAGTTCTTCCGTAGTACTGACAACGCTTGGAGATCTGGACTTATCCAGAGATGGTTCCAAGGCATCTTTCACGTCAGGTTTCTCCCCAGTGATGCTTGGTGACTTGGAGCGATCTGCTGGCTCCTTTGGCGCCTCCGTAGTACTGACAACGCTTGGAGATCTAGACTTATCCAGAGGCGGTTCTAAGGCGTCCTTCAGGTCGGGCTTTTCCTCAGTGATGCTCGGTGATTTTGAGCGATCCGTTGACTCCTTTGGTTCTTCCGTAGTACTGACAACGCTTGGAGATCTGGACTTATCCAAAGACAGTTCCAAAGCATCCTTCACGTCGGGTTTCTCCCCAGTGATGCTCGGTGATTTTGAGCGATCCGCTGGCTCCTTTAGTTCTTCCGTAGTACTGACAACGCTTGGAGATCTAGATTTATCCAGAAGCGGTTCCAAAACACCCTCCACATCAGGTTTCTCTCCGGTGATGCTCGGTGACTTTAAGCGATCCGCTGGCTCCTTCTGGTCGCCTGTGAAGCTTACAGGACTGGGCGATTTAGACTTCTCCAGGGGCGGTCCGGTCGTGTCCTTATCGTCTGGTTTCTCTCCAGCCATGGTGGGCGGTTTGGAGAGATCAATCGGTTCCTTCTGCTCACTGCTGGTACTGATGATACTGGGCGACCTAGACTTCTCCGCTGGCGCGTCGGTTTCCTTCTCGTCTGGCTTCGTCGTGGGCAAGCTCGGCGATTTAGCCGGTTCCTTCTGCTCCCCGGTCACACTCGCGGTGCTGGGTGATCTGGATTTCTCTGGTTCGGCGAGGTCTTTTAGGTCTGGCTTCTCCTCGGCGATACTCGGCGATTTAGAGAGATCGGTCGGTTCCTTCTGCTCACCGGTAACGCTGGGCGACCTGGACTTATCGAGAGGTGCCTCAGCTGCGTCCTTCAGGTCTAGTTTTTCTCCGGCGATACTCGGAGACTTGGAGAGATCGGTCGGCTCTTTCTGTTCGCCGGTGATACTTATGACGCTTGGAGACCTGGATTTTTCCACTGCAGGCTCAACGACATCTTTCATATCCGGCTTCTCGCCGACAGTGCTTGGAGATTTGGAGCGGTCCGATTCCTTTTGCTCAGTACTGACGCTCACAACGCTGGGCGACCTCGACTTATCGAGTTCTGTGACGTCTTTCTGGTCCGATTTTTCGTCCGCGACGCTCGGCGACTTGGATCGGTCTTTGTCGGCCACGATGCTCGAGACACTCGGAGACCTCGTCTTCTCGGCGGGCTCTTCGAATTTCTCTCCGATGGGGCTCGGGGACTTTCTCGTTTCCTCCATTGGCTGTTGCTCGACGATGCTGGGAGACGGCAATTTCTCACGGGGCTCTTTATCGCCCGCGTCTAATTTTTGCTCGACTGGACTGGGTGACTTGCTCTTGTCGAGGGGTTCTTCCGCTTTGTCGTCGACGACAGGTGACTTTTCCTTGAGGGTTGGCTCTTTAGGTTCGCTAACGGTACTCGCCACGCTCGATGATCGCGACTTGTCTATCGAGGGCTGCATCGAATCCTTCTTCAGGTCCCCCGCTTTGTCTTCGTCGAGGAGGCGCGGAGACTTGGGCTCGTCCTTTGGAACTTCAGCCTTGTCGTCCTTGACGCTCGCGACGCTGGGCGACCGGGCTTTCTCGATCGGTAGGTCCATGTCCTTGAGGTCTACTTTTTCTATGCAAATGCTTGGTGATCTAGAACGGTCACTTACTTTTTTGCTATCTGATTTATCACTAGCTACGCTGGGAGATCTATCTTTATCATGTGGTTCTTCAGTCTTATCAATAGCTTTAGGCGATTCTGGCCTATCAAAAATAGGGGATTTAGTTTTCTCTAAATAACACTCCGTCGCATCTTGAAGATCCGGTTGCTTGTCCACGGTTGCTATGCTCGGTGACTTGGAACGGTCGGCCTCCCTCTTCTCGTCGGACTGATCGCCGATCGCGCTCGGAGATCTAGCTTCGTCAATTGGTCCCTTTTCTTCGTAATGTTCACTCTCGAGAATAGGCGATTTCTCACTGACCGTTTCTTTCCTGATTGCACTAGGCGATTTCGGCTTGTCCTCTCCTGCCTTCTCTTCCTCAGCTTCCCTATCACTTGGAACGCTAGAAGGCTTATCGAGAGACTTATCATCGAACTTTTCGCTAATAACGCTCGGTGACTTAGATCTGTCCGCCGGCTCTTTCTCTTCAGGCTGCTTCTCGGCTTGTTCGATCGCGTCGGCAAGCTCCGGTTTCGCTTCCGCTACTTTCTCGTACTCTACGGGCGATTTTAATTTAACGTCACCTATTTTCTCGATAGTGTCCGCTTTATCCTCGATGATACTGGGGGATCTCGGCTTGTCGAGCGATCCGACTAAACTCTCCGCTAGACTTGGACGTTTGTCTCCGGTGACTCCTTCGGGAAGTTTCTCAGTCGCCGCACTGGGCGATGGCGACTTTCCCGCGACCTTGTCCTCGGTCGGTTCGGCCAATTTCAATTCCTCCGCCTTCACGCTGGCGACACTCGGGAAGCGCGATCTGTCTTCGGGCTGGGCGAGCAACTCGGCCTGCTGCGGGGACTTGGAACGTACCGATTCCTTACCCTCGGATTTCTCACTGGAGGCGCTCGAGGTATCCTTCTCGTCAGGTTTCTCGCTGCTCACGCTCGGCGACCTTGACTTCTCCGGCGGAACAACGTCTAGAAGTTTGTCGTCTTTGCTCTCTGGACTCGATGGTTTTTCTTTCGCCGGAGATACTGGCGCGTCCTTGTCCGCGATCGGCTTGGGTTCTTTCATTGGCTCGGCTGGTTTTGCAACGACCTCCTCGGAAGTGGCATCTTCCTCGCTAATGGGCGTTTTCGCGAAATACGTATCGTGCTTGTCCGTGGGCGATTTCGAGAATATCGTCTCGGCCGGTGAAATGTCCTCCGAACGGAGAGACTCGGGTGTCTTCGGGATGCCAGCTGCTTTCTCCTTTTCGGCTTCTGGAAGTATTTTCTCAATTGGAAGCATCGGCTTCTCGACCGCTTCTTCCGCTGGAGACTTCTCAAGAGGCGATTTGGCTTTTAGCGCGTCCTCAGGCTTCGTCTCCAGCGGTGTCTTTTTGTCCAGCGTTATATCGAGTGCCTGTGGGATGTCTCTCTCGTCGGGTTTGAGCTCTTTAGCTACCGCTTCCACGGCGGGTTTCGCTCCATCGACCTTCTCGACGGTCTCTTCGAGCGGCGATGGAGATTTCGACTTCGGTCTGTCCGTCTTCTCTTCAATCTCCTCAACTGGAGATTTCGGTTTTTCGAGCTGATCCTTGATTTCCTCAGCGGGAGATTTAGACTTGTCAGCTACTTGCTCAGCAGCGAGTTCGATGGGAGACTTTAATTTCTCGAGCTTCTCGGCAACTTCCTCCACGGGGGACTTCTCTTTTGCGATTTCACCCGTGTCCTTGACGGGCGACTTCGGCTCCGCGATTTCCTTCTCGGCGTCCTTCAGCTTACGCGACTCTGATTTTTCCAAACTGTCCTCGAGATCCTGCGAGTCGCGAGTGCCGATGGGCGATTTTTCCAGGCTGTCCTCTGGCGTGACTTTGTCCTTAGCGTCAAGTGGAGATTTCTCGGAGATGCTGTCCTTCTCCGGCGTGCTGACGCCCGAGTGTAACGAATCCTTGTCCATGAGTAAGGAATCCTTTTCCGGGGTAGACTTGACAGACGCGTCTTTAAGAGAGTCGTCCGGAGTGACGGTCTTTGTGAAGGTTATGGTGCCGGTGGGACAAATCTCAGTTTCTTCCCTGCCGTCTTCGCTGCTCGCTGTGACCAGCATTCTCCTCACGGTGCCAGTGTCTTCATCGACTTTCGACGGTTGATCCTCCAGTGATTTCTCAGCTTCTTCAATTTTTACCTTCTCGGCAAGCTCAGCATCTTCAACCTTTGCTTTTGGTGCTTCGTCCTTCGGTAGTTCCTCAGCTTCACCCTTCATTTTCTCGGGAAGTTCAGCGTCTTCAACCTTTGCCTTTGGCGCTTCGACTTCTGGCTCCTGTGAAACGCTCCTCTTTCTACGTGAAGCTTCTTCGGCCTCTTCTTGAGGACTCTTCTTATCCTTAATCTCTGTGGTTTCCAGCAGTTTGGGTTTTTTCTCGTCCTCAAGCAGATCTATTTTCGGTTCCGTCGCGAAACCTGTCGCGTCTGCCAACTTGGTTTCCGGCTTCGTCGCTTCCATGACCTCTTCGGGAGCCTTCTCTGCGACGGGAGTAGTCGGTTTTGATTTCACGTCCTTCATTGTAACTTTCGACTCGTCGGTCTCTTTATCTTTCACTGCGGGCTCAATTCCTTTCATCTCATCGATCGGACTTTGCGCAGAAGGAACTTCTGATACGACAACTGCATCAATCGACGGTCGCTTGTCGGAGATGACGTCTTTAGGTATCTCTTTTTCTTTCACCTCCTTGGGTTCATCTGCTTTCTCAGTTAAAGGTTTCTCCACCTTGTCAAGAGCCGGCGATACTATCTTTGCGATGGGCTCCTTCGGTGGAATGTCGTCCGTCTTTTCTTTAGCTTCGTCCAAGTACTTCTCCGTGGTGTCAACGATGTCCGATACTTCGGACGTCTCTGGCTCCTCGGGCTCCCGCTTCTCGTCGATGGGCTTCGTAACTTTCACTACCTCGACCAGAGGTGGTTCCTCTTTACCCACTTTCTCTTTGGTTTCTTGCACGAACTTCTCGTCCGCCTCAATCACCTCGCTCGTGGTATCCTCCGCGGCTTCCTCTTCGGTGTCTTCCTTCTCCCTCATCTCGTCGGCTTTCTCCGGAGACGTGACCGGCAAGTCGCGTACCTTGTACTCCTGCTCGACCGCCTCGAAATCGTCGATCACGTCCTTCTCGTGCTCCTTCGCAGCCAGCGGCGAAACCTCCGCTTTCACAGGAGACAACTCCTTCTTCTTCACTTCTATCTTTCCGTCGGAGATCCTTCTGGGTACATTGACAAAGCCATCCACCAATTTCTCCTCCTCCTCTTCCTCCTCCTCCTCAGGAGTAGCAGGTAACTCATCTTCGACGACTTCAGGCTCAGGCACGGCCTTCTTCTTGTCTTCTCTTGTTTCAGCCGGAAGTTTCTTTTCCTCGCCCGGACTAGCTGCTTCAACGACTGACTTCCTCTTCTCAGCCGCTGGCACTTCCGGTTCCGGCGACTGTTTTTTTTCTTTTTCTTCTTTCTCTTCTTCTTCCTTTTCTTTCTCCTCCTCCTCTTCTTCTTCTTCTTCTTCAATTATGCGTAGTACTTCTTCTTCGGTCATGTTGAACACCACACGCCTCGGCATCTTTCTCTTGATAATGATCTCCTCAATAATCTCGATAACGATTCTCTTAGGCACCTTCAACTTGCCGCAGATTTCTTCGAGCTTCTGAACGGTGATGCTGTCACCCTTGGCGACATATTCATTGACAACGTACTCCTCGAATTCTGCCAGTTTCTGCGGAGTTACCAGCTCTTCCGTCTCCGCGGTAGGAACCTCAGCGATTGATTTTCGCTTCTCATCCAAGACTTCTGCCTCCGGTTTTTCTTTTTCTTCTTCTTCTTCTTCGCCTTCGGGAGTCCTTGCGATTATCGCCGATATCTCCTCCTCGGTGATCTCAAGTACCGTGTTCCTGGGAACCTTTTTTTTAATGATGATCTCCTCGATAATCTCAACGAGGATTCGCTTAGGAACGGTCTTCTTGGCGGAGATCTCTTCGATCGTCGACTTGTCAATCTTTTTGCCCTTTGCAACGTACTCGTTAACGACGAATTCCTCCAATTCCGCTTGCTTCTGCAGCATAATCGGCTCCTCCGGTTCGGCCGGGGCGCTGGGAAGCTTCACGACTGATTCTCGCTTCGCCGTGATGTCTATTTTCGGCGTTACTTGTTCTTCCGCCGACTCTTCCGGTGACTCTTCCGGCGATTCCTCCTGAACGATTTCCGACAACACCTCGTCCGGAACGTCGAACACCATATGTCTGACGATCTTCCTCTTAATGATGATCTCCTCGATAATCTCGATGACAATTTTCTTAGGCACGACTTTCTTGATTGAAATCTCCTCGACCACCTGTATGGTGATTCGTTTGCCCTTGACGATGTACTCGTTAACGATGTACTCTTCGACCTCCATTCTCTTCTCCGGCGTGATCGGTTCCTTCAGCTTGAGAATCTCAGGATCATCCACCACGCTCTCCCTTGGCAAGCCCTTCTTCATGATAATCTCCTCGATTATGTAGATCACACGTTCCCGCGGGATACGCTTCACCACGGTGATATACTCGATCACCTCGATAGTAATCTTCTTCTTCTTCGTGATGATCAGTTCCTCGATAATCTGCTCGACGGGCGCTTCCTTGCCGAGAACCTCCTTCACGTCATCGGGCAACTTTGGTGGCTCCTCTGCGATTCCCGAAGGAGGACTCACTTTCAATTCTTCGTCGTACATCCTGTCCGTGCTGAATTTTGGCGAGGTCGGTGCCGAATCGGGCGTCACCATTACTATTTCTGCCTTCGCCGGGGACATCTTCTGCTCGAAGCCAATCACGGGTTGCTCTATCTCGCTCTCCGGTAGCTTGTCCTCAAAAGATGGTCGTTTGGCCACCTCCTTTACACACACGGTCTCGACTCCGGCTTGCAGCACGTCCATTTGTGGAGACACATCGTGCTCGGCCGGTATCTCAGCCTTGCAAATGTGTTCGTCGTCCTTTAGCATCTCCTCGCAAATCTTTTGAGCACCCTTGATGTCTTTCAGGGTATCCTCCTTCGCGTGCGGCATCATTACATCTTCCTCTTTCTTTGCTACTTTCACGCAAGGTTCTTCTTTCACAACGTCAGGTTTCTCGTATGGCGTGAGCGGCTTCTCGGTCTCCTGGATGAGCTCCTCGACCTCTTCGTGGACTGGAATTTCTTCGGTAACACCGACTTTCCTCGGAATCACGATCGACTTGAGGTCGGCTTTGGGTTCCTTCTCGACTACTTCAGTGGCTTCCTCCGGAGATTCCTTTCCACTCGGTACAGAAGGCTTCTTCTCCGCCGAAAGCGGCGTGATTTCTTCCTTTGAAGGCTTCCTGTCCGTTGGAACAGGCGAAATTTCTTCTCTCGAAGGCTTCCTGTCGATCGGGATCGGTGAGATCTCCTTCTCCTCTTTTTTAGCGGGCTCCTCGAACAACGTCTTGTGGGACAGAAAATCATCCTCCTTGAGGACCTCGGCGACCTTCTTCACGATTTCTATGACGTCCTTAGGCTTGTCGTCGATTTCGATACCGGCAGTGCCAGCGAGCACTTCTCCGACGTCCCTGACAGCTTCCTTCACGTCCCTGAATGGCCTCACCGGTTCCTCCTCTTCGTATTCCTCCTCAAAATCTTCATCCTTCGGTATGTCGAATTTCACTTTCTCCGCTTCCTTTATGTCGGGCGAAAGGCTTTCGACGTGTGTGATCTCTTCTAATTTTTCAATCACCCCTTCCAAGGTATCCTTCACTGCATCCGTCAAGGTAGGCTGTAATTCGTGTAAGGCCGCGGCCATTTCTTCCTCTTCCTTGATCTTCTCTTCCAAGGATTCCAGAGAATCTCTCAAGCTATCCTTGACGGTTTTGAATTTCTTTGACGCTTCCTCCAGGAGAGCCTTCACCTCTTCAGCATCCTCCTCAATACCCTCTTCTTTCAGCAGCTCGATCTCCTTTGCAATTTCTAGATCCTCGGGCGGTTTCACCGGCGAAATTATGGTCGGCGACTTTTCCTTCCTAAACGGTGCCGGCTCGATGTCGACTTTGGTGATGATCTCTACCGGTTTTTCGGTCGGTAGTTTCTCTTCGGCATCTGGTACACTTTGCTTCCTTGCGTCCTGTATTTCTTGTTGTATAAACGCCGCAGTTTCTTTGATCGCGGCCATTTTCACGTCGGTGACCGTGGGTTTCGCCTCTTCGAAGGTCTCAGGTTTGTCGGTGAGCTTGCCAACCTTGGGGAACATTTTCTCCATGTCAACCTCCTCGAGAACCGTCTTTTCCTGAACCTTCGCTTCCTTCGGGGAGCTCGATTTCGAGGACGACTTTTCATCAGAGTCTTTGTCGGTGTCCTTCTTCGTCTTCTTGGTTAATTTATCGATACCTTTCTCGAACTTGTCTGCAACTTTACCGAAGAAGCTGAAGACACCCTTCTGCTCCTTGACAGGCGGTGTAGGCGGTTCTTTGACCTCTTGTGGTATTGGGGACGGTTTCTCCTCTTTCCCCTTCTCGAAGTCTTCCATCCTGTAGAGTTTAGGATCGACTTCTTCGTGGACCGGCAGATCGGCGACTTCGTCAGGCGTCTTGACGATGTCCCTCTGCAGGCTCTGCATTGCCTGACGAACATCGAACACCTTAACTTCCGGCTTCGCAGCCACGGGGACAGTTTCCGTGACAATCTCTTCTTTTAGCTTCGTCGGCGCGTCCTTCTCTTTCACCTCCTCGATAACGTGCTTCTCGTCGATGTCCTCCTTTATCTCGTCCAACGGTATTCGCTCGTCTTCGGGTAAGGTCGGCGCGGTGGTGGTGGCTCCGGATTCAATGGTGGAAATTCGCTCCTGCGATTCCTCCATCTTTTCAAGGACATGCTCCTTCTGGTCGACATCCGGTTTCAGGTCGGTGTCGGTGGTCTTCTTCTCCGAAGAGTCCAGCTTGTCTGGGCTGAGACTGGACGGCTCCTTCGTAATGTCCTCGCTATCCTTTTTGCCAGAGTCATCTTTCTCCTCGGCCTTTTGCACAATCTCGGCCGCGGAGGCTATAATCTCCTTTACCTCCGCCTGCAACTGCTCTTTGTGCTCGATGGTCAGATCAGCGACCTCTTTCTCTTCCTTCTCTACGGCCTTCTCAACGGCCTTCTTCTCCGGGCTTTCATCTTTGCCCTTCTCCTCGGGCTCCTCTTTCTCACCCTTCTCTTCCACGTCTTTTAGTATCTTCGCCTTCTCTGATTCAGCTTCATCGAGGACATGCTTCGGTTCGCCTTCGCCGCTCTGAACAGAGTCCTCGGTGTAGACTTCTTCCTTCTCCACGATGAGGTACTCGTCTTCCTCAGTCAATTCTTGGCTCTCTTTCCGGGAACCTTCTTTTTTGGGGACGTCCTCAATCTCAGCGGTAACATCCTCCTCCGTGATGTCCTCTTCTTTCTTATCTGTGGCTTCGGCCGTAATTTCATCGTCTCCCTCGAAACGATCGTCTTTTCGAGTCTCTTCGATCCTCTCTGCCTTTTGAAGCACAGCTTCAATCTCCTCTACGACCTCTCGTTCTTCTTTCAGGTCCGCCAGCACTTTGCTCTCTATTGAGTCCAGCGAGATGTCCTCCGACCGCTCAATTAAGCTCTTGTCAATTGGCTTCACTGCCTCTGGCTCAATACCGGACGGAGTGGAAACCGTGGACGAGTCGGTGGTCCCTTTATCGCCCTTCACCTTGCGGATCACGCCATCCTTGTCCGACTTGACGGAAGTAGTCGGCGTGCTGCGAGTAGACTTGGCCGGACTGCCCGGCATACGAGCTTTGCTCGGGCTGACCGGTTTGGCGCGACGGCTGATCGGCTTGCGATCCATCGGCTTCGGCTTTGCCGAGACCTTGATCATGGGCGCCGCCGCGGTATCCTTCACACCGGACTTCTCGATGTTCTTCTGCTCCACCACCTTTCTATTGTTGGCTTCCTTGGCGCTCTTCGCCGGAAGACTAGGCACGGCCTTGGGCGCCGGTTTCGCCTTCGGCACAGCCTTGGAGATTTCTGTCCGTGTGGCGACGCCATTCAAGGTTTTCTTCGGGGTGGTCGGGGAAGACTTCATAGCGTCCTTTTTCTCCATACTCGCAGGCTTTATTTTTTTCTCGCTTGGCTTCGGCTTCACTTCGCCGCGCGCGGCCTTCATCACGGCTCTGCCGCCATCTTTTGGTTCCTTCTTCTTCGGCTCGGGTCTCGGCTTGGCGGGCTCCTTGGCTTCCTTGGGTTCCTTGAGTTCCTTGGGTTCCTTCGGCGCAGTCTTCTCGGACTCCGGTTTGATTAAGTCAGTCTTTTTGATATCATCCTTCTCGGCCTTCTCCTTAGCCAGCTCCTTTTTCGGCTCCTTCTTCACCTCCTTCAGCTCCTTCTCGATCTTCTTGCTCTCCTTCGCGTCGGGCTCGATCTTCTTCGTCTCCTTCACCTCGGTCTCAATCTTCTTGTTCTCGGCGATCTTCTTCGTCTTCGTCTCGGACCTAAGTTTACTCGTTGGAATAATCGGGGTAGATTGCGGGGTGCCTTTCGGCACCTCCTCCGCGGCCTTGATCGACTTGGGTTCTGACGTCTCTCGCTTGTCTTTCCTCGGCTCCGAGATCCTCTTCGAATCCTTCTCGATGAGAAGCTTCTGCTTGGCCGGCTTGTCCCTGAGCGTTGCCAACGACGTCGACGGCGACAGCGTTTTTGCCGAGCATACCGGGTGCTTAAGGAAGTCCAGGTGCTTCAGCCGCTCGAAGCCTTCGAAGATTTTGTGCTGTGGTGTGCTGCCAGGGAAGAGAATTCGCGTGATGGTGTCTTCGGGATTGGCCGGCTGCCAGACCAAAAGCGCGCATATCGACACGAGGTTTTGAATGGGGAATGTGAGATTGTTCGTATCCTTCTTGTGGGAGCCGGCGAATAGCTTCGAGTCCGACGCGTGCCATTTCGCCAAGAACTCGCGCACCTCGCGACTGTCCTTGCTCGGGCTGAGGACGTACATGTCCAGCGTGCCGTGACCCACTTTGTGGTACAGATTGATCGGATCGGGGTCCCGGTAGCAGGGGTGGGCACGGAGATTGATGTGCCGCAGGTTCAGCACCATCTCCTGACCGATGTCAGTGAGATTCAAAATCAAAGGATCGATGTCTTTGTCGCCGTCCGGTGAATTTGATTGTCTTCTTTCCTGTAGTACATATAATTTGCGTTATTTGTGCCAGCCCGCGGTTTTCAGCGACAAAGTTGCGCACGAGAAAATAAAAGAATAAAGTTATAAAAGAATTATTGGATGTATTATCTATTGTCACTATTTCCAAAATTTTTTCCTCCTTTCTTTGCTTCTTCCTTCCGATTATGTTGCATGTAATATACTAAAGAGATTCCCGTAGATAAATAAATAAATAAATAAATTCGTTGCACATAAAATTACAATTAATTATGTATAGTTATTAAGCCCTTCGCTACGGTTGAGCTTATGTTCACGGTTGCAACTACGATTTCGCCGTCGCACAATAAACAATGGCACTGCAATCGCTTTTTTACAGGGAAAAAATTCGATTGTTATAACTGAATTTGTTATTTTATGAATTTATTCTCTGGGGACTTGATGGAAATTCGGCAGTTGTCTGAATTTTAACACAGCTGAATATTCAGACGAGTGTATTTTCGCGATAACAGAGAGATCGTCATTGATTGTTGTCGAAATCGAGTTTCCGTTCGGTTTCTTTCTAGAAACTTTTCATTTCTGCAAGTGTAGCGGAAATTTAGTTACTACGCGAGCCGAATTCTTTTCTCACATAGAAGAAAATGACTAAGAAGCGGCAGCGTGTTGTCCTAAAAAAGGTTTTAGCTAGGCGCCATTATATTAACGCGCGACAGCGGAAAGGTCAAAGTCGTAAAGATATCAACGAAGAGATAAGAATACTTACAACTAAGTTACAGAAGAAATGGCCGATCTGAGGGTAGACGTGCATCTCCTTCTTCTTGCGAAGAACGCTGAACATGCCGCCGATGTTGCTATTATTTATCCTAGTGACTAGAACTGCGTCCAACCGGTCCAGATGCCTGGTGAAGTCCCAGAAGCAAGCTTTCCTGGCGAAGCCGCCGTCGACGAGCATGTTGAAGCCGTTTATACCGAAAAGCGCGGCGTCACCTTGCCCACCGGGGAAGACGTATAAAGTTGGATGGCTAAATCTAATGTTTCCAACGACGTCGGACGGTTCCATGAGCTGGTCCAGTGTTTGCGCCACGAGATACTGTCCGATGTAATTCGTGAAACTCGTGATGGCCGGCACGCCGGCTGTGAGAACATCGTCGGGATTCACTCTGACTCTGCAAGATCTGGAAACAGATGAACGATGATAAGGCACACGGCAGTGAGATGACAAGATTATCGACAAGTTTTCGCGGAGACTTCCAACAGTCCACGTACGATTATTGACACTTATAAATCTTCGTAATATATTTATATATTATGCAATTAATTAATTGAATCAGAAACTGAATCAGATGTAGTTGAATATCATATAACGCACGTATAATTTTTTCAGATATATATTATTATACAGGGTGTTTCACAGACAGAACTCGCAACCTCTAATTTATCGAGATATTCTTCCAACAAACTATAGGCAATTTTTCCCCAGCGACGAAATCAGCTTGCAGTTAAGCCCGAAGTGGAAATTTTATCGAAGCCCTTCCAAGATTGATCGAAGAAAATTATTAAGTTGCTGCATTTATTCGCTCGCAATTTAGTTCTCGAGAAAGGTCCAGCTTTTCTCACATTCAATCAGATACGTCGTGTTTTCGCGATTGCAGCGGCGGCTTCTGGTGCGCGAACGGCGAGGTAATCGGAAATATCGCCTTTATGCAAAAACGCACGAGGTACGCACCTGCAACAAGTCTCCTTCGATAATCGACTCGTCGTCCAATCGCCGACACCCGCACAATGTATATCTACGGTAACACTATTCTCGTAGGCACGAAGGACTCTTTGCACCTCATGTTCACTGAACGCATCCAGAAAGTCTGCGAGACTGAAGGTTCCATCCTGAATAACAGTATTGATCGTGTTGCTAATTCGCGATAACTCTTTCAGAATCCGCGCGTGGCGGATGACGCGTATTGTCAATAGCGTTCATTTGCGCGGCCGTGCGAGGTGTGTGGAAAAAAAAACGTACCTGCAGTATCCAGGAACCGTTACCACCGAATGTGTATCCAGCGTGTATGATGTGCCGATGTTTGGTGAAGCTTGCGAGAAGGTTGCGAATGCACTGTAACAGCGTATTCGTCTGCGGGTGTATGAGAACTTCCGTCACGAGGTTCTCGGTGGCATATTGGATCAACCTTTCGCCTGAAAAGCCCATTCTTTCGTTTTACCGACGCGCGTTGCGCGGCGAAATGACACCGGTGGTATCGTAAAAATTTCGTTACACGCGGAGCGGACAGAGCTATTTTTCATATTACATTCTCTTCAACTTCGCCATTTTTTCAGACTTGGACTTCTGTCGCCGAACGAAACTGTTTGGCGGCTCAGTTCTTCAAATGTAAACGGTGCGTGTGAGACGGGAAGATAACAAATTAAAGCGGGACGCTGATGCTCTCCAGTTGGAAAATAGGCAATTCTACGATAATTTTCACTGTAAACTTTTCCCCGTGTGTAACATAATGCAGTGAAACAAATTACGGTAAGAAATCACAAAAGACCACACTGCTGTACTACACCGCAAAAATCACACGCTACGCACGTAGCATGAAAATGTATATATTAAATAAACTCTACGATTGTACGGAGCAAATTGAGGGACATAGTAAATTTTATAATAGTATACTTTAGTCTCAATGTAAAATACATACAGCGCGTATAACAAAAGCAAACAAAAGCATAACGAATTCAGGCAGAACGTCGATTTGTCTCTCGGCTGCGAAACTCTGTAGTGATTTTTGCTACAAAATTCTCTCCGTGTACGATACTAATATTGAACGTCACCCATATCCATATATACACACATGATGCCGGCATTATATCGAAATTTTCATAATACCGTATTTCCAGGAATTTTTTGTCGTCGTTTTTTTTTTGGTTGTTAGCAGTGTGAGAAACGAATCGCGAAAGCGGTATCTTTTACACCGGTTCGAATTCTCGCTCGAAAAAATAATTACCGTTTCTGGCTTCTTCGCCTTCGGGGGCTTGTGCTACTAAGGCCAATAATTCTTTCTCCAGATCCACATGACAGCTGTCTTTGTCCCATGATAGAAAACCTATAACAAACAAAGACGGTGATCGCTAAATATAGCTGAACTTTCCAGTTGAGCCTTCCTCATACATATTAAGCGGATCGTCGCAATATCGAAAAATTCCTAAGGACGGAGTCTGCTTATAAATCTTCACTCTTCGAGTCTGAGTGTGTAACTTTAGGTAATCCAGCGACATGCTTCTTCTTCTTCTTCTCTCTCTCTCTCTCTCTCTCTCTCTCTCTCTCTCTCTCTCTCTCTCTCTCTCTCTCTCTCGTGAACTTGGCCAAGCTTTTCCGAGCCTGGCCCTGATATTTTGAATAGAAAGTAGGTTGTTCTCGTTTTAGATCATCAGAGCGTATGCGCGGCGTTAAACCCCAGAGATATATCCGCCATTGCCTTAAGCGGATGTTGTCAGAAATTGGATGACAGGAGGAAACCCAGAGATTACAATTTCCGCCGCAAAACGCACCTGCCTGTTTCATTCTGAATGAAAAGCACAAATATTATCGAAAGAAATATAAATAGGATCCCGTGGAAGTTAACAAATAAAATCTGACTTATGAGAGCCAACGAGGTTATGAATGCGTTCACTTGCAAAAATTTAATTCAAAAACAGTTCAAAACGTTGAAGCGTCTATTATAAATATTGACTGTATCTGATCCATACTTTTTGTTTACAGCTGTGGTGTTTACTGCAAAAGGTTCCCAATAGACTGCAATGTTTAACTTTCCCAACTTTTTCAAACGTATATGTTGTATAACGTTTGAAAAAGTTGGGAAAGTTAAACATTGCAGTCTATTGGGAACCTTTTGCAGTAAACACCACAGCTGTAAACAAAAAGTATGGATCAGATACAGTCAATATTTATAATAGACGCTTCAACGTTTTGAACTGTTTTTGAATTAAATTTTTGCAAGTGAACGCATGTATATGTTGTATAACATTCGAGAACAACTGCACTGATTCATATAGACTAGGCGGCAATTTCATTTATTAAACACCAGCGATCATAATGTTGCTTAATTTAGACGTGTGTAAATTCGTCACGAGCAATCCCAACCTAGTTGTCGTCAAAGTTCAAGACATCCGCGGGGGTTAGTAAGACAGTGGGTCATAACTGCGTATAAATGCGCAAGAACGCAGCGATCTGGCTTCATAGAGGTAGGGTAGGTTCAGTTACCAAGAATGATGTAAGGTTAAGGTTAAGATAGTAGAAGCTGTCAAGCCCTGTTACAGCAGCTTGATGGATGTGGAAAGTAAGTTAATGCCGCGTTCTACGAACGATTATTATCATTATTTCTTGGCTTTTCATCAGTGAATAAAAGAGGTATACGATGCTGATTGAATAAATTCGAAATGCGAGAGATGTATATGCACATATGTTATATAAATTTATTTATCTGATAGATCTCTCTCAATATTTACTCGTAATATTTATTTGTGGATATCGGACACACATACGGTTGTGTTATATCTCGCGAAACGTGTCTAAAAAAGAAAAAAAATATGCATTCCTCTTTGTTTCGGAGTAATAAATAAATATTATTGCCCCAAACGACACAAATGAAGACGTGTGTATCGCGAAAAATAATTAATAGCAAGCGGCACGCGGGGATTAGCATGTTTATCTCTGTTAGAATGTTAGAGTGCAAATATTATGCGAATACGCGAAGTCGCGTGCGGATTATACGCGGAGCCAGCCGAGCAAGAGAACAAAGAGAGCGCAGTTCTCCCGAAACGTAATGAGATAATTAGGATGAATGAATCAGCAGTCGCAGTTTGCCGCGAGGGTTGCTCAAGGCGGTCGTTCCATGACGTCACCGACACCGCACCCCGTCACGTGGTTCCTTGCCAGCTGGCAATCGATCGCCGCCACATCCTGTACCCACCCTCTGTTGCCAACTTTAACGCGGAGATACTCCACTTTTGACATCGAAGCAAGATTTCCGATATCCTCGACGTGCTTCCAAGCCCTTTATCAAAATTGAGGACACGCTGGAGAGGATGAAAAAATTTCAATCGGTAAGTTGAGAATTATGAAGAGAGTCACGCTTACTGCGGCGTCGGCAAAATTATCTGTCCGTGCGATACGAAAATGCGTGTGTTAAGCGGCTCGTGTAGAACGATCGACAAGGGAGATTGCCCGTAGAATCGATAGCCACTCCCGAGACTTGATCTCATCTCTCAATATTTCACGATCCAATCGCACCGCGAGATCCGCAGACCTTTCTTAGATCTCGTTTCACACACACACACACACACACACACGCTCACACATACAAGCAAGGAAGAGAGGTGAAAGGAACGGTGAAAAAAATTTCCGTCCGGCGTCTCACGTCGAATTAAAGAATTGACGATGCGGTACAATGGAACGCGCAACTCGTTACCAGGGGAGTTTTCGAACGAGCTCTCCCGTAATTCTATACCGCGGCGTGTACACAGACAAGTCTGCTCCGAGACGTTGCCTGGCAACGTCTCGTAGTATCAATCAATGCCGCGGATAGAGAGTAGCAGTCGGAGGAAATTGACGAAAAAAAGGGAGGAAAAGGAAGAGAGAGAGAGAGAGAGAGAGAGAGAGAGAGAGAGAGAGGGGGGGAAAGATGAAGAACCGCAAGAGACAGCGCGGCCTCATCTCCTCTTGCGCAGTGGCCTCCGACTTTATCCCGCAATAAGTAAATGCGTGTTGCATACTTTCCGGTAAGTGTCGACGATATTATTAACCGGCGACCGGCGAAATATATGCTGCCTTCGCGTGAAATCGCGCTCGGGAGCGCGAGCGTGCGGCGGACTCGTCGATTAATTAATCAGGATTAACATTCCATTAGTCTTCCGCAATCTTGCCGCGAAGTTGCAGCTTCCTGGGCGGACTTCGCGTAAATTCCCCATTCATTCGGGCAGATTACTATCGATTGGGAGGAAGAAAATTGCGGGAAATTTACGGCATGGTTTCTGTAGCGTACGCGCGGTAAATATAAATGATTTCGCAGCGTTACGCGCAGGGTAAAATATTAGCGTCGCGTTTTAAGCGGGGAGGGGAGGAATGTAAAATATGACGCGAGCGAAATATACGGGGTCGTTTCGACGATAGAAAGGCGACTAATGTTCCGTGTGCGTTTAAGACCGGGGAAAATGTCTCGGCGCACACGATATATCATCGACATTGTTATCCTACCGCGGGAAATTATTCGCAGGGAGATGAATGTCTGATTGAATCCGCGCGACAACGGACGAAGCGAATGCATTTTCGTCGAAAGAGAAACAGATTTTCCGGTTCATGATGAACCAAACTCAAATTCCTAAGACTCTCCTAAGAAGCTCAAATTCCTAAGACTCTCCTAAGAAACTCCTAAGAACCAGAAGTCTTCCTTCTTAGTTCGTCCATTGTCGTGTTGATTTAATCAAACTTTTTTCTCCCTGCGCTACCAGCATCCTTGCGAGACTCTTATAGACTTTATAATTGATTTCTAGTTGAGTGAATGTCATGAGAACCTTAATGCAAAGAGTTTGGCCTTGTTGTTGAATATAAACGATTCACGGAGGAAGAAGTTTGGGTGAATTAACGTGACACACTGAGACGCAAATAAACGCACTTTGATTGAAGGAGAAAGACTTTCTGGGGTCTTCATGAGCCAAATTCGCTCCTAAAAACCAGACATTCTACTTCTTTCTACTGAAGCGCATTTCTTCGTACTCTGTCATGTCGCTTCGAGCAATCTTTTCTCTGTACATATCTGCCGCATTGAGAAGTCGTCTGACAGTGAAGAATCACGTTATATCGTTTCAGGGCATATCGAACGCACGTAGCACGGTGCCACGTACGTGTCAAACCGATCGGAAGCCCTAAAGGCTGATGCAAGAGAAGCCGTGCTTCCTCCGTGGGTCGCGCGTCACTTAATGCTCACCGACTCCCACCGGTTTCGGCTGCGATAGCTATCAGATGGCTATCGCTACACGGGCTCCAAAAATTTACATAGGGCGCATCTTGTCGAGACGACGACTCCGGCGACCGCATTTGCGACCGAGACTTCTCTCCGAGGGTCACTGACTGAGAAACCGCGACGAGACGGTGTGCATTTTGCGAGCACGTATCGCTCGACACCGCGGGAACGAAGCTTCGCGTTCGTTATGAATATATAACTGCGGACAAAGACTTATCTCGAGTGAAATCTACGCGAAAAAAGGATACTGTTGTATCAGAAGAATTGGAGTAGACTTTCTTCACCCAATAACATTGTTAACACTAATACATCGTATGTTATTTGAAAAAATCTTGGACATCGATTTTAATAATGTTATTGTTGAAACAAAAAGACGCGTTTATTCCAATCATAACACTGTCGAACAGTTTTTTTAATACAACAACATTTTCCCCGTGTAGTAAAAAAAGTTACTCAAAGACAGTATCAAATTAATGTTAATATTTGAAAAGTGCAAAGTGGAAATTAGAAGAAAAAATTAGAAGGCTTTGTGATTCAAAGAAACCAAATATTGATACGTGATAATGTTGTATAAAATACGACCGAGATTAAATTTTTAATATAAATTTATGACATGAACTTTTATATAAATTTTTAACGATTTATATTATATGTAATATTATCATGCACTACTATTTACTTTTTTTTTTACTTACATTTAAATTTTAGAGCTTTCTTATCTTTTTTTATGATTTTTAATTTGCAATTTCAAACTCAATGGTAATCTGATATGAACTTCATCTGATATGATTTTAAATGGAATACGGTAGATATCTCTCAGACTTGCTTCACTCAGTTATTTGACCTAAATTCAGTTCGGAGAGAATTATAAGAGCCAAACGTAGATATTGTGTGGTACGTAATAATGTAATATACAGGGTGTTTAAAAAGTACTGGGACGGCGAAATATCTTGAAAGCATTTTAGAAAAAAATGTTTCAGACAAAAGTTGTATGGTTTCAAAGGGGGCATAAAAAACAACTGTGTCATTTTCTTTATAGATGGCGTTACTTTCGAGATATGCACTGGTCATCACTTTTCTTAAAAGGAAACCTCAATTTTTTATTATATCATCTTTTTCTACTAATTTATTTGAACAACTTTGGAAACTCTGAAACATTTTTTCTAAAATGCTTAGTTTTTGAGATATTTCGTCAAAATATTTATATATTACGTGCGCCTCATTTATTTTCAGTCAGAAATTAGAATTCCATAAGACAACTAACGTCGATCTTTATTCACGTTATCCCGACTGGTCAAATACCAACCTTCAATAATCTAATATATTTACATAAATATTCTTCTACTTAGAACAAATTAAAGCAAGAACATCCTATAGATATGCTCCACAAGAAGCATCGGATGATATCCACTCGTGGATATATGCACTGGCAAGCAGAAAAGTTGCCCGCTGCTTTTTGTGAGTTTCAGAATGCACCCGTGTTAACCAATGGGAGAATTTGTTTTCCAATATGAAAATTCTCCCTTTTTCAAACTGCGGTTACAAAAACCGCATTTGTATGCTGAGCTTACTCAGCTCGCAAAATTAAATCTACTGCGCACACAAAAAAATATACATTGCGTTTTTCATTTCAGGCTTATTTCATAACGTCGTACAACCGTAAATCTATCGCAAGTTCATCATAAGCATCAAATTTGCTCAAAATATACTCTGGATCCTAGCAAGTTTAGTACTTCGGTCAAGAGTAACGAATTAATACAAAAATTTCATTTGCTTTCTACTTGCAATATTAGTTTTATTTTTGAAACGAGAATCTCTAACGTTTCTTTCGAGCACCTGATAATGATCTTTTCTGCAATTTGTGAGATAAGTATGTTTTAAAATTATCATTAAGAAGATATTCCTTGTCGGAGATAAACATCGCTTAAAAGAAGAAAAGAAAAATCGCGAGTAATCGCGCTTCTCTCAGCAGCGGAATATTTTTCTCTCTGCGGAACCGTAACGGTTTTCCGTTTGCCGATCGCTAATTTGCGAGCATACACGCAACCCCGCGAACCCGTACCACGTTAATTAATATCGACGGTTTAACGTCGTTGGATTCAAGTCGCAATTTCGAAGCGTGTCTCTCGTACTTTATTCGCGCTCGCCCCCTTGCGGGCTTTCTCGCTCATTCCAGATAAATAATGTTCTCGCGTGAAGCGAGCCATTTCGCGGATAAGTCTCTCTTTTCTTCGCCTTTGCCGCTCTCTCTTTCTCCTCTTTTCTGCTTATTATCGGAATAGCTTCTAATTGCAACCAATGAGCTCTATGACACATTACTACTCGGCTCCTGATTTACTACGTACAATAAATTCGATCGGATAACATTACCTCTCCCTCGACGACTGCTGCGTCTGGACGGTAATTGCTCGGTCAATTAGCGCGACCAAATACTGTTAACCAAACGCGCGGCTTTCATGAGAGTATATCGGTCTATGCGTATAATGGATCGATAACCCGGATAAAATCGACGGTTCGTTAGATGCGGCTATGGAAAGAGATAAGGGAAAGCCTCCCAGCGGCGGGAAAAGGGGCCAGGTTATCGAACGAAACAGCGTCGGGGAGCGCCGATTTTTCCATGAATAATGCGCCACATATGCATCGGACATTTCCTAGAATTCGAGATTCAGTTTAATTTTCTGAAAAAAAAAAGTATGATTTACGGTTGGAAAACTTAATTTAAATTAAAATGTAATATTTCAAACGCGCAATTCTAAGTGGGAGAAGCACGCGGATCCTTTTTGCTCTTCTTGACCTTTACCCAACGATCTTTCCTGGTTTTCGTTCTACCTTAGAATTGAATAAGATGCACGAGATTCTCTAAGCGTATATCCCTTCTGCAGATATAAATATTTAAAGAGAGTGTAAATATTCCAAGTATTTTAAATAGTTTGCTCGATCTTTGCGGAAGAAGCATCCGAAGCGAAGCGATATTTTACATCCATTTTTAATGTAAAACTGTGCATCGCATTATGCAGTTCACTTTATATTGTAAATATCTGCCACGAATGCCATCTTCAAGAAGGTCTGTTATTTGATTGTCGCCTTCTTTCCGATGCGAAGTGGCTATTTCAATCTCGACGGGAGTCGTTGCTCATTTTGACGGTTACTGTGAATGGCTGTCATTGTGGACATTAACGCTTTGAATGTCAGGGGCCAGTGGAATATTATGAAATAATGCATAATATTAATATTACGATATATAGGAAGAACATCAAAATACATCAGTAAATAACAAGTTCGTCTCGTCGGCTGACTTCGCTCGTGTGACCTCGGCAACAATAATGTACGTAGGTGTTTGGCGAACGAGCCATCATATAGCCCTCGATAAACGGATCGGCAGACGTTGCGTGTGATTCCCGACTTTTCTCACTGCATTGGAGTGTGCGTGAGACATGTTATTTGGCGTTGCCCATTATATTCGCATGTGCCAACGTAATGCTGCAATCTGTAACATTTTGCTGACCGCGCTCGCTTCGATAAAGTTTCGGACTGTCATCGATAGATTTCGAAAGTTTGCTCTAATTAAATCTAAAAAATAGTAAAAAAAGTAATAAAGTATGAAAAAAGTGTATTAAAATTAAACAAATCTTTGTTCGAATACGACTGTGAATAAATTTATTCAAATTAAGCGAGTAATTTCTAAAATGAAATATAGAGGCTTTTTTTTAATGCAAACTTTTTTCTTGAATTTTAGAAAATAATCGCTTAATTTAAATAAATGTATTCACAGTCGTATTCGAACAAAGATTTGTTTAATTTTAATACAATTTTTCTCAGTGTACATAAATATGCATATTCAGCTTTGCGTGGCTCTTAAAATATTATAATGATAAATTGTTATTATCGAGAAATTGGAATTCTGATAGAAATTTATGGTGATGTTGCTCCATCAATTAAGACATGTGAATATTGGTTTATACAACTCAAAAATGGTGATGTCAATGTTAAGATCGCTTCGATGTTAAGATCGAAAATAACCAGAAAAAAGCTTGAAGATGCAGATTTGCAAGCATTATTGGACGAAAATCCAATACAATCCACTTCAGAATTTGCCAGAGCATTAAATGTTGATTATGTAACAGTTACTAAACATTTACATGATATGCAAAAAATTCACAAAGAAGGAAAATGGGTTCCACATCAATTGTCGGAAAATACCATTGCGAGCTGGTTGCACATTTGTATTTCGTTAACCGCCAGACAAAAAATGAAGAGTTTTTTGTATCGACTTGTTATTGGGGATGAAAAATAGATCTACTTCGATAATCCCAAATGAAAAAAATCATGGATTGATCCAGGCCAACCAGCAACATCCACTTCGAGGCGCAATATTTACAGCTCAAAAATATTGGTGTGTATTTGATGGGATCAAAAAGGTATTGTATACTGTTAAATGAACTGTTAAATCCAAATGAAACTTTTACCTCTGAACATTATCGACATCAATTATACAAATTGAAGCGAGCATTGGACCAAAAATAATCACCAATTGCGAATAAACGACGCAAAGTAATCCTTCTTCACGACAATGCTCGACCTTGTGTTGCATATCAGTGAAGTAAATGATATTAGAGCTAGAATAGAAAGACTTACCGCACATATTCTCCAGACATTACTCCATCTGATTATCATTTGTTCCAGTCGATGCAACATGTTCTAGAGGATACACACTTTCGTACAAGTTTCAAACAAGTGCGGAAATTTGTTGAAAATTAACTCCAAAGAAGAATCTCTTTATCGTTGCGGAATCCATCTCTTGCCAGAGAAATGAGAAAAATTTGTAGAAAACGAAGGGAAATATTTTAATTTGTTCATTATCTTGTTTAAGTAAATCAGTTTTTGAGAAAAAAAACCCTCCAAACTAAATCGTACTCCTAATAATTAAACGAGACGAAACATTTATTTTTTATATTTTTAGTTCATTTTATGACGGCACGGTAGATGCGAATGCTATAGGAGGATTCGATTCGGGTCGAGCTAGTCGGCTTGAAAGATAGGTTTATAAATTTCCTGACCTTTTGTATCTCACCCTTTGCAATCCAAAACTGAAACATGGTTGTCGATGTAAATATCATTGAGTTAAAACGATCGCAAAAGAATGTTTGTACCTACGTGCATATTTCTTATTGAACTGTTAACTATCATATCTAATTGGCTATATTATGTTTTCTGTTTTCAGATTTGTACATAACGTAGTTGATCTTAAACTTCCGATATTTCAATATGTTAGAAAAATGAGCACGAAAAGTTTTAACGTAGCAGATGTTTTCAAGACCTCATCGACCTCGAAAGCAATGCAATAAATAAAAATATAATAAATAAATAAATCATAAATAGATCTTCTTAGATTGTAGATGTCATGTATACTGAAAAAATTATTAATCTTACTATAAGTTACAGTTATTTTCGGTCTTATTGTCTGTTTCAACAAAAACGAAATAGCGAAAATACACACCTAAAATTATTATCGATAACGCTAACATTTGTCATAAAAACCGCTTTTCAAACTGAAATTATTTCACTTTGCAATTGAAGTCACAAAATATAAATAATCAACATTTTTTTCTCAATCCAGGCCTTTGCACATACGTGTTTGTGTCCTCTGAAATGCACTATTCGAGACAAGCGAAGAATCGTTTTTTTTTATATAACCGTTTTATTTATTAGATACTAAAATATCGATACTAAAATATATATTTCTTTCTTAAAGATAATAATTCTTAATGTATTTTCTTTTCAATTTGTCCCTTCCAATTTGCTTTAAATCGTGTGAAATGCACGTCACAAGTATGCTATTCTATAACTGGAATTCATGATTATTCATTTCGCATGAGATGAATTTTGCGATCATCACGATTCTCAATCACCCAAAGTCATACCTAAAACATTATACTCTTTCACTTCTATCACTTTGGTCAAGATATAGTTTATCATAAAATCCTCCAAGTATACGTATCATCCTAATTAAGAATTAAGATTCTCGTGAAACGAGAAACTCGTTTTTTGACAAGTATAAACGCCCATGAAACGTGATACCTTCTCTTTTTCTCTTCATCCAGTCGCAAGTATCCTGACATTCAGAGTTTGTGTTTTTACACATGACTCACGACATCAAAGCACCGGAATCGTGTGCTTTTTATACTGAATCGCGTACTAAGTCGTTAAGTGTCGTTGAAATGATCGTCGTCGCGAGTGCAGTGCAGTAAAGTGAAGTTGCTGAAGAGCGATCGACGTGGGACGACGACTAAACGTTACGGAGACTGGATGTTGAGAAAGCTGAACACTAGACGAGTAAACGTCGTTGGGTGTCAACGCGAAATGGTGAGTATAGAATTTCAACACCCACGAAGCGTCGTATCACGTAGTGCGTATAATGTTTAGACGTAAATCGCATTGATTGCCGATGAGAAATGTCACGCTGTACGTGAAAGTGCGTGCAATCGATAGTGCGAAACTATTTAAAAATGTCACAAAAATAAATAGCGCACATACGCTTTCTAATGCTTTATGTATTACCCGTTGCAAACAGTGTAATAATTGATACAAACGTTTCGATGTCTACATCTACGGTCATCCATAAAAATACACCGACTTTAACTACGAAAAAAAAAAAGAAAGAAACAGGGAAAAAAACACGAGTTTTCGAAAGCTGAACTTGCGTATTTGGGAAAATCCTGAAACAATTTCTACACGGTATTCGATTTTACAGATCGGCGATTCACACGATAATTGGTTTAAGTATATTGATAAGTCATTGACATAACAATTGGATATAAATGTATTGATGCCTAAATCTATAAAAACCCATAAAAATCTACTAATATTATTTCTTGAAAAAAAGAAACTACAAGTTTTTACCTTCTCTCTGCTCAAAAAGTAGCTGGAATTGCTCATTTAAATGACGCGCGTTTATGATATTTCAAAATTCTTTTGTGTTTAAGTTGGTATCACTGTACTTAACTTCCGTACAGAGTTTGCCTTAAATTTTATGCTTTCAACGAAATTTCTTGTGTCGATGCGTTGAAAATACTGCAGAAAACATATGGGAATAACTATATCTCAAAGACACAAGCGTATAAGTGGTATAAATTATTCAAAGAGGGTCATGTAGCCGTAAAAGACTCGCCTCGTTCTGGTCCCATCCACGTCAAATACCGACGAAAACGTTGAAAAGAGTGAAGAAATTAGTGCTTGAAAATCGCCGTGTGAAAAAGAGATTGCTGCCGAGCTTAACGTATCAAATGGCTCTGTCCGTGCCATTTTGACCAAAAACAACTTATGGACTTTACATGACGATAATGCACCATCGCACACATTGCTTCTCGTACGTAACTATTTAACCAAACACTCGACTAATTTCGACATTATTCCGCAAGCACCATGCTCGATATGACACCCTATGATTTTTTTCTCTTCCTAAAACAATATATTCCTTATATTGTATATAATTTTCACAAATTATATTCATTAATTTAAATAAACAATTTATATTTATTTTTTAAGACTATCAATAACAATTATAAAAAAATAAATAAATTTGATGAGGATAATAAATACTAAAAATACTAAAAGTAATCTTAACATCAAAAATTAAATTTTTTCACTAAAATATATTGATATTCTATAAATAAAGATTTATATTCATATGTTTTCTTAAATTTGCAGTTGAAGTTCTACCTGCATGAATCATTTTTGTCAGCGCATATTTTGCAGAAAAATGTCCAATTGTTCTCATTTCCAAATTTTTGCTGTAACTCGACTATTTCTGCATATGCTGGCCATGGCATTTTACAATCCTTCTCCGAAGATTGAGATGTTTCATCCATTGCTTGGGTTTTTTATATAACTGAAATACGCAGGTTATGTTAACAAATAAGAACTGGCGACGCATGACGAAAATGTCCAATAAGTGTACAGTTTTTTTGAGACAAGTACAGGTTGCGTTCGGAGAGAAGACTATCAGCGCTATTGCGTCATTTTATTTTTGTTTTATATCTAATGAATGATAATGATAGATGATGCAATAGCGCGTTTTCCAAATGCAGCCAGAATAACTGTATGCTTATTAGATATCAAGCATCGCACATCACGTTATTGTGCTGGTCTGCTAGAAACTTAAGTTTGAAATGTATGAAGTAACTATTAAATTAATTATTAATTATCAAACAAATGTAACTAAGTTAGGTTAGAGTTATAGATGAAAGAGACGGAACGAAGTTAAGTTATAGTTACCAAAAAAAAAAAATAACTGTAACTGTAACTTCGTTACAAGTTTGTTACAAGTTACTTCCCAACTCTGAGTATCACTAATCCAATTTTAGACAAAGAAACTATATTTGAGACAAAATTGTCATTTCTAATGGATATCGCAGTAGAAAAATTTAATTTGGGCAAATTCGGGTTGTTTAATCGGAATATGCTTATCTGGAAAATTCATAAAAAATTTCTACGCGGCGTTCGATCCTGCCGATTGGCGATTGACGTAACACAATTGAATGTATGATTAAGTCATTGATATAATAATTGACGGTCATTCATAAAAATATACCAATTTCGCTTGGTAAAAGAGAAAAGGGATGCTCTGATTGGAATTTATCCGGGAAAACCCCGAGCATTTCCACGTGCCCGCTCATGTAGATCGGCAATTGATTTCATTGACGATGCCGCGGATAAATGGAATTTGTAACAGCGTTTATAAAGGCACAGACAGAGCGCAGACCGTTTTAATTGAATCGCCCACGGGCTTGAATCGTGCGTGCAAATTTCGCGGATTATCGTGAAATCGAGGAAATCGCACGAGCGCGAGCCACGAGTAAACGCGCGCGTACGCACTCGCGCACTCACGCAAGAGCCAACGCGACTGCAAATCTCGGCGAACAGCGAGAGCGGGGAAAAAAATATCGGCGACGTGCGGAAGTATCGCTGTGAAATAAAAACGATACGTGTCGCCGGCGTCGCGCGCCGGCCGGACGGAAAAGCGCCGGCGGATAATCCGTCATCGGTTCATCGTGGAAATAGTAAAGGCCGCCGCTCGCGTCACTGCGAACAGTAGCGGCAGCGTTTTAATCGCGGCAGCAAGCGACGTATCGCCGTCACAGTGCGCGAATATACGCCGCGGGTTTTCGCGAAAACAGCTTGCGCGCGAGCGTATATCCAGCGTCCCCGTGGTTTCCTGCTTTAACGCGCGACATTCTGACGTGCCGTCTGTATCATCCCGCACAATGGGGATGTATCTAAATAGGCGATCGTCGCGTGAAAGGCGTGGGGAGGACTTTTCACGATTGTCCGCGGTAAAATATGACGCATCAACGTCGCGATAAATTACGCTCGCAAAGAGAACGGATTATGTACGTGCATATATATATACGTACATTCAAAGTCAGCTAAGCCCGCAAGGTCTGTCGCGGTGTATCACGGATGACTCTGTCTTCATTGACCTGTAGCGTTCCTAAAGCGAGCTTGTTTACTGCCTTTCGGACCGACGTCGGAGCGAGCGAAACGCTTCCCGCGTTTTTCAATACGCGTCTGCGAGCGTGGACGCGCGAATACGAATGAGATCAATATATTCAACGGTAACTTCGTTCAATTTTTTCTTCTCCACACTTTCTTCTCTGTACCTTCTAAATTTCTATTCGCGCTAAAAGCTAGTGAGGCGCTAAAAGCTAGCCGAGGCGATCGTGAAAATTTCGCGGAATCGCAGGAGTGAGGATTTAATTCTTAATCCGCAAGTCGGCATAATAGCTTTAACATTTGATGCAACTAGGTTATTAAGATTTCTTAATCGTACGCAATGTTTGTTATTTATAGATTATTCAAAGTAGAAGAGACGATTCTATGGAAGTAATACATTTGTCACAGTAGTAGCTTTACTTTAATGTCTAAAAAGTGTTCATGTTTAGAAAATTCGTATAATTGCAAAATACTTTTTAGTAAATGTTAAGGCTGTTACGTCGGTCTGTGTACACAGAGGAAATACTATAGCTTTTCCTCCGTATAAATTTTCCGTATAAATTCTTCCCAATTTTACTATTTTCTAGAAATGTTCCTATTTTCTAGAAATTACTATTCTAGAATGTATTATTTTCTAGAAATACAGAAGTAAGTTGTCTGTAGAATTTATTGCGCTGAGGAGCAAATTTATTATAATAGTAAACTTCAGTCTTTAAAGTATAAACAGCGCATGTAAGACAAAAGTATAACGAATTAAATCAGAATGTCGACATGTGTTTCTCAGTTCTCGATCACCATGAAAAATAATTCGCAGTTGCATTTCTTATAAAATTCTCCTCGAATACGAGTACGAGTGTGTTCTAAAAGTCAATCCCGGGTAAAAATTTTTGCGTGACGATTTAAAATAGAGAATTTATTCTGCATGAGCGCAAAATCACTGGAAGTCAATTGACTCAACCGCCACTTTATTCTTCGAGTGAATTTCTTCGAGCGATTTTATACTTGAAAAGAATCAGTTAGGATCAGAATTCTAAAATATGCTATATATTATGCTTTGAGATAAATCCTGTCGGAATAAAAGTCAAGTACAAAGGAAAATAAGAATGCTGGCGGTCATCTCAAGAAAGAAAGAAAGAAAGTACGAAAAAATTAAGCGACGCAGTGATTCGATGTAGCGATTCAGCGATGAGGATTTATTGTTCGGAGTGAGATGAAGATGATAAAATGAAATCCCAGAGCTTTCCAAAATAGATGAATATTCAATGATCCGAATGACGTTATGGAGAGCCTCCGAAAGGTCGAGAGTAACGAGTTTCGAAAGAATAATTCCCCAAAGCTCGCGAAAGAAATATATTTGACGCTCGATGACTTGTATGGATTGGTAACGAAAGCTAAGTATAGACAAAACTGCGCGTTTCTTCGCAGCCTCTTGTGCCGCTTCGCGCGTCCCTTAGCTCGCGTTTCTCCATTTTCACTCCGCTTCCTTTTTTCCTTAGCCGACGACGGATGCCGGGAATGCTGGGTTTGTCCCGACTATGTTTAGAAATGGTTTCTCTCGTTGTCCTACCCGCAACGCGCCTACATGTCTCGGCGCGTATAGCGAGTATATGCGTGCGACGGTGAAGTGTCGCCTCGGCAGAGGCAAGACGCCGAAAAGAAACAAGAGAAAACGAAAGAAGAAGGTTTGTTAGCGCGATATAACATTGCGCACTTACGGTACAAGGTACGCGAAGCAAGCGGAACACGAACGAACACTCCAGCGCTAGTCCTGGGCGTATCGCGAATATCGACTAACTGAAATATAAGTGGACGTAGAGCCTTTGTGTCGTAAGAGGGTCAAAAAGTTTCTAAGAAAACCGCTGACGTTGTTCGACAATTAATCCCTCGGAAAAAAATGCCGTGAGAGATCGATGATGACCCGTTAGCGCGGCTCGTCGAAGCCCCGGCTTCGATATCGCGTCGTACATTTTTATTTCGCGCACTAGCGCCCTCGTGACGCGTTTGAATTAACAAACAAATCTCGCGGGAAAAGTGGAAAACGCGAAACTCTGCCGAACGAACAATTTGCAATTTCATTTCCGTCCTCTTCTCTCTCTCTCTCTCTCTCTCTCTCTCTCTCTCTCTTCCTTCCTCAGATAGGAAATTTCGACGGCGAATTTAATTTAATTTAATTTAATGCAACATAATACGCGTATCATAATTGCAATATCATAAGTGCAATATATAATTAATTTCACTAATTAGAGCAGTCACACCGGCACACGCGCTCGCACGCGAACGTGCGTGCGTGCGCGCGCAGATTTCTCGCGCCGCGCGGAGGTCTTTGATCGAATGTAGGGATTTGACAGGGCTGAAAGTAGAGCCGGCGGGGAAAATAGTAGCGGATATTCAGAAATGCAGTGGCCGACCTCGGCTGAGGGAGCATAGAGATCGACCTAGCTCACTCGCCGCTATTTATATTTCCAAGACAAGGGCGAAGACCTGAATCAAGGATTGAGAGTAGAAGTGACAGCGCGAGCGCTCCTCCTTTCCTCACTTTTTCCTCTTTACTGCAAAAAATCGGCGCGAAGGTGAGCTCGAAGGGACGGTTTATCGAGAGAAATTATCTCCGCCAAAAAATTACGCGACGTAATGAAATGTCAAGGTTGACGGTGCTTTACGACACCTTTTGTTACGCTCTGAAAAAATTTCTCTCTCTTTCTCTCTCCGTCTCTCTCTCTCTCTCTCTCTCTCCCTCTTTTTCGCAGTTTTCTCTAATCTTTATATCGCGTAACAAGTCGTCAGGAGCGCGCATTATGATCGCACGTGTACTCTACCTCTTTCTTTCTCTCTCGCATGCGCGCGCGAGCGCGAAGTCGAATATGCATATACATATTTCAAGCGTGGCGCGGAAAATGGGAATAAAGCGGCTGTGAGAGCGGCGGAATTGAAACAACAAATGATCTAAATATAGCGAGCGGCGAGCGAAAAATCGCGGTAACGGTATCTCTATCGGGCTTGCAGCAACGCCGCGCGTTTGTGTGCTTACGAACGGAATATATATTTTAAATCGCACTTGATAACTGGCGAACGGCAGGTATTATCACTTCGATTGATCTCCGCGAGTGCATCATTGCAATTTCACTCCGAGCATAAACATGCCGCCACGAGGAGTCCGAGGGAACGTATCAATGCATCGTAATCTTGACAATGGCAATTTTTCGCCGAAGCGAGTGCGATAAAATCCGAAAAAAAGTCAACGGAGGAGGAAAGGAGAAATTCAGACAATTAGAAAATCCGCCGATTCGCCCGAGTGCAATTCGAAATACAGCGTCGCCATATACAGAGTGACACACATTCTACACGCCCAGCTAAAGCATATTTCGGAAGAAACGCATTACTCGACGAGATATTCCGCACGAAATTGCGGAATTTTCGGGTGAAATTTCACGCGTTTGCTTTTAAGAGAATAATGAAGCGGCGACCTTCGTCTGACCTTACTTGAACTTTGTTGCTCGAAACGTTTCTTCGAGCGACGCGTCGTGTGTTAATGACCGCGAATTATAGAAATTGCGCTTTCGACGGAATTTATCGCGGTACAACATTGTTTGCGCATGATTGCCGTTGGAATAAACGATCGGAGCACGAGGAACGAACGCCGCACCGGTCGGGCTTGATCGGCGTGTAAACCGAAGCGCTAAGCGCGCTGCCAACGCGGACGCCGGCGATTCAACGCGGACGATGCCAATTGCATCGCGCTGCACCAGCTGCAGCCTCTTCCTCACGGCGGGGCTCTCACGGCGAGCCGCGTCTCGCTCTCTCTCTCTCTCTCTCTCTCTCTCTCTCTCTCTCTCTCTCTCTCTCTCTCTCTCTCTCTTTCTCTCTCTCTCTCTCTCTCTCTCTTTCTCTCCGAAAATGAATGCGATGACTCACTGGCGGGGTCAAAGCACGTGGATTTTCATAATTACGCTGAGGCCGTGGCGGTGGAGAGCGCGCGCTCCTCTAAACGCGGGCAACGAGATGTATGGCGTCGTTGTGGCAGGGAGAAAGACGGGTAGGGAGAAGGACTCGCCCATCGCGAGGTGCATTCTCTCGCATCGCGAGAAAAAAATCGCGCGGAAAGAACAGGATTCCGGGATTACGCAAATTCTACGATTGCGCAGAATGCACTCGAGGCGCGCAGACGGGAGAAGAATCAAATTAAGTCCAAGCGTCTGAACCGCAAAATTCAATCAGTAGTAAAACAAATAGCGCAAAATAAAAACAACAATTCAATACAATTGACACAACTTGATTAAGGCAGTTTGAAACAAATTAACAATTAATACAAAATCGAATATTGATATCAATGATGGCCTAATAAGAGGCCTAAGATGGCCTAATTAGAATAAGGAAAAAAAAATAGAGCAAATAGACCCTTAACGCAGTAAGGAGAAATTAGTTCCACCTCTGGCTGACAAGTTAAATCAAACGATAATGATTGTGTTATTGTGATCGCGTTAAGCCAGCTTCACGATCGCCTCATTGAACGAAATGTTGAGCTCGCTTTATGCGAGCGAGGGATCCACGGGGCAGCAAAATTTCAACCTTCAGGAGTTAGGGTGATTAATCCGCCGTATACAACCCCGAAATCGAGTTCGTTCAACTCGGTCCGAATTGTACCGACCGACTCCTTTTTTTTCGCAATATGGCGCAGCATCTCGCGAAACTCGCTCTCTCCCTCTTGACCGCCCGCGCCGGCGGACGTTCTCTCGCGAACTCTATTTTTTGTTCCCTTTTCGATCTACCTACCTTTCCCAGGCAGATGCGTTTGCCCGCCTGCCTGCCTACCTACTTAGTGCACGGGCTACGGAACGTACGAAAAATCCGGCTCGCGCTGGATGATTAATGGAGGAAGCGGAAGAGCGCGAGGTGCGTTGGCGTCGGCGTTTTCTTGCAGCGTGTGACAAAGAACGCGCGAGGTACATGTGCATTTATTATGGACGATACGAGCGGCCGGAAGCATGTCTGCACGAGCGAAAGCTAATGCACCGTCATTCCGTGCGAATAAGACTTCTCCGTCGGGCGTGCCGGGCTGTGCGGATTTTCAGGAAGGTGCCTTTCCCGGCTCTCTGAGTGCCTCGGAGTAAAATTTTGTCCGTGATCGTGCCGAAGTCGCTCGAAATTCGAGCGACTTTCTCATTCATGCCGAGCGCATCTTCACCCAAATTGACAAACAATCTTCTTATTCAATATATTTTGTTGTTGAATTTTCTCGTTAATCTGTCTCTTAACCGCGATCAAGCGACTGTAGGTGCTTTAAGAGGGAATTATATGCGGAGCAGGCCGTTTTCAAGGCTACTTTTACGAATTTTTTTAACAGAAACGATAGGATCAATGGACTTGAAATTTTCACAATGTGTTCATTAATGTTCAAAGTATAAAAGCAATTTTTTACTATCTATATGGAAGATACACGTATAAACTTTAAACGCGTTTATTTGGAAACACCATTTTCTTAAACTGTCGACATGATTACGCAAAAATTACTGAACCGAATAACTTGAAATTTTTACACAATATACAGTAGACATGTAGTTTATGCCCCTACCTCGAACACAGTTATATTTTATTTTATTCATTTTTTTTAAACATGATTACAAGTTGAAAAAAGTTTCATTTTCGATATTATTTTTTGTACAGTCATTATTTTTCTTTGGCTTCACTGCTTTTAATTTAGTACGAACTATAATGGCAACCGTATATTTTAAAAATCTTTCTCATTTTTTCGTTTCAGAGTAATGAGAGTAATGAGAAGTATTATGTCAACAGCAAACATAAAGTTCACAAACGGATCACTACATTTTTATTTATAATTACAAATTAGATCGATTCAATAAAATTTACTTTATACTTTGAACATTAATGAATACACTGTGAAAATTTTAAGTCCATTGATTTTACCGTTTTTGTTAAAAAAATTCGTAAAAATAACCTTGAAAACGGCCTTCCGCATGTAATTCCCTCCTTAATAATAATAGTCAACTGAAGAATATCTCTCTCTCTTTCTCTCTCTAACGTCACAAAAACGTATTCATTCTAATTAATTGAAACATTTGTAGTCAAAATCCACTCTAAGCCTGAGCGGAACATTTACCTTTTTGCCATTTGAAGTAGCAGCATTTTGGATATCGCTTCAGATCGTTTCGGACTTTCGAGCGAGAGTCGGCTTGAAGGAATTTGAAGTACGCTCGACGTCACAGAGATACGCGTAATTCACATGGAAGACGTATACGGGTGGAATGCGACGACGTCGAGTCCGAATGTGGATCTTTTTAAGAAGATATCTTCCTGAACGGTTGTGACGTAGCGTCTTGGTTCCGTTGAACGTGGCCGCGACGTGGAACCGAGACGGATGCGATGAAACATCCACGGTTCAAATGGAGGGATTTTTCCCATCGCGGCCCGTTCGCATCAGATTTGCACGCTGATGTATGCTGAGTTCATTTCGCGCGAAGTCAACACCGCCAGGCAGCTGGAGAAGCGAACCGGCTCGCAGTGTGCGGGGAGTGAAGAGATGAATGTGCGATGAACCGTGATTCCCAGGTAACGTGACCCGTTTGTAGTTCAAGCGTGTCTGAATTGCTTCGGCTTCACGAGGTCTACACTTGTCCGCGCTTAGGGCACGACCACGTCATGCGGACGGCGATCAGCGGGTCGCTTATACAGCCGGCACGCATTGCTGCTTACGATTAAATCTTATAGTCACGATGGTCTCGCGCCATCGCCGTCATCTCGTTATAATATAATATCGCCGAGGGTACAACGTGCAACGTACGCGTGTGAAAAATGCGTACATCGAACGGAGAAGTCGGGTCGGAGGAATCAGGGTTACGTCAGGATTACGAACAATTCCTTACAGCCGTGGTTGAGCGGAATCGAATAACGTTTCCGAATCAGGCCAACGCGGTTCGACGTGGAATTTTTGACTGGGGAATTTCATCAACGGTGACGAGTTGTCACGGTAGACATGTGTAAAATTGTTATACGGATTCATTCTCAACTGGCAAGTAGTTTGTCAATTGCATGACACATAAGTAATTCTCTATCTCTGGTTAGAAAGTTAAGTAAATAAATCGATAAGCACACGAATAGATAAATAAATTAATAATATTATTATTCAATAATACGTCAATAATACGTATTATACGTCAATACGTATTATTCAGTAATACGCGGTCAGCTTTATGAGATCGTTCGATTGAATGAAATTTGCAACGCAAACCAAATGGTTGGATTTAACTGCGTAAGATAAATAACTCCACCTTTGGCTAGAAGGTGTATTAAATGAGTCGATACATAAATAAATAATAATGTTATTACCCAATAATATGTAAAGTCAGCTTTATGAGATTGCCTCGAATGAAAATTTAACTTTGTTTCACACAAGCAAGAAATGAGAAAATTTTGCTGGAGAAAATCAGGGCAACCAACTCGCCGCAACCCTGAAATTAAGTTCGTTTAACTCGTTCGTTTTAATCGAGTTACGCCGATTGCTCGTTCTTTTTTTATATAGCGTGAACAATGAAAGTAGAGCTGAAGAGACGAGCGTTCTCGTTTCCGACTCGTTTTGCAACTATTTATAAAGATTATCCTCGTTACGCGCGGTAATTTATCTCCGTACAGATCTGTGATATCTCGCACGCAGCGCGATAATATCTGCTTGATTCGCGCTGTCAGTCAACGCGAGCGATGATCGTCAAAGTTTTGCTGAGGCAATCGAATCACCGTCCGGTGAACCGGATAGTTTGCAGCGAGTCTTCCCTCCTACCCTCTACCTCTCGCACTCTCCATTTTTCTGCAAATTGCGGATTTAAGCAAATTGAGGACGCTTTCGAGCGTTCGCGTATTAACTTGAGGACGTGTTCGAACATTCGGAAGCGCAGTCGTTAAAATTCGCACATGCTTTCCCGAAGAAAAGGATGAAGAAAGGATAAAGAAGAAGTTCCAACACGATATAAATAAATATAAATACAACTTATATAATAAATATATAAGAACAAATACAATGTACACACCAACGTGTCGAGAAACTTACTTATCACCACGACGGTGAGTTAACAAAAAGTCTCCAGTAAAATAATTTGCACGCGACCGGCCGTCGACTGCAGGAGGAGAGGGCAGAGAGGGCGAGGGCGGTTCGGCTAATTCGAATTCGATAAAGTATCGCCGGAACTCGGAAATAAATCTGCCGAATCGACCGACGGCCTTGCTAATTAACTCGCGAAACGGGCGATTAAGATGTCCCGCGCCTGATCGGATTTGAGGGATCGTAAATCAATTAAAAGCGTTCCCGCGCCGTCTTCCGGCACTTATTGGCATCGGCGTGGCCGCGATGTGTATTGGTCTCGGGGTCAGGTTCAAGAACGAGGTAGTCGAGAGGCGAAGTCTCGCGACTGACTCGTGGAGTGCGATAGCGCGAGAGCGAACCGGCGTGGCGAATGTCACGATAAAATTAGATACGCTATATTCAGTTGCACCATCACTATCACTACCACTACCACGCACGCACGCACGCACGCACGCATACACGGCGAAAGTGTGATGGTTGTTGGTCGTCGGTCAAACCCCGCTGACGCTACGCTCGCGAAACGCGGCGACGGCGGCACACACTTCGGCCGATATGCGACATAAAAGCCGGGACTGCAAGCCGAGGGCGGCAAATTCGACGGGAGAATTTAATCCCGTTCGCGCGCAACTCGGCTAAGGTGAATGTCCTAATTAGCGGCGGCGCGGCGTCCCGATTTGTGACAACTGCATCCCGATTTCTCTCGATAAATCGGCCGATACGAGCTCCCTATTTATCTTAAATATAAGTCTAAATTTTATATGAACTGAGAAGAAAAATTGAAAGTCATAACAAACGCTGGAGTATTATAATTAGGGTAAACTCGGGTAAGATGGCCGTACGAAAAAGATGGGTGCCGTGATTTCTCCAATAAGTGCTAAACAGTGCATTTTTTGTAGTCATTCTCACAGATAATTCACATTTATACTAATTTATGTGCATGCACATAAATTGCTATTCAAGATAACAATATCGTGAATATTGTACTATGATCATCTGGTATCTGTGTTTACTTTAATGGCGTACTGCTGACGTCTGTTACATATATTCTTTGACTTCTTCGAAATTAAGGTGTAATAAATATAGTAAAATTCTTTCCACATTAAAGATTAAAGAGTATATAAATATAGTTAAAACTACAAATGTTTAAATGTTCTGGTAAAATTAACCTTGTTAGATATGGCTCCTCTATTTCTAGTCATTGACATCTTTTTAGGCTTTCTCCCGTGAAAGCCTAAAATATCAATATCGACTTTGTGTGCACTTCACTTTTAACACATGCATTAGTAATTAATTAATTTACTTTCGCGATGAGATTACTTGGTCGCTAATTGAAACAGTCACCTTAATTGCGCCATAAGAGACGCCCGTCGAGGGATATTTATCATTCGCGAAGCTATAATTCTCTGCCGGTGTAATCTCGAGTTTGCAATAAATTTCACAACGATGTCGCGGAGAGAGAGAGAGAGAGAGAGAGGGGGGGTGAAATTTAATATATGTATAACAATAATAATAATAATAATTTTGCCGGAGCATTAAATTACACTAAAATGACAGTTTTCCGACATACCGTACCGACCCTCGTCTCAGCTACGGCTTCCCCATAAGCGTTAATTAACGCGGACATATATTAGGGTCGCGGATAATTACCGCGAACACAAGCCACTTCGTAAATTATGCAACCGTAATGCATTCGGGCCTCTCAATTCTTCGAGTAGCTGGGCTGGGGAGGAAGCTCGTTTGTTTTCGCTCGGCGCAAGTGCGCTGGTACGCCGTTAAAACACTACGTCCCTGTGCGCGCGCACTTAACCCACTTCATAGCTGCAACCGCGATAATAAGTTTCGGCAAATTTCGTTTACGTCGACATAATACTTAAGTGCGCCGCCGAGATGTTTAGTTTTACAACATTCAAATATTCGAACACGCTAGAGAGCAAACGTCTCGTCTCGCCGCCGCCATTAGCAAGGCCGAGAGATCGCGCAAGACGCGTCAAAAGTGCTCGAGCCAGTTCCCGATTCGACTCGAAGAGGATCCGGCTGATCCGGTCTCGCGGAAATGCAATATTCCATCCGATAGCTCTAAATCCATCTACTTTCACAGGGAGCAGTCGTGTTGACGTTGACGAAGTTTCCGCTCGCCGATAGCGCCGATGCAGGCCGGCCGTTTGACGCGGCTGAGATGAACACGCAGGCCCGCGAAATCTAATTTGACAAATCCCTAAAGCCGATCTGCCCGGATAATACCGCCATCGTGTAACTCCAACTTTCTCGGTGCTCCCCACGTCCTCAATCATGATTCATGCCGACAAGTATGCCTTCCTACCTTGCCTATACATATATACGCATACATTTATACATATAATATGTGTACACTTGTGGATATATGTATGTGTGTATTTATGAGTGTACACGTATTATACTAGGTACGCAACTAAGTTTCCGGGTTTCACACATGGATGACGCTAACGATACATGTAGTCGACATACATGTCTGAAGTTGTGTTTTTTTTATAGCTTGGACATCTGTTAACAATAACCAGTCGTAATACCAACATATATCGCAACGTAAAAATATTTTTTCTAACAACGAAGTTGTCGAGCTTTGTGCCAAATAAACAGCATTTGCGGGAAGCTTTGCTTTTCTGCTTTAACTTGAAAAAAAGTGCAGCTGAAGGACGTCGTTTGCTTGAGGAGGCCTACGGCGAACATGCACCATTGAAAACTACCTGTGAAGATTGGTTTAAACGCTTCAGAAGTGGCGATTTCGACACTGAGGACAAGGAGCGCTCCGGAAGACCAAAAACAATTGAGGACGCCGATCTGCAAGCGTTATTGGATGAAGATGATACGCAAACACAAGATCAACTTGCGAAGGCATTAAACATGACTCGCCAAGGTATTTCCAAACGTTTACATGCCATGGGAAAAATTCAAAAGGAAGGAAAAATTCAAATGGGTGCCGCGTGAGTTGACTGAGAGACAGATGGAAAATCGAAGAGCCACTTCCGAAATTTTGCTTTTGCGGCATGAAAGAAAGAGTTTCCTGCATCGAATTGTTACTGGCGATGAGAAGTGGATATATTTCGAGAATCCCAAACGCAAAAAATCGTGGCTTTCACCTGGCGAAGCATCAACATCGACGATACGGCCAAATCGCTTCGGAAAGAAGACAATGCTCTGCGTTTGGTGGGACCAGAAAGGAATCGTGTACTATGAGCTGCTGAAACCGGGCGAAACCCGTCAATGAGCATCGCTACCGACAACAGCTGATCAATTTGAACCATATATTGCTCGAGAAACGGCCAGAATGGGACACGAGACACGAACGAGTGATATTGCAGCACGACAACGCTCCGTGCCATCGCACTTCCATCGTCCAGGACACCATCAAAACGCTGAAATGGGATCTGCTACCGCACCCGCCGTATTCGTCAGACCTGGCCCCTTCCGATTATCACTTGTTCCGGTCGATGGCGCATGGCTTGGCTGGGTAATACTTGGCTAATTTCGAAGAAGTGCAAAATTGGTTGGATGAATGGTTTCGGTCCAAAGACGCGTCGTTTTATCGTCGCGGTATTCATATATTGCCAGAAAGATGGCAATAATGTGTAGCTAGCGAGGGACGATGCTTTGAATAAACCATTTTTGTATTTCTCTTGAAATTTTCCATTTTTCATTGATCAATAAAACCCGGAAACTTAGTTGCGCACCTAGTATGTGTATATGTACAGGATGTGTCGAAAGATAAGGTCAAATAACTAAAAGGTAAAAGAGAAGCTTAAATAATAATAAACTTTCATTTATATTTGCCACGATTTAATAAATATAACGCTTTATACGGATGTACAGAAAATGTCAAAAACTTTTAATATTTCGAAAAATACGCATTTTCGGAAAAAGTGTTCCATATGAAAGTTATAAAGTTTTAAATGTTGCATTACGTAATAAAATTAATATAACCTTGAATAGCATTATTAAGGTTATACAAAGATTACCTTGAAATTGGAAAATTTTAAATCTTCACGTGATTTTGAAAACGCTGCTCAATGTTATTCTATCTTCATTGTGTAATACGTCATTTAAAATCCTGCAACTTTTGTATGGAACATTTTTCTCGAAAATACATATTTTGCGAAATATTGAGAGGTTCTAACACCTTTTATATTCAGTTGCATTTATTAAACTACAGACAGTACAAAATAAGTTGATATACATTATACAGTCCATATACTTTAGCTTCTTTTTCACCTCATACTTGGTTGACCTTATCTTTTGACACACCCTGTGTGCATATGTGTACGTATGTGTGTATATATGTATTAGTAGCAGTAATAAAACATTAATAAACCGATCGTATGATCGCACGACTAATGCGAGCTTTTGGCGCGCGCGTGTGCGTGCGCGTGTCGCATGTGCATATTCACGCTTCCTCGCGCCCTCTCGCGCGCGCGCGCGCAAGTGCACAATCGCACACACCTACCAGCACGCACCTACCTCGCCTATTTCTCTCGCATATTGCTTCCTCACTGCATTTAATAAAAGTGCAAAATGCATTTTTCGCGGCGAAAGCGGCGCGAAGTGCGCGATATCGATTGAGCGAGGGACAAATAAGAGGAGTGGCGACGGGGGGAGGGGGAGGGAGCGAGTACTGCCGACAGACGTGTGTATTTCACGCGGCTCGCTTTTAATCTCGAGCGAACTCCGCGCGCTCGCACAAGGGAGGCACGCTTTGATTAATTCACCGACTAATATCGTGTCACTTATTCGCACGTAGCGCAGCGTCGCCCATAATCGATGAGACACAGCGTGAAGAGCGCGTTTAAGAGCTCTTCGTCGTTCCGTACGTTCGTTCAATTGGCCGAAGAGTACCGTCGCGTGCGGTCGGCTCTCGTCAGCTCGGCTGTGCGCTCGCGAAAATTTGCGAGGATGCGACTCGCTCTGATATTTCCTCCTTCACACATGAGGGGGGGGGAGAGGGAGGGAACAAGAGTGCGGAACTGCAAAACTTGCCGCATCGATTCCGCGTGTGCTGACGAACGTACAAGGCTGCGTTGGGAGAAGGAAGTCGACCGACTGGAGCCGGATAGCTCGGAGCTATGTGGATTACGTTGCATAAACTGCACGGTGTAATTGAATGAAAATCAAATCGAGTGAATAATTTGACGTGAGGACCGGAGAACTTAGTCAACGGCATGTTGAAAGGCTGATTGAACTGAAATACATTTCAGACGACACGAACTTGTTGAGGCGCCATTGAGATGTCGGAGGAAGGTGGCTTTGCCTTTCAGAACTTTTTGAAGCGCTTTTTGGAAAACTTGGTATCGGCATATTATATTTTACTTGCTGGAAGGTTGATGCAATTATGCAATACGAATAATTGTACCGATAAATTGTATGATAAATATAAATAATAAAGCTCACAATCGTCGCACTGAGCTCGCAACCGAGCTAAATTGTCAGCTGCTACACGGATGAGCGATTAGAGAAACACGAGAACTTGGTAAAAGCAATTCGGACAGTTCCAAGTTGCCGTGTACAACGCCAAGGTTCGATCGGTTCGACTCAATTCCAGCCGCTTCGACGGATCCTTTGTTACAATGATACGAAAGGTCAAAAGAACTTCGTGACGTGTCGACGAGAGGCGCGACAGTGAGCGTTGCGACGGGCGAGTTCGAACGACTTGACTTCGCGAGGCGAAGTGGAAAAGGGCGTGCCCGGCCGGACGATTCCTGCCAGTTTCGCCGCTCATTTACGAACGAGTCGTCGCAAGAAGCGGACGAGAGGGGCCGGGACGGCAGAGGAGAGAGACGAAGGGGCATCGTCGGAGGTGACGCAAAAGTGAGCCGCGCGGCTCGAAATAAACGCATGAATGAATTCACGTCTCGCCTTCTTTCCGCTTGACCAAACCTCCCCGAGGTGCCCTATGAGTCAGACCGGCCGAACCTGCCGGCCGGCGCGCGTTTGCATTGTGCTCGCGACATAGCAAGCGCCAACGCTCGCTCGTACAACAAACAAACGGACAAACAAACGGCCGAGCCGCCGCCGCCGCCGCCTCGTCGGAGAAGCGCGCCCTCGCTGGTACACGCGCGACGAGGAAACACCCTCGTGTTTTCCGCGCGTGCACGAAAGCTTGTTAAATTCGCACCCACGCATCCGAAATCGAATTACAGACTAGTTGCCGCCTCATCGCGCCGTTCGATGCACGTGTGCGCGCGAGAGAAAGAGGGGAGAAAAGAAAGAAAGGAATTGCGTTGTTCACCGATTAAATTTGCACCGGTAAAATTTAAAATTGCATGCGAGCCGAGCGCTCGTTGTTAAGTCACTCGCGATATTAACCCTTGGAATACTAATGAGCGTGGCTGCGCCCCTTAAGATGGATGCTTTTCAATCAGCTTCGTCGGATTTGAACAATATATTGATGAAAACATGGTCTAAGTCGATTTGTGTATACACATGTATTATACAATTGGAAAAAGGTTGATTGTGCCGAAACTGAGATTATTGTTATTATTATTCACGTGATGTTATTATTACTCTTTCGCTCTTTCTCTCTCTCTCTCTCTCTCTCTCTCTCTCTCTCTCTCTCTCTCTCTCTCTCTCTTATTATTTATTATCACTTACAATTATTCATTATTATTATTTATAATTATTTGCAATCTATTATTATTATTATTGTTATTATTATTGCTTATTACTATTCTTGTCGTCGTTGTTATTTTATTATAACTATGTTGTTGTTATTAGTTAATATGATTAAAAATAAAAATATATATGGATTGCACATATATACGAAACGAATATGTCAATATTACATTTTTAATTATTTTTATGTTTTTAATGAGGAACAAGGAGACAACAAGAAAGAAGACTTGTAGAAAAACAAGGAGAATTTACGAGATTGTATGACTTTTGAAAAATTAACGTGAAAAATACACAACTTTTAATAGCGATTAACATGTATGACACACGAAAAATCAGAATAGTAAAAATTAAAAAAAAAATTACGAAAATTTTTTGTAATTACAAAATATTTTATAATTTTGGCTAATGCAGAAATTACGACCAAAATTACTATATATTTATTTCAAAATGTTATGCACATATTTAACTTCCTACTACACGATATTATAATTACACGAATATTTTGTTGTTTTGTTTTTATAATGCTATTTACTATTTTTACAGTAATTCACATTACATCATGAATCATCATTATATCATGAATCATATTTATAAATATTCAACATAAATTTGCCTGATTTTTTCATACTGCATTATTCATGAACTTTTAACATTCGTTAACTTTCAAACGTCAAGAAGAATATGTGAAAAATGGATACTGCACATATAAATAATTATGTAGTTCTCATAATACATTTTTCATCTTTTGTTTTAGCAGTTTTCATTTTCACAAAAAATTTCTCTGGCACCGTCAGCAGAACGATCAGTAAGCGAGGCGAGACTCAAAGGGTGAGATACGTTCAGTTTTAATGCACAACTCATTCTTGATGAATGAACAATGAGAATCGTTGCGAAGTCTTTCGCTGGCGGGGGCTCACCGGCGCGGCGAGCAGAATACGACGTGAATCGCGAAGGCACTCGTGCAAAACGTATCTTCGGACGGACGTAGAAACGCGATCGCCGGGTATTGCATTGCCATTGTTGCCTCATTCTCCCGCTGCGGCGCGCGATATTCATCTCGAGATAAAATCACATGAAGTACGGTGTCGGCAGGGCTGAAAAAATAAACGCTGCACGCAACTTGCGTGTCGCGCAAAGTGTGAACAAAGTGCAGAGCGATTATGATAGAATCGCCGGTGTGTAAGAACACCACCGGCAATCCTACTGAGGAACTTCTTATTAAGTCATTATTCGAGCGAAAAGTTCGTCCGCAGCGTCGTGGATCTCGTGTTCGAGAAACGAAGTTACATCTCGCGTATATTACGGTGCCCGAATGAGATTATTACATTTTAAGTGCGGCTAAAACAAGATGCATAATATAATAATTTTACAATATTAATATTGCGGAAATAACTGCAATGTCGAAAAAACTGACGTTTTGTAAGATTTAGCAGCAATTGTTCGAATACGATCACAAAGGTGGACCTATACGAAACGCTCATCGGTATCGTCGGTGAAGTAATAACGTCTCGCTACATCGGTTAGATTTCTTATTGAATCGCTACTCGAGCGAAAATTTCGCCCATCACATTGAAATTTTATCACCGGAAGACAAACTTATATCTCGCAGTCGTCGGAAATGAAACTTCTTTGATATGTATAGATACTGCGTTTATAGATGTTTTTGGTATGATAATAACGTCTCACTACATCAATCAGATTTCTTCTTGAATCATCTTCGTTATTCGAGCGAAAATTTCGTCCATCACGAGATTTTATCGCCAGACAACGGAGTTACATTTCGCAATTATCCGGGAGCAAAATTATTTCTTTAATATACATACACACATATACACATTATAGATTTGTAGGTATCTTTGATATGATAATAAAGTCTCGCTACATCGATCAGATATTAAATTGTTATTCAAGCGAAAACTCTTTCATCTCAAAATTTTATTAGCAGACAACGGAATTACATCTTGCAATTAACCGAGACGAAACATTTTCTTTTCTATATACATATATACATTTTCTATATACATATGTATATATAAAGTGTAATAACCCAAAATATGTATGTAAAGTGTGACAACCCAAAAATTCTAAAAATATTTGTCGTATCAAGAAATTGTTAATGACAAAGTTTCATATATTTAAGAGGTCTCTGTAACTATATTAATAAAATCCGCCCCTGCTCTCCCCTGAATTTCTCCTCTTAGTATCAGGATCTTGGTGTTGAAAAAGTTATGTTTCAGCTACCTACGGCAAAAGAAGATTTTAAAACGAAGAATACGTGAAGCTAGCGTGACCCCAAAGATGTTGTTTAGAGTTAAACAAAATTTTTGTAAAAAGAATTAATAAGTGTTTAAATGTGAATGCTCAACAGTTGGAATATTTAATAAAGGAAAAAATGTAAAAATTATGAAGTCTTTTATTTAATTTATGGTTTTATCACTTTAGTTTGAACACACTTTATTGTATAGTTTAAGTGTTTATAACTTTTGATAGAAGTATTTTTTAAAAAAATGTTCCAGATAAAGTTTATTTGTTTCTTCCCGTAGAATCTAAATGTGGAACATTTTATAGGTCCACTTTATAAATTTTATAATCCCATTTGAAATTACGAAGTTACTCCACCTCCTTTCAGGGGCGAGCGAAGGCAGGTTTATATAGTTTATATAGTTAGAAAGACATCTCGAATATGAAATTTTGTTATGAACAATTTTTTGATACGACAAATATTTTTAGAGTTTTTAAGTTGTTACACTTTACATGGGCCACCCTATATATATATATATATATATTACGGTCCATATTCTGAATTCTCTTTCATCACTAAAAGTGACTCTAAAAGTGGCGTAGAATCAATCAGGGAGCTCATAACCCACTTTTACAGTTACTTTTAACGATAAAAGAGAGTTCAGAATATGAGCCTACGTCTCTAAGTCTCAACAAGTCTTCGACATGATAATAAAGTCTCGCCACATCGATCAGATTTCTTATTGAATTCTTGTTTGAGCAAAAATCTTGTTTCTCATCACGAAATTTTGTTACCGGAAAAATTTTTTACCAAAGTTGCATCTTCCTCGCATTCGTCGCAAGCAAAACTATTCGTTTAATATACACGGTACGATCACGGTAATATACATCAGTACCACCGGCATGAGAATTCATCTTGTTACATTGATGAGGTTTCTTATTAAATCATTATTCATACGAAAAGTTCGTTCACCATTGCGAAATTCCGCGATCAGAAAGCGGAAGTTGCGGTCGTTGGGAGCGAAATTACTTCCACGATATACGCAATATACGCCCCATCTGTATGATAACAACATAAAGCCGCTGGAAGTGAGATTGCAACATTTTCTCCTGATAAACTTCGGAACGCATCTTGTATCTTAGTACAAGAAAAAGAATTCATCTCCTGAAAATTGCTAGAAAAACAGATTGTCCCTCTCGCCGGACACGGGTGCGTCGCGAGGATCGTCGAAAAAAATGCCGCGCAGTCTCTCCTCCAACGGCTGCGCATCTCGCCGCATCGATTGGATTTCTTATTAAATCATTATCCGTGCGTAAAGGGAGCTCGTTCTCTCTACGTCGTGCGAAGTCTCGCGGTCAGAGATTGTAGTCACGTCCCGCGATCGTCGGAAGCGAGATTGTTCCTTTGACACGTGCGCTACGCTCATAGGTATGATAATAACGTAATAATCCGCGGCAGAGCGTCGCGGAAACATGACGGCTCTCGCGATTCCGCGATTTCGCGCGAGCGCGCGGCGCGCGTCGGAAACCTTTACGCTATCGAAATCCGTCGCGAGTGATACTGCCGAAAGAAAACATGCGCGATATGCATTGGATGTGTCACCAGATACCGCATGGCATGAAATCAATATATAGACTGCGAGATACGACATAATGATCCCATCCCGTTCCGCGCGCGAGCGGCCGCTCGACCGAATCGGCCGCGCGCACAGAGTGTATAAATTCATTTATATTGCCAATATATCGAAATTCTATGACAACGAGCACGAATCGAACGTGAAGCCGCTTTTATTTTTTCTCTTCTTTTTTCGCGTGCGCATCTCGTCGATGCTTGCCGAACCGTGAAAAACCATTCATCCAATCCACGAATGTGTTCGCGTCTGACGCGTCTAATCGAGTGGACAATCGCAAAGCGCAGGATTTTGTCCTTGCTTGCGGTTGTGCCGAGGGCGAAGCCGTACGTGAACCGTATGTGTACGCGGGAATATAATATAATATAAATAACAGAGTGTATAAAAAATAAGTATAAAAAAAAAATATATATATATATAATGCGATGTTAAGTAATATCACATATACACACACACACACACACACACATGGGGGAGAGAGATTAAACGGTACATTATGATATTAAATAATATTGAATGCGATATATGATACGCAGCACATAACACAGCATTGAGAACTTTTTCCACAACGTCCAGCCTTGCCGGCACGAACTAAAAATACACGCTTCATACGTAACAATATTGTACGGAATGTCCTTGAGTGACATCGTAAAATTTCAACTCGACTCGTTTTTCTCCGGTAATCGAGATTCGATTACCAGGAAGGGGAGGAAGCGGGCGGGATATCACCAAATTATTCAACTGAGAAACAGAAGAACGTTAAAAAAAAACACAAAAATGACATCGCGCGCGCAAAAAAGCAACGAGTTCAATCGAATCGTGATAATGAACACGTCGAGCACGTTTTAGGGGTGAAATAAGGAGAAACAAATTTTTATAGCTCTTATAAACCAGATTAATTTCTAATATAGGCAGATATTCTGTTTCCTGCAATTATAGCGCGTTCGGTTCATTTATTGTCACATTAATTCAACCGAGAAGTTTTTCCCACACTATAAATCAGATTCTCAGACGTATTTCTTTCCTTCAACCGGGACACGTTTCGTTCATTCATTATCGCATTATTTCAATCAATCTTTTGTGCAGTCAAGACTTTCGTCAGAGATAGAACCCGTCCTATGCAATTTTAACCGAACGTATTATCCCCCCTCCATCATCCTCAGACGCTTCGTTAGCAGAGGGTAACTGCAACTGACAGCCGACAGTGGCAATTCTCCGGCGATGACTCTATTAACATTTCACCGAATGGTTCCGCTGCGGGATTTAGGTCGGTGACATAATCGCCCGATGATCCATGAAGGGCAACCTTGCCGATCATGTTGGGGATACTACGTATCCCCGTACTTCCTATCCTCGTCTTCGCGTATCCTCGTACTCTCTAAAGTACAATCGGTGTACATTCTTCAGTGAAATGCCGTGCTCATGCATAACTAATGGCTCATTGTCAATCATAAGTGCAGCACTGCAATTAGCAAAATTTCGCTGAAAGGATCAGTTAAGAGCAGCGACTGTTTCCAGCATTAATGTAATTTGCAAACAGGCAGTGTCGTCGCGTGTGTCAGACGCATGGAAATCGTGAATTTCATCGTCACAAACGCAGAAGCTTGGATTTAGTACGACGAATTTGTGTGTTATAAACTTGGTGGTGAAATTTTACTCCCACCGATCGAAATTAACAAAGAATTAAGACAGAAAACAAAGCAGTGAAGTGAGAGTATCATCGAAATAAAAAATCGGTGGAAACTCACTAATTGTCGAGGTGACTCCTTTCATTACTAATATAATTAGAAAAACATTTTTACCAATTCACTTCAAATAAATGCCATATTTAGAGAATTTAGCGGCAAAATATTGACGCTCTTTTGCAAAGTTTGTGTTGCATTGATCACACATAAAATCACAAGCGCCTTTACACAATGAAAACATAATAAAAATTAATTTTAGCACTGGTTGGTATATGACAAAAACGAGTTTCCAAATTGATATCTTGAAAGAGTTATTAGTTAGCGTAAATATTTGCGGTATAAAAGTTCCGCAACTTGCACAATACCGAACGTGTGTTTGCTCCGTTCAAGAGAATTGCTCAGACATTGCTGTATCTTTACAACAGAATTACAAGTTACAATTTTCAATTACAATTACAATTACAATTACATTACAATTACAAGTTTCAAAATAAAATGTTTGAAGAAAGGTTTCTATACATGTCGGTCTCCATCAAATATTTTTCCCTAGGCAAAATAATAAAGCAAATTATAAAAAATCAAATATTAAATACAGTAAAACAAATTATATTAAATAATCAAGAAAGTTCGTGCCGTTTTGATATATGTAAAAATTTAAATAATTAATTTCCATAAGTGTGTTACACACCGATTAATTCTCTGTTATAAAAGCAACTAAGCTTTTGTTTAAGCATACATAACCACACTTTTAATTGACAGTGTGCAGTTTAGTAACCTAGAAACGGCACGAACTTTCTTGATTATCTGATAATAAAAACACACACTTATATAACTAATTAATTACTAATATTAATTACTAGAGATGTGCGAACTATTCGAATTCGAATCAGATCGAATCGAATATAATGTACGAGAGTCCCAGAAGTACCTAACCTGATGTATAGATAGCGGTTGTTGTTTGAAAAGAATGACTATAGTAGAAAGTACCAATCTTATAAAGCTTATGTTTGAAGTTTGACGACGCTACGTTGTTTAGTATTTGTTTGCCATCAATAGTGAACGCTCTCAGTGAATTTATAAACATGGAAAAAATTGGTCATCGTTATGTGATACAATACTTTCATTTGAAAGGCCTCAGTCCAACCAATATGAAAGCGGAGCTAGATTCTACTCTGGGAGAGTCTGCTCCTTCGTTTACAACAGTAAAATATTGGGTGGCAGAGTTTAAACGAGGCCGTACGAGCTGCCAAGACGAACATCGCAGTGGTCGACCAAATGAGGTGATCACGCCAGAAATGGTGAAGAAAATCCATAAAATCGTATTGGATGACCGTCGACTGAAAGTGCGCGAGTTAGCAGACATGGTAGGCATTTCAAAAAGTGCTATATATCGCATATTGACTGAAAATTTGGACGTGAGAAAGCTGTGCGCAAGATGGGTGCCGCGATTGGAACAAAAACAGCGTCGTAAGGATGTTTCAATCGAGTGTTTGGAGAAGTTTCGCAGCAATAAAGCCGATTCATAACCATGGATGAAACATGGGTCCATCACTTCTGAGACGAAGGAACAGTCAAAACAATGGACTGAAAGGTGGCTTGATGGGTATTTTGAGGAGCTCGACGATTCCCACTATAAACAGGGTATCGAAGTTATTGAACATCGCTGGGAAAAGTGTATTGAGCTAAAAAGAGACTATGTAGAGAAATCAAGATATTTTTTCCCAAATTTTTTGTTAGGTCTGTTTTCTTTGTTAGGTCAGGTACTTCTGGGACTACCCTCGTAATTCGATTCGATTCGAATCCGAATCCCTATGATTCGAATCCGAATAATTCGAATAGGAATCAAATGCATTATCGTTTGTGCACATCAGCTATAAAACGGGCCATCTGGTCTTGTATGTTTGAATCCTTAACTTGTAACTAACTTAACTTATAATTAATAACTTAATTATAAATTACTTTAAATATTTAAATATATATTTTACTTTAAGATGATATTAGAATATCAATATTCCCTTTCATATTAAAATCTTCCATCTTATTTGCATGTTTAATAGTCATGTTAAATTTTTTAATGATTCGATTCGATTTCATTCGATTCGATTCGAATTCGAACTTAAAAAATGAGATTCGACTCGATTCGACACAAAAATTCTTGATTCTCACGTCTCTATTAATTACTAATATTAATTATTAATATTATATAAAGTCTATACGTACGAGAGATACAAAAAGAGTAGCAGGGTCGTGCATTAATTGATTGCCGATTCACTTTAGTCATTTTTGTATGACACGACGTTTTGACCATCACTCACGTTATTAACATTTTGGGATTCGCCACCCATTTTGTGTTTGGCGTCCCTTTGAGTGAGTAATGATTCTGTCATCTAATATTGCCCGCAAGGAGTATTTCTTTTCCTTCCTTTCACCCTCGTGACTGTTTTATATATTTGTCACGAGAATATTTATTGAAGCGGGCGGAGACGAGCGAAATTCTGCTGACTATTCTTAATTGCGTTGTCGCTGAAAAGAGCGAGACATTTCCTCCGTTGTTCACCGCGTAGAAAGACAGCCTCGTAATTTGCTCGGCGTGGACGACCCGCATTCGCCTCCACACGACGCGAAATTAAAACTTTTAATACTCATTAGAAACTCGAGAAAGGATACACAGACCTCACCTAAATTATCCTTCCACTCGTGAACGACGACCTTACAGTCGCCGTGTCCATCAAAAGCGATGCTTTTATCTCACCTCATCTTGTCTCCCTTCGCCGCGCCTCGTCCTTCGTCTTCGACGAGCTTCGGTGAATTAAGCCTTGTTGGGACGCGCAATTATCTTCTCTATCTCAGATCTGCCGATTAATCGGCCCAAAATTTATAAAGTAAGATAATTGCAGAGCAAAATGTGTAAATCCTCGCCTCCGGTGCGCGCCTCGCGATAACAAGAATTCGCAGCAAGATAACAAGAGTTCTTGTTTTCGCTGGGCGTTCAAAATCGCCTTTTCTCTTCGCGCGTGCAACTATTCAATTAATATCTTTTTTCTTATCTCGTTTCCAATTTCTCCAATTGCAACTCCGATCGCGTCCCGTTCCATCAGCTTCAACGACTTTCAACATTATCTCCCTTTCTTCTTCCCCCTCCCCCCCTCTCTCTCTCTCTATCTCAACAATAAAAAACGCTATCCTCTTACGTGTGTAACTGTTTAATTCGTTCTATTTAATTTCGTTTTCTTGCAATTGCAACTGTCCGATTGCGATCGCGTCTCGTTCCGCCGATTCAACGACCTTCAGCACCGTTATCCTTCTCCTCTACCCCTCGCATTCTTCCGTTGGCTCTCTAGCTGCTCCCTCTCTGCGTTTCTTAACTTCCCGTCTCTGCAACGCTGAAACGTGCATCTCGTCCTCTTTCCCCTCCTCTTTCTCTCTCTCTCTCTCTCTCCTTCTCTCTCTCTCTCTCTCTCTCTCTCTCTCCTTCTCTCTCTTTCTCCGTCGCTGCGCTTCCCATTTACCGCTGACTGACGCGCCGCGCTCGGCCTCGATCGTCGCGCGCACGTCGACGAGGAAGATGAAATGACATCGTTATTTCGGCTTAGCGACAGTTTTCACTCTGAGCCGAGTGGATGGATTATTGATCGAAGTTCTGGGACTGCGGGGATGTGGCCGTAGGCAGGTACCAACATGCGCATGCCGCATCAACCTACAGCTACATTCTCGCCCTCTCTCGCCCGCCCGACGACCGTCGTCGTCGCCATCGTCACCGTCGTCGTCGCCGTCGTCGTCGTCGTCGACGTTTCTTTTTACTTTCCTCTTACAGCCCTCTCGTCCTTTCACCGTCATACTACTCTCCTGCTCTCCTTCCCGCCCTGCCCTCGCGTATGTCACCCTTTCCCTGCCTCTGCAACCCTTGACTCCGATTACTATATTCCTCTCCGCCTCTTTCTCTTTCTCCCTCCCTCCCTCTCTCTCCCTCTCTCTCGCTTTCTTTTTCTCTCTTTCTCTTCTCCCGTTTCCCCCATAAACATCAAATATTCCTCCGTCTTCCTCGTCCTCATTTCCGCACGCCGCTCCTCCGGCTATTCTTATTGAAATTTCGCCCTCTCCGTGTCGCTCCCTGTCCCCCCCTTCTCCACTCCCAACCGTTGATTTAACCTCCGTCGCGACGGGCTTCCATTATCTCCACACGTTATACGGCGAGAGCGTAATTATGTCGCCGCCGCCGCCGCCACCGCCGCGATAGTCCTGACGCGTTGATTCCGGACGACAAAAAACCGCCGATCGATTCGTATCGCCCTCTCACGTCCGCTTCTTTCTCGAATCGTCTCATCCTTCTTTCCCGGGGCCTTCTCGCCTGTCCTCTCCTCCTCTTCACGTCTCGCCGATTGTTCTTCCCGTCGACGATTGTTCGCTCATTTTCGCCCGCCTCGTGCATCATCGTTGCGCCTCAACGTTCCCAACAATCGATACACATGTTGTGTCGCGTTCCTCTTGCTGGTTCTTCCTCTCGTGTTTTATTCGCGCTCTCTTTTACATGTGGATACCTCACGGTGCGATGTGCATCCCCGAGTGAAGGTACAACGTTATGTTTTAAATATCCTGCCCGAGGAACTTGTCAACAACAAGAGGCGCGCATAAAGCTTGTTCAGCGCTCGACACGCGCTGATCTTTCTATACATGGGAGGACGCGAAAACAAGTTTGTATTTAATTAAGCGCCGTCGCGCGCCGCGGTTCCATGCATTTTATTCGCTAATTGCTCGCGCTGCCTATTAACGGCACGTAAACGCGCAACGCTTCGACGGCGGAGAGAAAGTTAGCCGATGTTGCAATTTATTTCGCGCGTTAATAATTGCGTGAATATCGGTGGTGCGAATCGCCACCCGGCTCTGCCTCCTCCTCTCCCCCCTTACCCTCTGTTTCTCGATTTTTCACGTTGACTTTGGCATCGCGCGCCAGGTTTTGTCGTCTTATATTGAAAGTCACGGTAATTGCGTTGCCGCGCAACGACTCCGCCGTGATGAAGGGAAACGCGCGTACGCGCCTTTTATGACCGCCATTACGCGTTTCTTTCGAGCTCGCGAAGACGCCCACTTCATCGCGACCAAATAACAGTGCAGACGCGAATAAATCCCGTTCGGTTACGTTAATTACGATATATGATTCAGCACAGGTGTGTGTATGTGTGTATGTGTCATGTGTGCGCTGCGAGGCATCGATTCGCCTAACGGTCGTAGCCGGAAATAAGTCGCGTTCAAGATTAGATGGGAATATATTTATAAGGCAGAAAGTAGAAAGGTTCAAGAATGTGTACCTTATGAACTAGCGTTCCTAAGGTATATCGTAGTAGAGAGGAGAAAAGAAGCTTTTTCGCGCGTCGATCTTTCGTGCGTCGCGCCGCTTAAAATCGGCCACGATCTCGATTTTATTCGCGCCACGGCATGTAACAAACTTATTTCACTTGGCATACTTTTATGCTCAAAGTGTTATTCATTTCGCTGCTGTGATTTTAAAAACTCGTTAATCGCGATAATTTCGCGAGAGCCAACCAATTTCGCTCAACGTGCGCTACATGTGCAACTCGTTTGATGCATTGGATGTTAAAAAAAGGATTCAGGACTTAACCTTTGCACTCAAAAAATATTTCCACATTTTCTTTCACCAACTCGATAATTATTAAATATAATTTCTGGATTCCTAGAGAAACTACCAAAAAAGGGGGCTTTATTTCCTTTAATATTGGCGCCGCATTCTATTGTTTCATTGCTCTTTGTCTTTACATCTTTTCCGTGTCAGCACAGCTGGCATTTCGAGTTGCCAGAATAAATGTTCATGCCAGTTGTGCTGACATTCCAGGTGCAAAAGATTAAAGGCAGAGTACTTATAAAATGGAGGAAAAAATCCTAATAAACATAGGTCGGGAAATTAATATTGTCGAACGCTACGAACAATTATTTATTTTAATTAAAGCGAGTGAGTTACTTGCTTTAATTAAAATAAACAGTTGTTCATAACTCCGACAATATTAATTTCTCGACCCATGTTTATTAGGACTTTTCACCTCCATTTTGTACAGGGTGACTCATGGGAAATTGCTGAAACTAATCAACTAACTAATCATTTTCGAATATATTCAGGTTTCGTGTTAAAAACAAAAATGCGTTGAACAGAGGAAACTCTGCAGATTTTACTGGACATAAATAAAATTTGAAAAATGTTGATGTATCAGTTTATTTTGTTGATGAGAAATGATGAAAGATATGCTAATTATTATTTAAGCTAGTGATAAATATTTCCGAAGTGCGCGCCATCTAAATTTGTACAAAACTCAATTCTTTTACGAAAACTTGCAAAAACTTTTTCTAACATGTCGTCTTTAATATTACTGACAACTTTTTAATAGCTGTTACTAAATCTGGAATCATTTTTGGATTTTATCTTTAATGGATCTTTAATGCCATTTAGTCAGAAATGTGTCTCGTTCGTGTAAATTATCAATCTTTCATTTCATCTCCATCTTCAAACATTCCATTTATTGTTTTGCAAAATTCCACACGTTTCGTCAAAGCGCGTCAAAGCGCGTTCGGTTAATGATTGATGAGATGTTACTTTATACGGATGCATCTTCAAGAAATGTTTTAAAATCCTGCGTACTGTTGTTTTTGATATTTGAAGGGTTTGGGAAGCTTTCTGAATGAAAGCATTTTGAATTTTGCTCAAAATAATTCTTAATTTCTTCCGAATGGAAGCATTTGGATTTTGTTCAAAATAATATTTAGTTTTTTCAATATTTTCTTCTAAAGCTATGGGCACAGAAGGACCTGGCAAATTGTGTCTACGGTCTTGGGTAGTTCTACATTACATAAAATTATTGATAATTCTGTTAAAAACAACATAAAAAATTATTTTAATGCAGATTTATTGCCAAAAAACGGAATGACGTAACGCCTAAATTTAAATAATTAATGAATTTTAACCTTTTCAATGTTTTCGCCCATAATTTTGTACGTTTCGTATTTAGTAAACCTCTATAAGCTCTACTATATACTTTTCCTCTAGAAAAGAAGCACTCGATAAGATAGACCTTTCCGTGATTCGTCAAGTTACTCATTTTGACGCGCACAGACTTGCTTCTACCACAACCAGCATAAAACTGCGGACGACCATTAACCTTAAGACCCGTCCTAAAGTCACGGAGAGGAGGAACCAAACGTTTAGTTTCAGCAACTTCTCGCGGGACACCCTGTACTATCCACCCTTAAAGCCTTGAATCCTTTTTCTCTAAAACACCCGGTATATCATACGCGCATATGCGTGTGTTTCACACACGTGGGGAATGTTATTAACGTTATCATGGCGATCGCTTACTCAATCAAGCGCGTTACTACTGCAGCTGCGTAAGTTGGAATGAATTTCGCGAAGTACCGTATTTACACGATTTCCCGATTTACGAGACTTCCCATGGAGAGAAGGATAGGATCGATATCTTCGGTCACGGGCACACTCGACTCGCTTCTCGGGCTGGCGAATTGGCGGTTTTGTTTGCAAAAACCTGGCGAGCGTTTAACCAATGCTCGCGCTAACGAATTTCGGACGTTTGCGGCCCGGACCGCTCGTTAAGGGATGTTTGCCGAAGCATCCGGCGCATTGACGAATAATGCAATCGCGGCACGACTACAGATATACTTTGACCTATTGGTATCTCGTGAAGAGATCATCCAAACGCTGTCGAGCGTTGCGTATACACACGACCGCTCTGTACGTGCTCGCCTGTAAATTCGCGCGCGTGCACGTGTGTGCGTGTGTGTGTGTGTGTGTGTGTGTGTGTGCACGCGCGCAACGTGTATTCGTCGCACGCACGCGATCGCTCGTGTGCGAGTTTTCGATATATATACGCGGACAGCGGATAATTACGTGAATATTTCGAGGCGATGACCCGAGTCTACGACGAGAATACACGGCGATTGATTGGACGCGTAGACAAAAGACGCCCCGTGCATTTACCCCGGCGCGGCCGTCGCGTCGGCGGTGCCAGGCGGCGATCGCGAGCACTTTCGGCGAATCGAACTTCGCGGCCGGAACTTCGCCGCAATTACGACACGAAAAGGCGCGTGTCTCCTGCCGATTTTACGCCGCGCGTTGTGTGCGTTGTGTTGCCAAGCCCGCGGGTGTCGCGGACGGTCAGCCGCGCGCTTTTCGGCGGGCTATCATCGCCACGCAATATCGCGCGACATTCATGACAGGTGCGATGCTCGAGCAGAGCGCATGCACCTCGCTGATACACCTCGCTGGTGCGTCACGCACGCCATGGGAACGAGTCGTGTGCGTGCGTGCGTGCGTGCGTGCGGAACCCCTGCATGACACAGTGCGAGTTCCGCGAAATATTCGGGCTCCCTATATTATTCGCGCCGCAATCGTCATAAATGAGGAATCACTATCGATTGGCGAAATTACAGCTGGTCTTGTCGCGGAAAATGCTGGCGGTTTCGTTACGCCCAAGTGAATTTCACTTGCTGAAAAATTGCACACGATCTTTCTACGAAGTACAGCGCGCTTTTTACATAGGGAGATACGCGGCAGGTATCAAGCTGACTCAAAAAGCTCTCATCAAAGATTGAGCGAATCTTGATACGCGAAAAATGACTGATATATATTGCGGACTTGAATAAGTTCTCGCTGTTTTTTCGTGAAAATTAATGCTTTATTTAAAAAATTAGTAAAGGACATGTCATTCAAAGTATTGTCCATCGCTAGCCACTACTTTCTCCCATCTTTCTGGCAGCATACGAATATCATATCGAAAGAACGACTCATCTTTTGAGGTTATCCACGAATCGAGCCATTTTTTGGCATCTTCATAAGAATGGAAATGCTGCTCAGCCAGGCCATGAGTCATCGATCGGGACAAGTGGTAATCGGAAGGAGCAATGTCTGGTGAATACGGCGGGTTGGGACTTCCCATTTGAGCGTTTCCAAGTAGGTTTTGACCAGTTTTGCAACATGTGGCCGAGCGTTGTCATGCTGCAAAATTACTTTGTCGTGTCTCTCCTCTCGTATTGCGGCCGTTTTTCCTTCAATGCTCGGCTCAAACGCATCAATTGTAGTCGATAGCGATCTCCCGTGATAGTTTCGTTGGGTTTGAGGAGCTCATAATATACTACACCCAACTGATCCCACCAAATACAGAGCATGAGCTTGAAACCATGAATATTCGGCTTTGCCGTCGATGTTGATGCATGGCCGGACTTACCCCACGATTTTCTATGCTTCGGGTTATCGTAGTGTATCCACTTTTCATCGTCAGTCACGATACGGCGCAAAAAACCTTTCCTTTTCTGCCGTTGTTCTGCAATAGTTCACACGTGAAAAAACACCGTTCGACGTCTCTCGGTTCAATCCGTACGGCATCCAATTTCCTTGCTTTTGAATCATTCCTAATGCTTTTAAACGTTTGGCAACTGTTGTGTGATCAACTCCTAATGATTCTGCAAGTTCATTTTGCACCTGATATGGGTCTTCATCGAGTAATGCTTCCAATTCTTCGTCTTCAAACTTTTTCGGTGCGCCAGAGCGTTCTTTATCTTCAACATCAAAATCATTATTTTTAAAGCGTGTGAACCAATCTCTGCATGTTGTTTCCGACAGAGCATGGTCGCCATAATTCTCCACAAGAATATGTGCTTCAGCTGCAGATGTATTTTGAAAAAAGTAATGCAGTAAAATTCCCCGCAAATATTCTTTTTTGGCACGAAATTCGACATGTTTAACTCTATGAAAAAGTATATTGTTTACGCTTTGGCGGAATAATATATACTATCACTTTGAGCCTAATAGTGGAGCTTCACGATGAAGTTGGCTGTAGTATTGCCCGATGCAAAAAGGCTAAGATAACACCATCTGTCGAGAAACAGCGAGAACTTATTCAAGTCCCCAATATATATATTTTTATTATTAGGAGTGATATATATATTATTATTATTAGGAATGTGATTTGGGTTTGGAAGGATTTTTTTTTTCAAAAACTGATTTACTTGAACAAGATAATGAACGATTACCATCACCAAAATATTTTCCTTCGTTTTCTACAACTTTTTCCCATCTTTCTGACAAGAGATGGATTTCGCGACGATAAAAAGTTTCTTCTTTGGAGCTGATCTAATTTTCAACAAATTTCCGCACTTATTCGAAGTTGTGAAAGTATGTATCCTCTAGAGTATGTTGTATCGACCGGAACAAATGATAATCGGATGAAGCAATGTCTGGAGAATACCGCGGGGTGCGGTAAGACTTCTAGCTCTAATAGCGTTTGCTTCACTGGTAATGCAACATAAGGTCGAGCATTGTCGTGAAGAAGGATCACTTTGCGTCGTTTACTCGCAATTGGTGATCATTTTTGGTCCACGTTTCAATTTGTATAATTGTTGTCGATAACGATCAGCGGTGACAGTTTCATTCGGATTTAACAGTTCATAGTACACAATACCTTCGTGATCCCACCAAATACACAGCAATATGTGAACTGTGAATATTGTACTTCAAAATGGATGTTACTGGTTGGCCTGGATCAATTCATGATTTTTTTCGTTAGGGATTATCGAAATAGATCCATTTTTCATCACCAGTACAATTTGATACGAATTCAAGAAACTTTTCATTTTCGTCTAGCGATTAACGAAATGCAAATGTTCAATCAGCTCGCAATTTCCAATAATTGATGTGGAATTCATTTTCTTTCTTTGTAAATCTTCCTCATGTCATGTAAACGTTTAGCAACTGTTGTACGATCGATATTTAATGTTCTGGCAAGTTCTAAAGTGGATTTTGCTGGATTTTCGTTTGCTGAATTCGTTCCAATAATGCTTGCAAATGTGCATCTTTAAGCTTTTTTGGTTGTCCCGAGCGATCTCTGTTGTTAATATTGAGATCACCACTTTGAATCGTCTAAACCAATATTCACATGTCTTAATTGATGGAGCAACATTACCATATTCCTATCAGAATTCTATGACCTTCAGTCGTAGGTTTCTTTCGATTAAAAAACAAAAGTAACACATGTCAAAAGTGTTTTTTAGAAAACGTCATTTTTAAGATGGTATAAATACGATTTTTAGTGCGTCTATTGTTAGTTAATGACTAAATATCATGGATTAATATTAAAGCATTAAGAAACAAAAGCGATTGGAATGTCTTCGACAAAACTGACATACCATTTCTTGCAAAACCCTTAAAGCTAAATCACACTCCTACTAATATGTGTTTAGTTAACGTCGAATGAAACTGGGAAAAATAAATAAATAAAACTTTTCCATGCATTATTTCTATTCTTCAGAGGCCTGTCATTTGGACTCTGTTCGGATAGAAACAAATCGTCGATCGTCGGTAGTTTTAATATTAATCCTTTCAAGCCGTCATCTCGCTATAGCGGGATATACATCATAAGCCTCTATTACTCGTTAAACTCGGTAATTGAGTTATCGGTAATTGAGTTCTTTGCGTTGCAGTGTAAGATGCGTTGCATTTTGGTCTCAGTTCCAATAAGACGTATGAAACAATAAGAAAATAAAACCTAAAAAATTCCATTTCTCGCGGGAGAAAGGATAAACACTAGAATCAGGGAAATCAGATTTTGAGGGTTGAAAGACGGGAATCGCGGAAATGAGCGACCGAAGTTTGCACATCCGATAAAGGCAGCCGCCTTTCGACGGTAAAACATTTTTACGACGCCCGAGGAATGTGACATACGACCATCTTACGCTGAAGAACAATCGAATACTTCATCTCTCTTTCATACAGATTACCTCACTTAAGCCTTTCTTAAAGGATTCAAATAAGAAGACGATAAGATAAGTGGTATGCCGACAGACGAACGAAATGTGACACTTACGGAGAGAGATTTCTGAATCGATCTAACATTTAGGAGAAAGTATAAAGGAAAGAGAGAAAGAGAGAGAGAGAGAGAGAGAGAGAGAGAAAGAGAGAGAGAAATATCGTGTCTCAGATAAGCGGTGAGAAAATGGAGAAATCGCAGCGGTGAAGGTGGGCAGATCGTGCGTGAATTCACGGAACAAATCGACGCGCGTCTGCCTCGCGCATTCAGCACGATCTGATACTTATTTCTGGTGTACACCGTGACTAATGTCACGATCCGAGGAACGATAAGGAGGAATATAAGAGAACGCCCGGCAACTTTTGATTTGTTCGCAGAAACGGATTCCTGCCCGCTCGCGGAGAGACTGCGGTCTGACTAAGAGAGAACGCGACATCAGGGGCGTACATCGCCGTCGAGATCGGCGAAAGGAGAGATTCCTCGAAGAGAGCGCACACACGACGAGGCTCTCTATAAATACAAACGGACATTTAAGGCCCGCAACCTCCCTCGTCCGTCTGGCGGAGAACAGACGTGAGAGAGAGAGAGAGAGAGAGAGAGAGAGAGAGAGAGAGAGAGAGAGAGAGAGAGAGAGAGAGAAAGAGAGAGAGAAAGAAAGAGATGGGCAGTTTTTTGCGCGCTCATAGGAGCGCAGATCGACCGGAGGAGAAAATACACACCGCAGGAAAGAAAAATGGCAATGCGCCAAATTTGGGTCATAGACGATAACGTGCAGCAATAAAATCACCGCGGATAGGAGACTCGTTACGATCCATCGGTGCGTTTCCAGTAAATAGCCGCGCTTATTTACCGGCTATAAATAGGCTGAATATATATAGTATGTAAAAATACCGGCGAAGTGCGGGCACGATACGACGACGAGTACGCCGGTGTAAACATATTCCGTCCGTTCCTCGTTATCGCGATCGCGCGGATACTCCACAGAACTCAATTAACAACGGCGCGGTGAAAAACAGGCGGAATTCGCGAAGAACGAGCGCGCGCGCGCGTTCGCGCTTTATTATTCGCGGCAAAAAAAGAAAAGAGAGAGAGAGAGAGAACTTTTATCAGCGTGCATGGACGCGCCGCCGAGTTATCGGCGGCCCTTTCAGGGCCACGGGGGGAGGAGAAGGACGAGCCGTCTGTCAAAAATAAATCGCTATTATTATTTCCGTATGTACGACGCGTAGATTTCGCAATGCACGTCGAGTGTCTCGTATGAAACGTATGGAAAAAGAAAGGGAGAAGGAAACGAGAAATAGAGACAGTGAGGAAGAGAGAGAGAGAGAGAGAGAGAGAGAGAGAGAGAGAGAGAGAGAGAGAGGGAGAGAGAGGAGCAGCGCGGCGTTCGATAGCGGCGAGGACTAAACGGGATGCACGTCGCAGAGAATAACTCCGAGCGGAAAATATCCCTTTCAAAAAGCTACGCCTTCTTCGACGACAATCTAATACCGTCCCGAGCCCCGCGCCGCATAACCTACGATGTATTCTTCTATCTGTGAACTTTGTGAGCGCGCGAGCGATCGCAATTTGTCTTTGAGCGGCTCGCTCGAGCACGTGAATTTCCATCGTCTGAGGTCCTTATGGACCACGGCGGTCTTTATCAGCGGGAAAATTGGACGATTCACAAGAAGGTCACTCTTACGCAATGCGGCGACGACCGCATTTGAGCCTTGCTTCACGTTGCGATGGCTCGAGGCATCGATCGGAAAAATGACGTAAATCGCTGGTACAAAGAGCAACCGATCTCTTTTCGTTCCTCGATTCGTTATTTTCGCGACTCGTTTATTCTCTCTCCGCATTTTTTGTTCAATCGCTCGTCTAAATACGACCGCGAATGCTCACGGAGCGTCCAATCAGAGCTGGGAGTCTCGCAAAAAGAATAGAGAAGCGGGCTTTATACGCTATGAATGTCTTGGAGTGAAATGTTGCTCGACAAGTAGAGTCGCTTGCGAGTGGAAGGATTCTTTGCTCAAATCAGGCGAATTCTCTGCCATAAAACGTCGAATAAAACATTTAATTACAGCTAGTCCAATTATAGCATCGTGGACAGAGAGATTGTCCGCTATTTTTCGGGTGAATTTTGGAAACACATCTGTCCTATCCAATGAGCAAGTTCTCCCATTGAAAAATGAATTCTCTCCCATTGAACAAAGCGGGCAGGACATTTCAAAACTCACGCAAAAGAATAGTGGGCAATTTTTCTGTCCATGATCGTACGCTCGTTTGCGTCACATGTTTGTTTCCGATGAAATTAGGAACGCATCAAATAGTCACGATTGTGACCTTACTTTGATAATCGAATACAACAGAAGCCGAATTGACAGTGTGCGGTATAATTTGACCCTTTGTCATACTCTCATCTGATAAACGAAAATATAACAAAGATATTTATGATTTCCTAAATCCTCCATGGCAGTTGGGACGTCAGACGTTTTATATATTATCATTTCAACTTCTCTCATAATTAAGTAGCGTGCAAGCTCACGATATGACAGTACATATTAACTCTTTGTTATACTCTTATCTGACAGATAAAAATATCATCAATATAATTAATCAAGATAATTTTTCTTGTATTCCTCATTGCAGTTGTGACGTCCAATGTATCATACAATCTTATATACAATATATGTACATATATTGGGATATATTTTGGAAATGAAAAATTGTGAAGATTAATCAGATCAAACTGAGGAAAAAAGTCCAGTACCATTTTGTAAAAATAACAATAGTTATTAAGTTATTAATAATTGTAAATGACCGGTGTATCTAGCGATAAATATGAGTATATTGAACTTTGAACACTGGGCTCTTGAACCTGTCGCTGGGTACAATAGCCGTCATATAATTGTAGATTAGGTCATTTTGAATAAAAAAGTCCTGTACCTTTTTGCAAATAAATACGCAAATTTTCAAGTTATCAATTGAAAGATCCTCTAGATGTGATCATTTTCATGGTTATCATTAATAACTTAATAAATATTGTGATTCCGGATCTTATATATGTATATATATTAAATATTTCGGTTAATTTCGAGGATTGACGATGAATGAATTATTTATCATGTATTACTTATTATTTAAATTATTTCAGTCACAATATTTTCTACCGCTTGCTACAACCTTTCTCCACCTTTCTGGCAATAGTAGATTCGGTAGAAAAAACTTGTTTTTTCTACCGAATCTACTATTTGTTTTTAAACGCAATTCATCGTTAACGCCCGAAGTTCAAGTGATAATGAACTAGTCTACAGGCTCATGACTAATGGCTCGCAATCGTAACTATTTGATGTGCTCCTAACTCCATAAAAAAATATGCGAAAACCGTTTCGCAAACGAATATAATCGCTGAATAATATTCACTCATATGAAGTCAGAATCCACTCCAAGTTTGAGTGAAGCATTCATTCTTGCGATTTCGAGTGGCTGTGTTTCCACTATCGCTTCGAGCGGAAATACTGCCACTCGTTTTAAGTGAGATTCTACTGCGAGAAATTTAAAGGGTAAGCAGAGAGCAGTTAGAAATATGCTCGAGACACAAGTGTGCTCCGAACGAGCTCGAACCGCAGAATTCGTAAAGGCACGCGTGCGGTTTTTGAGTATATTTAAGGACTCGCGGCGAAGCCGAGCACGCAACATGCAGCAAATGGCGCAGCAAATGTCTCGTGGGCTCGAAATCTACCGCTAAATTTACACGAAAGCAGAGGAGAGACCTCCGCGCGGTGAGAAAGAGCGAACGCCGCTTCCCTTGACGAAGAGAAAAGAGCAAACGCCACGAAACTCTCTTGCAGGGGACGTTTTTGCGCGGCTATTTTCCCGCGAACTTGCGAGCGCGCGTGCCGAACAAAACAAGTCCTCGGCAGGACCACGGCTGTGTGAGCGGACCTCCGTGTGGGACCTCGAAATGCGATGAAATTAGCGAAGGCGACGCATTGGAAAACATCTCCGATTAAAGACATTTAACTAAGAGTTGGAGCACCAATTTTCACTAAATTGAATCTTTTTCCACGGAGAATTCAGACACTAATTTAAAAATCTTTTTCCATTAAGAATTATAATTGTAATTACTAACTGAATAAATTCAACTATAAAACTTTACTTGAAAGTTCTGCTAGTTCGTTTATGTGTGAAAAAACAGCAATTAAACAACAATTAAATAATTGAAGAATTTAATAAATATTTTCTCTCCGAGTGTTAAATTGTACGTGATATTTTGCTCTTTAATTTATTTCTTGCTTTACCAATCTCTCGATAGCCAGATTCTACTTGTTAAATTTTTAAATAACTCAATTACAGTGAAGGAGGGAGCAGAACAGTATATTAAGATGTTCAGCAATAAAATAATGTTGAGTTATACTTCTCTTTAACTTTTTTCAAATGAAACTCGAATTTCACTCGAATAACAGAGTGACGGACAAGTCATTTGAAGTCGAGCTCATCCAGAATGACTTTTTGCGCCCCGAATCGCCGGGATGAACGATATTTTGAATGATATGTTCACTCTTGCAATTTCGAGTGGCAGTATTTTCGTTATCGCTTCGAATAAATTTTCACTCGTTTCAAGTGTCATTCCAAATAATTCAGGGAGTACGTATTTGCCTGCATATCTATCGCGTTTGTGTATTTGAGAGAAAAAGAAAAAAAGAGAGAGAAGAAAGGGAACAAAATGTGTCAGTTGCGCCTGCAAATTATTCATTTTATGTTGGCCTAGAAATAACATATATGTATGTATATGTACACACACATGTATATACAGAGTGTCCGGGATCTTTTTGGAAACGAAAAATTGTGAAGATTAAATCAGATCAACAAACTGAGGAGAAAAGTCAAGTACCATTTTGCAAAAATCGCAATAGTTATTAAATTATTAACGATTGAATTAATGATTGAAAATGACCACATCTAGAGGCTCTTTTAATTGAAAATTGAATAACTTGAAAATTTACGTACTTATTTGCACAAGGGTTACAAAATTTGCGAAATTGCAAAAATGCAAATTGCAAAATTTTTTGTCCAGAATAACCTAATCTATAATTATATGACGGCTATTGTACGATAGGTTCAAGATCCAAGATTCAAAGTTTAATATACTCATATCTATCGCTAAATCAGCCGTTATATAATTATAGATTAGGTTATTCTGAACAAAAAAGTCCTCTAACATTTTGCAAATTTTTAGGTTATCAATTAAAAGAGCCTCTAGATGTGGTCATTTTCAATCATTAATTCAATCATTAACTCAATAACTGTTGCGATTTTTGCGAAATGGCATATGACTTTTCTTCTCGGTGTGATCTAATTAATCTTCACAATCTTTCGTTTCCCAAAGGTCCCGGACACCCTGTACATTCAATCGCAGTGGGTTAAATACCACGGACGCTCTTTAATGTGGCGCGCTATTAACGTCAAAGCTAGCGGCGCACCGACGCCGTTATCGAATGGCATTTCGCGAAATCATCGTCGCAAATGCAAACGACCGCGCGGCCTGTACAATTTGCGCGCGCTAGCCATTGAAAAATCGCCAGATAAACGAGCGAAAAAGAGAAGAAAGAGAGAGAAAGAGAGAAAGAGGGGGGAGGAGGGTAGTCGACGACGAGAGCCGCCGTTAAAAATCATCGTTGGCGCAATGCGGAAAACCCGAACGATACGAGCTCCGTGCGTCTGCTTCCCCCTCTCTTGCCCCTCCCTCTCACTCTCTCTCTCTCTCTCTCTCTCTCTCTCTTCTATTAGTGTCGTGTGTTGGGATATTAATTTTAATATGTCCGCGCGAACGTGCGACAGGGAAGTTAAACATATTACAGAATTCCGCTAGCCCGTCGACGGTGATGTATTATACCCGCGCGTGAGATGTCCCGGAAAAAACGAAGAGACTCTCGATTATTCGATTGGTCTCTCTAATTAATTCGCTACCGACATATCCTTTGTCCTTAATATTTTGTCACTAAGCACTCCGTGCGTGTCCTCCGATCGAAGAAAGAACACGGCACAAGAGAAATATATTCTTCTTCTTCTTCTTTTATCGCTTTCTTTAACGCCTCTAATTAAATATGGGAGCTACGTCGTCGTATCTAATTAGAAATCCCGAGCGCATATTCGCGCGCGGCGATTGTAACGACAATATGTCGTGACTGTAATGACAATATCGTCCCAAAAGACGCGAGTGACATTTCTGAGAATAAAATGACGCAAGTCACACACAATGACAATTCATACAAATGATCCAAGAACGTCCAAGAACGTCCAAGAAGATTCAAACGATTAACAATTTTAAGAAATATTGCTTTCCATTCCAATTCCAATATCTTCTTTTTTTTTCTTTCTTTTTTTCTTTCTTCAAAAATTGGTACAAAACGTTCTCAAATATTCATTCATTGAGAGGCGATTACAGAGTTAAGCCGGTCCTGTTACATTATCGGTCCTGTTTAACTTACTTAGCCTTTTATCGCAGCAAAAACTACCGCAATTATGCAATCAAATCAACTTTTTTGAATCCTAATTGAAAGAACAATTTCGTCCCGTTAACTTTTCATTAACCTTCGTTGCACCGAATCCTGCTTCGAATTTCAATCTTAATCAGGCTCAGGCTGAGATCTCGATCCGACTTTTCTTCGTCCGACCCGATTGCGATCCGTGCAAGAAAATTTATGCAACTCGACTCGTCTTCGGAGCCCAGCCCGTTCCGACACGAAGGTTCGCGAGGAAGAGCACGGCGATAAAAATTCGACGGAAGTACCGGACGCGATATAAAGTGCCACGGTATCGATCGCTCGATACGCGCGATTCCCGCAGGCAAGCCGCCGCAAAGGAACCCCGGCTCGCGCGCGCTCCTCTGCCGCCGTAAAGCCAATTAGTATCACAGCGCGGCGCTGCTCGCGAGCCACGCTTCTTTCTCGCGCGATTAAGAAGCGTGTCGGTCGCTCCGCCGGCGCCGGCTGCACACCTACAGCTGCGAGGGGACGTACGAGCGAGCGAGCGAGTGCGAGGAATTAACGCCCGCCGCGGCTTGATATCGAGCGTCTAATAGGGGACGATTAGGAATAAACGAGCCGCGGGACGCGCGACCGTCGATTTCCTCCCGAGGCGAAGCGGGAAAGAGAGGCCGCTTTACGGTCCGCCTAGCAACACACGGAGTCGTCCGAGCTCATCGGCAGAGCTCAGCCTGGCCGATAACTCGAAAGGAATATGAGCGGAGGAGGACAAGCACCGTTACAGCCGCCGTGAACAAGAAGACACACTCACAAGCCGACACATACACCCACACACACACAAATAAAAACACACATACGTGCGCGCGCGCGCGCGCGCCCAGGAAGTCGCGGCAACGCGACGGATATGCGCAATCTTAATCCCGGAGCGCGATGACACGGAGCGTCCGCCGAAACGGAAAGTCTCCGGAAGGCGACCACACGGGCGCGCGAGCCGGCGCGAATGGCGGTCGCGAAGAGCGCTGCTTCTACTCCTTAGCCGTGCCTGCATGCCGCTCATATCGGTAATAGACTGTTCGTGTCCGATACGTCGTCGGCCCCGATTAAATGCAAATTGCGACTCTCCGGACTATGCGGACACAATAATAATAATGATAATAATCACGCGGTTATCAGGTTTCAATCGTACGCATGCATAATGCGTGCTGTTCAACTGATAACGTATCGTTTCAGATAGTCCAGCCGGTCAACTCGTAACCGGTTCTCGGTAAAGCCATCAGCACGCTGGAGGATCGAATAGACCCCGGTCGAGTTTGCCATCTTCAACGTAAAAGAGTGCGAAAAGCGCAAAGAAACATGAGACTGTTGCCGAAGCTATCGAAGGTACGTCAGCGCCCCGCGACGGACAGTTTGAGAATTATGGCAGAACCAAAAAAGTGTTACTTTTCAGAACTGACACAATTCAATGGAACTAAATAGCGAGTAAAGTGGAACGTGGGCGGCATAGGCAGCCCAAAGTAGCAGTTATGGGTCAATCCTTTGGACCTGGACACACAGGAAAATTAAAGTGACAAAACGAAAGCAGTATGCAAATTAACCAATCACAGTTGAATGTTTTTGAGCCGTGAGAAAAATATCAATCAATTTTGATTAGTCAATTTCCTTGCTGCTTATGTCTTCTTGCCTGAATTCTCTGTATGTTCGGGCTCTTACGGATTAACCCTTAAGGCCTAGACACGCAGAAAAAAACTGAGCAGCAAGACATAAAAAGTGAGCAAATTAACCAATCGCAGTTGAATATTTTGGGGCTGTAAGAAAAACAATCAATTTTGATCAGTCAGTTTCCTTACTGCTTAAGTCTCACTGTCCTTCATGGCATCAAGGTCACGATGAGATCACATGGAAGCCATAGCGATGTGCGAATGTTCGCAAGTGTGATGTCACAGGGACATCGCACTTATAATAAAGCGGCATTGAAACATCACCATGACTTCGCTGATGTTCCCATGACATCACACTTGATAAAGCGAACATTCGCACATCACTATGACTTCGGTGTGATCTTATTGTGGTCATTGAGGCCATGAGGGGAAGTTCTTCGATGTGTCCGGATCGTTAAGCCGCGAGCCTCCCAGAAGAGCAAGGCGATCGCCTAGTGCAGCGCGCGAAGTTAACGCTGAACGTTGTCGTCAGGATGTGACGCTTTCGCACGTTGCGATGTTAACGAATGAAGATGCCCAAAGACGCCGTTCGCGCACAGCGAGCGTTGATAGCGTCGGACGCCTTTAGGTGTTGTTCGCTCAGAGAAGACTTGCGCGTTTGGACATCGAGCCGACTCGAGGTCTCGCACTCTCCAAGGGTTGAGAACGTGTGCGGCATGCGGCCTGTGCCGCATGGGAAGGCGAAAGTAGGGGTCTTTACACCATTATATCTTTCCCCCCTCACACACACACGCACACACACACACACACACACATACACATACACAGACAGGCCCGTGGCTGTATGTTTTCTATGAAGAGTGGTAAATGATAATTATAGAAATCGCTGATTACGCTCAAGTGCTCGTGAGAGACCCTATAGAGGGTCTATAGCTGACCCGATTGTGCGGCGCGGCCGAATCGCGCGCGCGCCCCGGCTGTTTACGGAATCTAAAGCTGAATTCTCACGGGCCCTGTGAAGCCTCCTCGTTGAATTTCCCTTGGAATCGGTACGATCGACATGTTTGACGTTGATCGATAATATTCCCAGAGAAACCAGCGCTGCAGTTTTGTTCCTTGCTCCTTCGATGCCGGGGATTTTACATTCGTCTCACTTGAAATGCATAAGCTTAGCAGGACAGTCGACAGCAACAGACTTAACACATTATAGACGGCTGACGACGAGATATTTCGCGTGTCCCATATATCAATCAAGGGCGTTTGTAAAAAGTGGCAACACATAACCCTAGAGGCCTGTTCCAAAGTCAGTTTCGGAAAGTTTGGTTTTAATTATAAGGTTGATAGGATTATCAGTTTACAAACTTGGTTTTAGCTACTAGCTAATTTTGTAACATTGGATAATATTAGATAGAGAAATGGATAGATTTTTAATTACTTATTCTCTTGATCGCCGAATTTCTCGATCGCATGAATTAGCTGATCAGTTACGGAACGTATTTAAGTTAGCTTAGGGTCCAAGATCTATCAACTTTATAATTAAAACCAAGTTCCCAAAACCGATTTCGCGCCCAAGTTCACAAACTTGCTTCAAGCCGTAAGCCGTAAGCAAACCAACCAATCACAGTTAATTATTACAAGAACAATCGACTACGGCTGGTCAATTCGCTTACAGCTTCAAGTAAGCTTGCGGACCGGGATGTAGTAGTAGCCAACACTATCTCGGTGAAAAAATCTGAAGCAAAAAGAAATAGCTGGTCATCGGTTAGGACCATATTGGATATGATGGAATGCTTGGCCCGCAATGTTAAGAGCATCGGAAAGTATCCTGACGGAGGACCAACGGACTCCTGGCCGCCGCGGACAAAGTGAAAACCTGTCCCTAATGAACGGACGTTTCTCTCCATCTCTCCCGGGCACTTACCTTTCGCGAGGCGGTTTAGGATGAGGTCCTTGTGTTGTGCGGTATGAGGCTCAGGAAGCACCACGAGAAGGTAACAGCCACTTAGGGGCGACGGCGGCGGGTGCTGTTGTTGCTGCTGAGTAGCCGGCTGCGTCGGCATCGTGCTGCCGGTAATCGGCGTGCTCGGGGATGCCGTTTGTTCGACGTTCGTCGTCGTCGTGACACCTTCGCCTCCTCCACCACCGCCCCCTCCTCCTCCTCCTCCTCCGGCGCCACCTCCTCCTCCTCCTCCACCACCCTCCCCGGTGGGATCCGTGGTACTCATTGCTGGAACACAGGGCGATCGAAACCGCATGTGACGACTGTGCCGGCTTGGAGCTTTCCCCTCCGCGAAACACGGTCGAGGCGATATATTTCCTTCGGAGGGAAATCCAGGGGCGACGTGTACTTGTTCTCATGAAAGTAAATCCCCGCGAATATCGCGCCTCGACGCTTTCTACGCGGCCGACCCGGTGATCGCAATTAACGCGTCTGTTAGCACGGCGATTAGTTGAGAGAGGCCTCCCTCCGCGAGAGGCGAGGGGAGCGGACAGTTTCACAGTCGGCTGGATTTACGTTCCGCTATCGCCGCGGATTATTCGGCCCAAACCTATCGCGCGCGTAGATCGTCCGTCCATCGCGCGGGGTCTCGTCGGCGCGCGAATTGAGCGACGTGCCCGCGGACGCTCCATCTGCATTGCGTACGAGATGAGGCGGAGAAACGGGGCCGAAATAGAAGCGGCCAAAGGTCGAGAACGGAGGGCGAGACGGGCCGGTCGCTACAAAGCGCCGCATTGCTGCTGTCTTCCTCGGGTCGGGCGCACTCGTAATCCCTTCCCCGTGAAGACGGCACGTCGCGATATTACCCCTTAATACCAGCTTTATAGCCGGCCGCCGCCGGTCGTGAACCGGTGAACCTTCACGAGGTTATGACGAATCCTCCGCGACCAGCTCTGACACGTCCGCGACGTCCGTCGCGAAACGCCGCGGATTCGCGGGTTTGCCGGCGACTCGACGACGACGACGACGACAGGAATTCACCGACGAGGCTTTGGAGCCGTTCCTGGGGAAATCTGCAGATTTCTCCGGAGGAGAAATCTATCGATTCCGCCATCGCGAGATGGCGAGACCGCACCACCCATCTTCGAGTAACCATGTTCGAATTTTCTTTTATTTTGATGTCTACGAAGATTCCAACGAGAGAACCTGCACGGGGAGAAACAATTGACTCGAGTACGAGAATCGAATGAATGAACCAAGCCACCAGGCAGACGCGTTTTCGTCGAAGGAAACAGAATTGTTGGTTCTCAGGACCGAGGACTTTCATTCGCAAGAAGCAGAAATTCCGTTCGCTCCGGGCAAGACGCGCTTGGCTCGTTCCCCATCACATTAATTCAACCGAGCTCTCCTCTTTGTGTGTGAAAGTGTAGAAGAACATGAGCGAGGTATCTCTCTACCGAAATGTCAAGTGTAGAGAGAATCTAAGGCAAAGAAATCAGAAGGCATCTCTACCTACGGTAGCTAGATCCAAGCGGAATCTATATGTTCAAGAGGGAGAAAGAAAGAGACAGAGAGACAGAGAGAGGGAGGGAAGGAGGGAGGGAGAGGAAAAAGGCCGATCGCCAAGTGCAAGATCTCAAGGCGAAGGGTGCATCGACGATGCGGCTCGCGCACGTTTAGTATACCGCTGCTAACCTTACCGCGGCTAAGCCAAACGTCGATGAGATTCCCGTGGAAACCCTACCGAGCCGAGCCGAGCTTCCACGGCGGGTGGAAAGTCAGTTTTCCCGTGGCCGGCTGGAAAGACGCCCGCTGACGGAAGAAGCCCTTCACGTGAGGAGGGAGAGAGAGGGAGAGAGAGAGAGAGAGAGAGAGAGGAGAGAGAGAGAGAGAGAGAGAGAGAGAGAAGAGAGAGAGAGAGAGAGAGAGAGAGAGAGAGAGAGAGAGAGAGAGAGAGAGAGAGAGCGCGCGGCACGGGGAGAGAAGAGCGCAAGAGTATATATCTAGGCCACGAGAAAAACAGGTCCGCGAAGACACAGGACGACACAGAAGAGAGTTCGTGTCCGGTCGGGCCAAGCGCCTCGCAGTCACCGGGTCTTCTGCGGCAGGACCCGGGCCACTCGATCCTACCGAGGAATCGCTTGGCGGCGAGCGAGTCGGCGCCGTGGCGGCACCGTGCCGTTTTTCATACGTCGGCGGCGCCGGCATTGCGCAGAATTTGTACGCGAAGAGCCCTTCGGGCTCGAGCGGTGGTGCTGCCGCCGCCGCCGCCGTCGCCTCCGCTGCGCAATGCGCAGGACAGCTACGATGCCGGGCGCCTCCGCCGCGCGTACAGTCTTAGATCATTGATCCAAATTCTGACTACAGCCGACTGGGCGGCCGAAAATACTCGGGCGATTCGGCTCGTACTCCAGAGAGAGAGAGAGAGAGAGAGAGAGAGAGAGGGAAAGAGAGAGAGAGAGAGAGAGACCGGCGATCGATCGTCACGCTACGACAGCGGCGCCGGGGTGGTGCGTCGTTCGTACGCAACGCGTACACACGCGCGAAGGGCGGCTGACTAGCGCGCGGCTGCAGCCACTTCCTCTCAAAGGAACCGATGTGTGCCAAGGGGATGATGGATACCTGGTCGCGGCCGGACACTGCTGTGTAACACTCTGGCTTGTTCCGTTTCTTTCCCTCCGTCTTTATTCTCTCCTTCCCGGAGAACGCCTTTCGACCGAACGCGCGCGCACGCGCGCGCGTGTGCGTGTGTGGGAACGCCGATCTGTACTTTCGCACTAACTACGGGAAAGGGACCGGCGAACGAGAACGGACGGTACTCCGGCGAAACTTTCGGGGCGAGACTACCCCACCACGTACCGTCACTGCAGTGCACCCCCTTAGTAACAAGTCGCCCCCTCTCGTGGGTCACCCGACGACGGCGGCGGCGGCGGCGGCGGCGGCGGCGGCGTCGGCAGCCGCCACGACCGATAAAATCCATACGTCATATCGTCGAGGAGGAATCGTCAGCGTGAATTTCGTCAGGGCTGAATATGTCGCGTTGTCGTCGTCGTCGTCGTCGTCATCGGTGACCCGATTAAGCGCCCGGTCGCCGACACGCAGCTGGCGATTTCGATCGGCCCGAGGCCGCTCGGCGGCTCAACCACGTCCCGTGCGCACTCACCTGCTGGTTACTCGTTACACCCTCCAGCAATATATTCTAGGTTCCTCGAGCCGGGTAGCCTCAACCGGGTTCCGACTTCCGGGTATCCCGGAGGACCGCTGCTGCCGCGGTGCAGGGCGGACGGTGACGGCGCCCTTGAGGAACGGGCTGCGCGCGAGGTGTCCCTCAAGATGATGAAGAGGCGCGCGTGCACCGAAGACTGCTCGTCTCCGAGAGCCGTGTGTCGGTCCCTTCGTCTGCTCTCTCAGAGTGGGACCAGGCCCGGCCCGCTTCTCGTCCCGTTCGCGCTCCGCCGCGGCTGCTGTGCCAGACGGAGAGATCGCAGCGATTGAGAATAGATGAGAGAGAGAGAGAGAGAGAGAGAGAGAGAGAGAGAGAGAGAGAGAGAGAGAGAGAGAGAGAGAGAGAGAGGGTAGAAAAAAGCGAGAGGGATGGAGCGAGAAGCAAGAGCAAAGAATGACAGGTAGAAAGGGGGGAAGATGAGGCAGCCGAGTGAGGTCGGTCGGGTCAGATCAGTAGAGGAAAACGGAACGAGACAGCTCGCGGAAGGTATAGTGATGTATATCTACGTGTGCGTGTATATACGTGTCTGTATTATCGGAGCAAGTACCGCGTATGATGCTATGATGCCGGGTGTCCGCAGACGGAGGTAGCGGGCGAGTAAACGAGCGAGCGAGAGACGAGCAGACGAGCGAAAGCGAGAGAGATGGACAAGGAGAGCAAGAGAGTGCGCGCGAGAGAGAGAGAGAGAGAGAGAGAGAGAGAAAGAGAAAGAGAAAGAGAGAAAGAGAAAGAGAGAAAGAGAGAGAGAGAGAGAGAGAGAGAGAGCTACGTGGAGACCGGCGTAGACAGATCGACGGGCGCCTCCGACGACGACGGACGAGCGGGACGTCCGATGCGGAAGTCTCTGGCAAGGTCTCTCCGTCGACGAGCAGGACGTGAGATCCTCCTGCGTCCGTCGACGTCCGGCCGCGACGACGGGCTCTCTTGCCTGAGCTGTCGCTCTCGGCGACGACGTTGACGGTGACAGCAATGATGACGATGACGGTGACGATGACAGCAATGATAACGATGACGGCGACGGTGACGGTGACGATGACGACGACGGTGACGACAACGGCGGCGACGGCGGCGGCGACGGCGGCGGCGACGGCGGCGGCGACGGCAGCAGCGACGGCGGCGGCAACGGTGACGGCGACGGCGACGATTCTCTCTCACACAGTGCTTGCGGCCTCTCGATTATATCGAAGCTCGGCAGCAACACTCGCGTTGCGGGCTGCCGGCTCTCTGACGGAGAACTCGCGGCGCTGCGGCCCCCTGCGTCGCGCTGCTCCACAGCGGAGAACCCTCCCCTCCCACAATGTCGCGACGCGACCGGCACCCCCACTAGTCGTACGGCGCGATTGGTCGTCCGCGCAGCCGGGCCTACCGCCGTCGTCGCGCCGGTCTATACATCGCCAGGGACGACTACGACGTGGAACACTTCTGGGTGTACATGTCCGAGTCTGTCTGGGTGCCGCGAGAGAGATTGAGAGGAAGGCTGCACGGGGGCCCGGGGGGAAGGTACGTACGACCACCGGGCTAAAGAGACGCGCCGGTAGCGCAGCCGAACTGGCGGAAAGGGCGACTGCTGCCGGAAATGACGTAACAACCGTCATAGCGGATCGGAGAACTCGCCGATTGCGGCAGGTTCCGCAGCCCGTGTTCCTCTCCCCGGCCTTCTCTCGAGGAGGATGAGGGAGACGCGAAGGGCAGAAACCGACGGGAATAAGGGTTGGGATTACCTGCGAGAGATTGGCGTATCGACTGGCGCCACGCGACTCGGCACGGATATCGTGAAACTATGCGGCAAGCTTCCCGCGATCGGAAACTTCCTGTTATTCCTTTCATTTCTCTTCAATTCTCTTCAATTCAATTCTCTCTCTTTCCCGTCTTTCGCTTGTTTATACATGCTTATTCATACTAAACAGTCCACTTGAGAGAGATCCGGTCGAATTAATCAGTTCATTGCTAGTGATTCATATATGAGCGAAAAAAGTGTCATAACTGATGATGACTCATATATGAGCACCATACACGGATCTGTCAATTTTCAACGGATTTGTATCAAACTTGGTACACCCATGGTTTTTGGGTCGTTGACGACCATGACCATGAGTCGATCACGGACGAGCCGGACCATGAGTCCGGAATCAAATTTAAGAAATTCATTATAATAAATCCAATATAGCGGCGCTTAAATACTCAATACTTTGTTAGTTTTCAAAGAATATTGAGATTGATATTCCTATTTAATTTTGTATGAAATCTTCTTTACAGAGATTTCTCGGGTTGCTGGTGACGAAATTTCCACGGTCGAAATTTCAAAATTCAAAATGGCAGATCTAATATGGCAGTCCAAGTGACTAATTTTGTTATGCCATTATAAAGACGATCATATTCAATATATTTATTTTCATCAGGTTGTTGATGAATCCAATCGAAATTGCAAAATCTAAAGTGGCGAATCAAATATGACGGTTTATAGTGACTAACGATGTTCCATTACGAATACTCTTACTTCCATTATTAGCGAGTGAAACATGTTGAAGAAAATTACTTATTTGCCTAATAGCTCTGGTGGAACTTTCGAATTTATGGCAGTCATTACCTGCGACCAAAGAAACAAACCGAGTTTGATACGTATCCATTATGGGATATCAAAGTTAGCCACTTGAAGCCGCTATATTGGATCCATCATTTTGAATTTCGAAATTTCGACCCTGAATTCGTCACCAGCGACCCAAAAAAATCTTTATAAATAACCTTTCGCTCTCATCATAAAACGTTGACTTCGGGTTCACCAGTGAACCGGTTGACACGACAATGAACAAACTAGATGCATTTTACTCGAAGTGAGAAAGGATTTCTGGCTCTTGGAACCAGATTTGTATTTCACGAGAACCACAAGGTTTACCCTCTTCTCCCGAAATTCGTATGGCTCGTTTACTGTCGTTAATCCAACCAATTTTCATATATCACATTGAATATGATGAAAACGAGTAGAAAGAAAGAGGAAAAGAAACACAAAGAGTAAACAATCTTATCGTCTTATATAGGTCATCTCATCTATTGTCTAGACTCATCTAGGATTGATCCAGTGGAGAAATTAAGTGGAGAATTTAATGGAGAATTCCGCATGCGATATCGGAAACCTTTTCAAGTAGTTTCACGATAGACTGACCAGAGCATGATGCAAGGATCAGGTCTATCGGCGCGAGAGGCTGCGTTCGGAATCGCAACGGTCGCGCGCATGCGGCGCGCTTGTTGTTAGCGCTGCGCACACCTTGGAAATTAGGCTTAATAATAGAGTAGATGATGAGTAGGGACGATTAGCGGTCGTCGTGTTCGCTCCGATCACAAGCGGAACGCAACTGCCTGCGCGTGCAGGCTAATTGCAGCGGACAGCAGGTGGAACCAAATTGCTCTCAATACTATTTATACCTCTATATTAATACATAATTCAGCTGATCCGTAAGTCACGAATCTTCCGGAATCGCCGGTTAAGTGTGGGGCTGAATTGGACCTTGTCCTCGCCAGGCCGGGCAGCTTGGGATGGGGTTGATGATGCAATTAATGACAAAGTGGAGCAGACTCAGTGACGCATCGTTCCGCGCTGGATCGCCGGACGAAACGGATTTTTACTTTTTCGAGCATTCCGTCTCTCCTCAAGGCTGGCTGATTAAATATATAATTTCTTCCTTTATATCGTCTCTACAGATGATAATGCGTCGTATCTTTTTCTGCCTTTTTTCTACAAAGGAAATACTTTTTTCTTATCGTCAATAAAGTACTTAATAGAAGACTGATTATAAGTTACGAGTTAAGATTCGTATACTTATCAAAAAGTTTTACGTATACTTTGTAGAATAATAATGACAATAATACGTGTACAGTACTCGCGGTATTTCGACAATCCGGCTAAAAAGATATCAATCGACAGGGTTGCCTCGTTAGAGCTGTAGAGCGACAGAGGGAGACATGAAGTGTGCGGCCTAATTGCAGCATGCATGGGCAACACATGCGGAAAGTAATAAACACCTGCTATGATTGAACAGCTGACGTGAATATCTGGCGCAAATTGTCGAGCGGGATAAATGAACATGTTGTTGTCAGGCTCTCTCTCTCTCTCTCTCTCTCTCTCTCTCTCTCTCTCTCTCTCTCTCTCTCTCTCTCTCTCTCTCTCTCTCTCTCTCTCTCTCTCTCTCTCTCTCGTCTCCGCTGATTATTTCAATGCACGATTCAAGTTCGAGTCATAGAAGATGTGGTAAATAGTTGCGAGTGGCGACGCTCACAAGTTGTACTTATTAGCTCGTTTCATCGACTCTCTCTCTCTCTCTCCCTCTCTCCGACTGGAGATTTAATTTGTCTCGCGCGATTACGTTACGTTTCATGCTCGATTCTCTCATTATTCTAGCCTAGACGGCGGCAAACAAGAGTCCATCAGTCTTTCAGCAAATTTTGTTTTCTTTCACTGAAAGCGGATTGTAGCATGACGCTGACGGGTAATGCGAATATTCCGATGCAAAAACATTGAGAAATATTTTCGGATGATTGACGGATTCCTGTCTGCCATCGCTTAGACGAATAATGAGAGAGATTCCAATCTTACCCATAAATTAACGCGGCAGTCTTCGGCACCGCTCATATTGCTGGTGTGTCCATCGTAGTAGTTAACGTGTTGGAACTCTGAATTCCTTTCGAACATTCGTCGAAATACTGCGAGTATTGTACAAATATCGTCGATGTCATTATTATTCTACAAAGTACACGGACAAATTTTTAATAAGCGTATGGAGATTTTAACTTATAATTCATAATCAACCTTTTATTTTAAGACTGCATTCCAAAATAATGCTGCAGTCCAAAATAAAATAATATAACCTACCTAAATGTAAAAATGGAAAGTAAATTTGAAATTATGGCCAACTTGGCACCGATTTTGTTTGATTGGTGCACAAATTATCGCAAATTTTATTGAAGATAACTCTCAGGGTTCATCGTCAGACGACGAAGAAAATATTTCATATATTTCATGTTTTATTTTCACTCCCGTCGATTATTTTACGTATATTTTACTAATGACATTTTTTCTAAATTTTATTACGATATATTGTCATTTCTAGAGACGATATAAAAAAAAATATCAGGCGATTAAATAATATGATTTTACGTACGTGGCGACGTATCGAAAAAATCGATACTGCCAGAGAATTCATCAGCCAACATGCTCCGTCGATTAATAGTTAATAATTAATTTGGGTCTTTTCATAAAGCTTCCTGCAGCAAGGAAAATATAGAAAAGCGAGCGCGCCTTCTTCGATACCGTGTCCCGAGATATTAAATTTCTCAAGCGCGCTGGAATATCGAGGCGATCGATATCACCATTGGCATAATATAAAAAAGCAACTTTGGTAAATGCGCAAACAATATCATTAAGTATCCGGCGAAAGAGCCATTTGTCAGCGGGTTCGTGCGGTCAGGGGTAAGAGCACGTAACAGCCTGTACGCGCGTATCGTGCAAGTTCGCGGCCGGCTCATTCTTACTTGTCCAGTCGGACGTCGCGAATTTATCGCATCGGAAAGAAATCTGACAGGAGCATAGTGAAAAGTCGATATTATCGCATCTCCTGTTCCCCTTTTCCTCGCTCTCTCTCTCTCTCTCTCTCTCTCTCTCTCTCTTTCTCCCTCCCTCTCTCCCTCTCTCTCTCTCTCTCTCTCTCTCTCTCTCTCTCTCTCTCTCTCTGTGTCTGTCTTTCACTGTCTCTCCACGAAAGATGACAAGACGGTGACCGTCTTGCAGCATGCGGGAAAAATACGGGAGGTTTGAAGTTCCCAGTCGCATCCGAGGAATTTCCTTCCGACCCGAACCCGACACGACGCCCGGAATAATGTATCTCGGAGGTGTCGCCGTCGCTCTCGCGCGAGCTCTCGCGTGCTCCACGTGGCCGCGCGAACTTCGCGAAAGCGTATTCCGCAAAGTTCTGCTGCTCTTTACGAACGGCAGCCGTGCCGCGCCGCGCCCGAACGTCGCGGCCGGACGTCGATAAAAACGTGTACGAGGGAGGAAGAGAAGAAAGAGAGAAAAAGACAACTCTCTCTCGAACTTCCGCGGCGCTTTCTTTCGGGCGGCACGGCCGGATTCGGAATTGTTGCGCCTCTCCGCTTCCTGTTTCCCTCCGTCGCGTGTCCCGAATTCTACATTAGCGCACGATCAAGTCGGCTCGTCGCGAATGTTGTCGACGTCTGAGGCAGGTCGACGTCGCTCGCGTAATCAATCGCGCGCTAATGGAGTAACGAAAGGTGTCCCGTGGTCTACCGGCTGCGCCCAACAACGTCGGTATCAAAGGTGAGAGACAAGGCGCTGACAGAGTCCGTGATCCTGTCGCCATACTATCGATTACGAAGGGACGCGACCGTGTTCTTCCTTCCTCCCTCCTCGCCCCTCTCTCTCTCTCTCTCTCTCTCTCTCTCTCTCTCTCTTTCTTTCTCTCTTTCTCGTTGTGTCTCGCTCTTTTCATCCGCTGCAAGTTTAACCTCTCTTCGTCAGGATTAAATGATTTCATCCAGAAAACAGTAATCATCCAGAAAAAAGTAATTTCAGAACAAACGGAATCTAACTAAATTTTAGAGGATTTTATGCTTACGTATTTTATTCTTATATATGTCGTTCAGGCCTCAAGAGGATTTCTCTAAGATTAAGAGGAAAATATTATAAACACATTATTTTTAAAGTTAGAGGGATTATATGTTATACATATAATACAAATCTTATCGATTTTAATATAAATTTCCTCTTATACACAGATTATTTAATCTTTTTTTAAGAGGATTATTATTTATTCTTACTGTACTTTATTCTTACTGGTTATACTGGTTAATTTGAAAAAATTGTTATAACGTATAGCGAAAAGTAAATATGTATATATAGATGTACTTCTGGCTCCAGTTCTACAATAAGCAGGAATGAAATAAAGTCATCATAACAAATAAATTTCCAATCAGTTTTGCCATGGACTTTATACAAAGATGTCATACAAAGATGCTCATCATAACCAATTATATGATTGTATGAAATATAGTTAAAAGAAAGAATATATTATTCAAGTTCTTGCAATAGATTATAAACTGTATTTGACCAAATATGGGTAAATTATCTTCGTCATATGTTACAGCAACATATATACCTTTTTCAAAAAGCGTCCCAAATATTTCTGATCCATGAACATATGGTTTATTTTTTCGTTTATGTCTGGAGGTAGAATATGACTGAACGAAAGAAACCGACATTCAAATCAACATATTCCTCTTCATATAAGATGAAAATGAATTGATGTAAGAGAAAATCCTCTTGAAATAAGAGGAAAATAGTTAGAATATCTAATAAAGATTTAGATGAGTGATTCATTTTAATCGCTTTATCGAAAGAGGAATCCTTTTTCTGTAAAAGGCTTCGTTTAGAATATGAGAAATTTGGAAAAATCGCTTTACAAATAGAATACTTTTTTTTCAGTGTATACAACACAACGGACTGAAGAGCCTTAGACGCTCCGTCAGTACAGAATAACTGCGATTAATAATTCTAAAATATTTCACTACTGCATTCATTACATTTGATCTTTAAGTAGTAAAACGGCCTCGGGGGCTGTTTTATCTTCCCGATGAAGGTTAATGCCTCGGCGCTGCTAATGGGCGCTTGGTTGTTTATGCGAGTAGAGAGCACGGGCGATCGAGCGCGCGCTTGAGAAAGAGCCGAGTTTGTAAGTAAACTTCCAGCTAAATTTTCTAAAGCGGGGGAGGTACTCTCGCGATAATGACCGAGGAGGAGAGAGAGAGAGAGAGAGAGAGAGAGAGAGAGAGAGAAAGACCGTGAGATGCAAGCCTGTTACAGCGCGATTTGTCCCAGTCATGCTCACTTGTCGCATTGCAGTGCGGAACGTGCATTGTAGCGATTCCTCGCGCTCTCCTCGCTCTCTCGGCGGCGACGACGAAAGGCCGCCGCCGCTCGGACGGCCGTCGTCCACGTAGTTCGCCCAACGACCGAGCACGCACGTCAACTGCGAGGCGCGCGCGCACGTACGCGATGAAATGGAAAAATAAAGGGAGTGGAACAAGCGGGCCGGGAGGGGGAGGGGGAGAGGAGGAGAAGAAGCATCATCTCGTTACCACCGCGTAAAAATGTAATGCCGCAATTACTCGCGCATAATAGCGCGCCGTGGTGGTAGCCAGAAATAGAAGATAACTTCCGATGGGGGAAACACTTCCTATCCAATTTGCTCGAAAATCCCAAGCAAGTCATTGAAATTCCTGCGCGCTACCAATTTCCAACGCCGTTAATTATTTCCTTCTTCGTCTTCTCGCGTCTTGTACGCAAACGCGTGTTATGTTTCTTGTTCTTCTTCTTCTCCTTCTTCTTCTTCTTCTTCTTCTTCTTCTTCTTCTTCTTCTTCCTCGTGCTCTCTTTCCTCCTCGTCGTTTCGCACGATTTTGCCGCGTCTCCGAGTTCGTCTGTTCGTCCTTGCGCGCGTTCTGCATGCGATCCATCGTTTCCCGCGACTTTTGACGCGCGATGCCGTTGGCAGTTTCGCAAACAGGACAAACTGTAATTTACAGAACGGAAGATTCTCGTACGGCGCGAGACGCGCCGGCGAAAACTGAATATCCGGGTGCGTCTCGCGGCAACTTTCTAGCAGCATCTCGCGTAGACGAAGACGTGACTACGGTACCGATGCGTCTATTCACTCGTCCGGCGCTCATGATGCTTCCTGACGCGGCCGAAACACCGCCCGAGATATCCTGGCGAGGCCGAGCTACGTAATGAAGCTACCGCTTATAATTGGCTGTCTGATCGCTCTCTCTTCAATCATCTACGCCGAGCGCCAGCTCGCACATCATGTCGTAGACACGTCTCGTTCAGCAACACAAGACGTAAACGCAGCGCGACGTATCGAGGGCTTCCTCGCACGCACGACGTGTTCCGTAACTGTGATTCCATAACAATGGAAATTATTTCGGTGCGGGAACGCGTTCGGGCAACGTCGGAACGCGCGCGCGGCCGTGTCGCGGATTCCGCGGGAATGAAGCGAGAAATTGCATCGCACTCCGTGTCTGTCCCGCCCGAGTTTTCCACCGAGAAGAATCGCACTCGCCGTTTCCGGTTCGTTCATCGAGAAGGCTATTTATTTATAGCTTAACACGTCGATTCCCACATTACATGCTCGCCGCATTGAGAGAAGAAATATCTGAAAGGTAAAAAGTATTTCGTTCGGTGAGTGCTAATAGTAAGTATATTTATTTGTGTTTATGTTATGTTAAAACATATATTTTTATGTATAATTTTTTTCAGTCGACAAAATAATAAGCTACATACATTTTTCCATTAAATTCGTATTTAATTGAAAGAAGAAATACCTGAAAGGTAAAAAATATTTCGCTCAGTAAGTACTAATAGTAAGTATATTTTCTTATGCTAAATTATATTTTCTTATGTATAATTTTTTTTAGTAAAATAATAAGCTATATACATCTTCTATTAAATTCGTATTTAATCTTTTAAGTTTAAGTTTAATTCATATTTCCTTATTTGATTGTAAAATCGTATATATTTTCATAAGACCGCAATTTGTTTTTCCTGAAAGCAAATATTTATCTTATCTGCATAAAACAATTGAGAAGTATAAACGTTGTCAATACCTACGGAAAATAAACACTCACATACATTTTCTTATATATATTTCTTTTCTCAGTGCAGTAGCACTGCCGATGTAATTGCAACTCGTTGATTCACATTTGTGAAACAAAAGCAACCGTACAGCAAATTATAAATATACGCATCGCAAATTGCATTTACTTGCCTCATCTTTGGTGATCCGAACTTGAATCGAGTTATCAGCGAAAATCCGTCTGACGGTCGACGTGTTAATCTCGGCTCATCCGAGATTATTATTCAATTCCATCAATGACTCGACATTTTTCGCAGAAGAAGAATGCATCGCAGCCGCGAACATTTACGCGTCTCGATGATCTCTGGGGATAGTTTCTCGTGCATAACGGGAGATGTACGCGCGAAACGGAGCGAAGACAGTCGCGTTTCCCGACGCGTCGCCGGACGCTCTTATTGGAAAAGTCGTTTGCATCACCGCCTCTGCTTAAGACACGAGACAAAGTTAAATTTACTCCTGGGCGGACGGAGAGAGGACGATCAAGACCTTAAAGCCGTGCATTAAACTCCTCTTTAACATTTATGTTTCAAGCGGCGGTGATACGACGACGCCGGTATCCGCTCGAGCACGTGCCTCGCGTTTGAACGCGAATTGATACATATTTTATCGGGACGTACGATCGGTAGCATGCTCGCGCTATAGACACGGGATTACGTAGATACACGCGGATCATCTTTTTCTCCCTAGCAGCCGACCGTTCTCGCTCTACTCCCCTCGGGCAGAAGTACGATTTGGCATCTCGCGTGCTACACGCGCACGCGCACGCGCGCGCGTGAACGAGATCGAATTAGCGGCCAATTTAGAAACGCATTAAGCGCAATTATTCTTTAATGGGGGCTCATTGAGCGAACGATTAGTTCATAATGTACGCACGCATTATAGCAGTCTTCGCCTAGGTTCGGCCTATGGTATAAGTTTGATGCCGATCGAGAGCGCCGATGAGGAACTCTCGAAAGCGGAATCCGAACGGGCGAACTCTCATCTGGTGTTTTCTCCCTCATTATTTGGACCGACCGACTTTATTCCGATATAATCTGCACACACACACACACGCGCGCGCGCGCGCTGACGCACGGCTGGACGCGCATTGTCATTGTCAGAAATCAGAATATGTCGAAATTCGAACACTGAGAGTTGTCTGCCGAAAAACAAGTAATATCGAAATGCTGGAACAATGGAAAAATACAACTTGCTCGAAGTACACCATCGTTCATCGAGGAGGGACTGTTACCCCGAAAATATTATAGTACACACGAGTGTGCTACTATCTATGGATATCGATATGTCGATTTGGGTATACACATACACACACACACACACACACACACACACACTCCTGCTGTATTCAAATGAGAAAGTATTAAAAAGCACCCCAAGGTGCAGCGGAACAATTCCAATTATATTCCAGGGGATAATCTGGGCGCTCGCATTTCGTTAGATTTCAGTCGTATTATGACTTTTCGGGGAAAAGTCACCCCGGAATTTTTACAACTCGCTGCATTTTTTGCGAGGCAACGACTTGAATTTAACATGAGCACGCATTGTCCCGAAAAAAATCAAAATCTCAAGACGAGGAGAGCCTGAGACGGTATCTCGCGAAATGTAATTTTTCCGGAGTACGCGATTATTCCGACGAGCGGCTACTGTTTCGAAAATAGTACACTTGGCTATATTAATATCTCTGCCCCTCGTCGAGTATACTCTTGCTCTGCTCAAGCGGATAAATACCGATGCAGCCTGTACGAGACAGTCGCAATATTTCGGAAAAATTGCATTCCGGCAGATTCCGGGCACTTCGGTATTACATTTCAGAAAATTGTCCCGCTTTTTAAAGGATCTCCGTGCATTTTTCTCAGCGCAGCGGACACGTCCGCGTGTGCACCCGGAATTCGGAACATCGATCATCGCCGTGATCAGGAAGAGGTACCTCGCTAATGATCGCGAGTCGGCAACATCCAGCGGGCGAGGCTTCTTAATTGTCAATCAAGACACGGCGCGAATGATATTCAAATTGATATCCAGGCGTGACGAGCGTGAGAAACGGTGATTATATATGCACAATTTATGCGTCACTAATTGCATCTGTGCTACACGGCCTCCGGTTATCCGCGGCCTCGGGCGGCACCGCTATACGGCGTATTCGCGATAACGGCAACACTCCGCAGCGCCGAGGCGAGACAACGTCTCGCGTGCGGTTTGCATCTGCATGTGCTTTGAGCGGAGCTCGCTATCTGAGACTCTCTATCGCTCTTTCTCGCTTCGCTCATGCATGAATCCCACGATGAATGTGCGTGTGTGCGGGTGTCACGTGAGCCGCGTCGCGTCGCATCGCGTCGCGCCGCGCCGCGCCGCGCCGCGCCGCGTCGCGATTGAGAGGCCCTCGCGGTTTGATCGCGGCCGCCGATTTATCGACCCGCCGAATAGTTTCGATTGCCGCAATGCATCCCGCGATTGCCAGTGCCGTGACGTGAAAGTGCAGTGCGTCACCGCCGTCGTATGCGGCGCAGCGCTCCGTCGGACTGCACCTTACACCCCGTCGTCTTATTTCTCCGGGAAGCTTGTCTCGAACCGCCAGGTGCTCCAAATTGAGTCACATCGCGCTCAAATCCCGAGTCTTCCCATTCCTCCCGCGAATGTCTTTCCAAAATGATTTCGCAGGAATCGCCCGGCATCGGATAACAAACGTGGCTGGGAATTCTGTTACTCGCACTTTGGCTGCAGCAAGGACACATTCGCATCGCTGGGACACTCGGGAAAAATTCCGATACCGAGGCTCTTCGCAGATATGTTATACATTTTTCGGAAGAGAAAGAAAAAACACGTTCGATCTCCTCGAAGATCGGCAAGCGCGCTCTCGGCGACTTTGCCCGTAGCGAAGCCTCTCAGCCTCGGTATGTTTTCGTTCAGAGCGATATACTCGCCGAATATTTCATCGAACGACGGCCGCGCACGCCGTACGAGGTAGTAGTCAGGGCGTGGACCGCTCTTTTTACGCTCCTGGTTATACTGCGCGGCGCTAGTATTGACCGGCGCCCCTTACTAACCGTGTTGAGAACATCAGAAACCGAAGTATAGCAACCCCCTACGCTTTTCTCCGCTTCCCCGAGGCCCGATCTGCCTCCGCGCCGTATCCGCTGCGCCTTCTCTTCCTCCCCGCGGACGCTTCCAGCCCCAAGGACTTGCCCTACGCACCTGCGTGCTTGCGTAGCCTGCCCGTGCGCGCGCGATATACAACCGCAATCCGCCACTCCGCCTTAATCAGAGGACCATCGACTCGCCGGCCGATCGATGCTGAGCATCACCGGCCATCGATATACCTTGTCTCATATTTCATCAAAAAACCGTATAAATGAACCATCGAGACTATCTTCGCGAAAACTCGACAGGAACTCGCCGCGGTACCGGCGGTCCATCTCCATGGAGAAGAGGATTTTAACATCGCGCTCCCTCCTCTTCCCCGACTCGCGAATCGCGACTGCGGACTGTGGCTCGATGAAATTTTCATTCGATTAAATCTCAGCCCCTATGTAATTACCCCCGCGATGCAGCGGTGAAGATTAAAAGGTCACGACTGCAACGGCAGCGAGGCGAAAAATTCCACCCGACTGAGGAGGGGGGTGGAGCGGAGCGAGGGTGAATTCTCTCGTCTCGCCCGTTGTTTGCGGGCGGGAGCGGAAACGCGGTAACAACGGCACCCTCCGCGGGCCCTCGCATGCACCTGCATGCCACGAAGGATATCACGCCGAGGCCGTGCATCCGTGACGTCGCATCCGAGAAATTGATTACAGTCGGCCGCGCGGAAAGCGGCCCGGCCGCGCCGATAAAGTGGCAGTGGCGGCCGCGACGTTAACGACACTCGATCTCGCGCTGCTTATCAGAGCGGATGATTTTAATTAATACATGATTGCGAAAGAAATCCCTCTCGTGAGAGAGCGCGTATCTGCATACGGACCTTCCGTTCGCGCGGCAAGCCCGCGAAGCGAGGAGCCGCAATCGCTCGTTGCGCATCGAAATTTATTACGATCGCGTGATCGCGCCGTGGTCCAACGTTAATTGCACATACGAATTCCCGTAATTTCCCGGCTCACTGGCGGCACCGAGGTGTTGGCGGTGGGTTGGGGTACGCGTGCGGTAAAGGTCAGGCCGGCCGATTCTCTCTCTCTCTCTCTCTCTCCCTCCCTCCCTCCCTCCCTCCCTCCCTCCCTCCCTCCCTCCCTCCCTCTCCCCTCCCTCTCTCTCTCTCTTTCTGCCATGAAAAACAAGCGAAATCGATTCTCGCGAGAGCGCGCGAGCGCCATCGAGTGCAACGCTCTCGCGTGCTCGCCGCGATCTATTTCTTCCCGTGTCAATTCTTTTCGCCGCCGCCGCCGCCGCCGCCGCCGTCGCCGAGTTTCACCCGATATCGCGGAGTCGCCTGTTAATTTCCTATGCGCGCGAGCCACTAATCCGACAGGAGTCGGCTGTATGTATGGGGTGTCCCCGTATTATCAGCTGCGAGCGCTCGTCCGTACGCGTGTGGAGCGCGTTAAGGCGAATAGAAAAGTCGTTCTGCAAATTGCCGTGGTGATTGTTGAGATATTAAAGGGGGAAAGTTCACCGATCGATCAAGGGATCGGTCGAGGTCTTGTCCAAGATGCCTGAGTCTATTGACAAGCTCCTGACAACGGCGGACCAAGGTTGGCCAATGGAAGCATACGGGCTTCACGCTTTCATTGTCTATCATTCCGCATCGTCCGTTGCTGTCAAGAGATCGTCAATGAAACTCTTGGAATGTAAGAGTCGTGTGTGTTGCGTGTTTCTCGCAGCACGTAGAATTTATTAATAGGTAAACTCTAGTATTAATAGGTAGTAACTCTAGACGTTGCAGTAAATTATAAGGAAGGATTCACAACCTGGTCAACAAAACAGAAAGGCTCTATCTCGAGAAAGAGAGAGAGAGAGAGAGAGAGAGAGAGAGAGAGAGAGAGAGAGAGAGAGAGAGAGAGAGAGAGAGAGAGAGACTGCCAGCGCGACTTCTGATTAGATGCTGCCTTTCTGGTTTCTGCTTTCTGCTTTTCTGCCCAGGTGTGAATCCTCCTTGAGACGTCACACGCATTTTCGATCCCGCTTAAATGTATCGTATTAGAAAGGATCCAAATTTGACATTTAGGTATTTGATATTTGATTTGACATCGCAGAGCTCTTTTTATTATATGATTTAAAGCGACACATTCAGACAGGCTCTACTGACCTCAACAATTTTTATATGAATGTAATAACCCCAACAAAAAATTGTTAGGTCCATCCTCATGAAGCATAAGGCCCCGATAAGGGTGAAAGTAAAATCTCTCTAAAAAGGGATGCCTTATTATTATCACGTCAGGCACCTAAATAGATCTTTTAGGGATTTACGAAAGATTAAATTTTACGAAATAAGGCTTTGGTAAGGAAAACTGATGCGGGCCTTAAAAGGATCTTTTAAGGATGCTTTCGATATACAAAATCAAATTTTGTCATAGGAAATTAATAAGATCTAAAGCATGTAATAAAATTGTCATAGTTTAATATTGTTTTAGTAGGTACGCTCTATCTAGTTCTTTTAAACATTTTTTTAATTATACTGCAATTAAAAACAAATTTTATTAGTTTTATTAGTTGCCATATTCATTAGTCTCTTCCAATAATTTTTCCAGTATTGCCTTCGTTTTGAAATGTAGCAGACTTTAATAAAATCAATAACAGGTTTTTTTATATATAAAGAATGCTATTTTTTATTGGAAAGTATAGTATATTTTTCAAATAAAAAGTTCTTGTTGTATACTAACAAGGTTATAAAGAAATAAAGAAATTACAGTCTAAATTTCTTGGAATGAAAAAAACGAATATTTGTACTCAACAATAATAAAAATATTTCCTTATAAAGCTCTATTAATATTCTCTTATAAGACCCTGTTGATATTGCCTTATAAGGACCCATTAAACCATTTGTTACACATCTTGAAAGGCCCGTGTCTTTTTATCTCTACTAGGGCCCGATTAATGTTAAAGAAAAATAATCAGGCCCTTACTAGAGCCCTGTTAACTTTTTTACTCGGGAAAATAAATGCAATGCAAACAGATCCGAATTTAGATGCCTTGTAAAGTCAGGAGCTTTGTTACTGATACTTAATATACTTGATTTTATTACTTTACTTTATATAAACTTTACATATTTTGTTACAAATAATGTCCAAACATGTTTCAGGCCTATTCCGAATCTTCTCTGGTGAAAATATACACCAACCAAGGAGTATAAACAATCTAGTGGTCAGGAGAGTACAAATAATGAAGATCAAAGTAAGTCAGCAAAGAGCGAGACAGCAAATCGTCTCTTAAAAATGACATCGCCAAAATCAACTTTTTTATCGCATTGTCACTAGATTCAAACGTCTCGGCGCGTTGATCGACCAATTCCCTCCCGTTAATACCTCAATAATTATTGTAGTGGTTTACAAAGTGGCAGAGGATTCTTCTATTCGGCATCTACGGCTTGTACTTGCGCGCGAACGCCTCGACGCTTGAATTCGAACACCCCGTATAGCGTTATACGCGTTATATTAAAGACACCGACGCAACCGTGCAATCGTATCTCGATGCATATCACTCGCGACTTCTAGACGAATTAATTCGCGGATTAACATAGCCACTCGAGCGCGGCACGGCTCAATAATTATCGCTTACACCTGGCGGAGCGGCACTCTGTTACTAGTTTCCAGTTTGTGTATCTCTCGAAGGTGTTCGTTTTCAGCGTTGCAATCTACGTCGCTCTTATTATTATCGCGCACGCTAAGCGGATTATCCGTCACGCTCCGCTCCGAATCGAACACGGGAATTTCGCCGGTAATCCGCAGGGGGTCCCGCGCGGCTATTAGACTTCGATGTCGGTGCAGATTTGAGTAATCGCCTATTCGGCCGCTCTGTAGACCTGCGTCCCTGTCTCGCGTAGAACGCGAGTCCTGTCGATGCGGTTGTCGGTGTTGCGTAACCGGGCTGAAATAGAACAACCGGTGTCGATGCACGAGACGACATCGCGAGACTTGTCTGCCGGGCTTTCCTGATCTCTCCTTCGTCTTGGTCATGCTGCTTTGATATTCCGTAACAAATGCTGCATCTAATGGCTCTTAAGTATCAGAACAGAACGAGAGTAATGCCGGCCGGTTAATTAAAGCCGAACGCGTGATATTCCTGTTGAGCAACTTTTTAAAGGAGATTAACGTTTAACAATGTTTACGTGTACATGTCGTCCGCATGAGATTATTCTATATTTATTATCAAGTAAATAATTATATTTAAATTATCTTAATGATTACATTAAAAAAAAGATTTGAAAATTCGTAAATTTCTCACTTTTACTTAATTTATTAAAAGATCAGTTTTTACAGTTGGCAATAAATAATACACTACTTTAATTCAATCGAATTCATAAAAATTTAATATTTTTATTACTCTCTTAAGATATTTATAGATTCATATATCATAGATTCATATAGAAAGTTCTAAAGTAATCATTGAGTTATGCGAATATTCTTCGAAATATTTTGCATTTCATTCTGATACTTTGCGCAATAAAATATAAAGTATCTCTTAAGTATTCATTTTTCGATGGACTCACCTTAATACTCTTGTGCTTAGAATAACGGATGGGATTGATAGCTGCGGGAAAAGCACAAAATATAAAACAGTTCTATCGCATTTTGCAGATTCATTGACATGCTAGTGTGCAAAGATTGATGTCACTAACTGATTCCTCCGAAGAGATGCTTCTTTAAGGGATATGCAAGTGCATTGAATAAAATGAAGCCGCCTTATAAAGCTATTATAACATCTCTCTATGGTTCACCTTCTAAATAAAACGATACTTATGCATTCCTTGTAGTATTGCGAAAAAATCTACCTCGAAGCCCGCAGTCGAGGCCGAACCTCTCTTTATAATATTTTGCGTAGAAATTTCCCAGAATTTCTCCAATATGCAAAATTCCCAAATTCATTCCAAAATTGGTTATCCGATTACCAAGTGGGAATCCCATTCTTATTCCAAATATTGATTCTCCTCTGAAATCGAAATAGCAACACTGTAGGAATTTTTTTTTAGTTGGCATAACATCGGTATACATTTACATAGGAAATAATGCATTTATTAAATTTTCAACAAATTGTGTGATAACTTAGCAAATTTGTCAAATTTCAATGTTACATTCTGATGATATTATAGTAATGCTAATGTAAAAAAGTTAATGTTAAGGATAAACACATACATCCATGATTGAATTTAACAACCACTTTTATATAAGTTTATTTACAGTGGAATAAATATGGCTAAATATGGGCTAAATATACATATGTTTCTTGAAACATATAGACGCAATTAGTTTGAGTCACAGAGCACGACAGCTTCATATGAAGCTCAGACCGCAAAATGTTAATGAAAGAGAGAGACGGAAATGTATTGAAGCATGAAGCTTGGATAATTTGATTTGTAAAGTAAGGAAAAGGTCTAAAATTCGATTCCTAGTCACCATGCCCGATATTTTTTCTTTCTATGGTTTCTTAACAATTAACTCAGTAAAAAATCTGCACAAATATATTTATCATCATATATAAAGCAGAGATCTGCAAAATTTTTGCAGATATCGGAACTATAGAAATTATCATTTTGACAGACAAGACCGTTAATAAAAGAGAGAGAGAGAGAGAGAGGGGGAGGGAAGAGAAAAAATAACATATATAAAAGCATAATGTTAATTTAACTTAATTGACAGAGCAATCGTCCGTGTTCAATTCTTGCTCTCGTTTCCTCACCGAGTATATTTTTCCTCTTCTCTTGCATAATGAAGTAAATTTGCTCGTGCAGCAACGAAATTATGTATACAAGCAATCGCCGGTCTGCTCGCAGAAGTAACCTATTTCTATAGATATTATCTTAGATGTTGCGGCGAATTATTTCTCATTTTGCGCTAATTTAAGTTTGTAAAACCAATTCATTAATTTTCAAACAAAATTAATATCAAACTGCATTTATTCGACAGACAATGAAAGGATTTTTGTTCGTTTTTTTTTTAACACTATGATTCATGTTATTTTCTTAACTGCTTTCTATTGCTAGAGCAACTAATTGTTAGCCATGATGAAATCCGTTAATGTTCTTTGATAATCCAACCCGTCGATGTAACAAAAAAATGATTGTCTTAACAAATACGTTCTACTAAATATTCTGAACTATATTTTCCAGTAATTTGGTAACAAATTGTCTTTGCTATATCAATATATCTTTGCCATGCTGTAATATGAAACATTATTAAGGACACTCATGTATCGTATGTACATTGAAAACTTAGTTGCTGTGATATAAAAAAATGGCTATCTGTGTAAATTATGGCTAAATTAGTTAAATTTTGAATTAGAGAAATTTGCTAAATTAGCAAATTTTTTGATTGTAACGGCAAATCTCTTTTTTCCACATGAGGTATAATATCAAGTAAGGAAATTCTATTTTTATATCATAACTATATATATACATAGGGTGTCCGAAATATTTTGGAAACAAAAATTCGTGAAGATTAATCATATCAAACTGAGAAAAAAGGTTATTTTGCAAAAATCGTAATAGTTATTAGGTTATTAATGATTGAAAATGACTATATTAAGAGGCTCTTTTAATTGATTGATAACTTGAAAATTTTCGTACTTGTTTGCGAAATGATAAATGACTTTTTTATTCAAAATGATCTAATCGGCAATTATATGACGGCTATTATGCCTAGCGATAGGTTCAAGATTCAAAGTTCAATATACTCATATCTATCGCTAGAAACAAGCCGTTATACAATTGTAGATTACATCATTTTGAACAAAAACGTTTACCATTTACTTTTACCATTTTGCAAATAAGTACGCAAATTTTCAAATTATCGATTGAAAAATTCTCTAAATATGGCCATTTTCAATTATTAATAACAATAAATATTGCGAATTTTGCAAAATGATATATAACTTTTCTTCTCAGTTTAATCTGATTGATCTTCACAATTTTTCATTTCCAATAGATCCCAGATATCTTGTATGATATTGTATTCGGTGCGAAAGCTTTGTTGCATTTCGCGATAGGAAAGTGTAGACCAATCAATTTTATTAAAGCCGATTTATTTATTCTACCGAGTAATCGTCATTATTTCCTAATGTCTTTAATATATTATACCATCCACATAGCTGTAAGTGTCACCATGTAATTGGATCAATCATATCTTTGAGAAACCCGTCAAAACTTTTGCATTCATTTGATAGTCCATACAGTAAAAAATCAAACCAGTGTGAAGTAAAGACCAAAATAAATGTCGGCAAAGCTGGATTTTCCTTCCCCGCTTAAAGTCGGGTATTTGAAACATTTTAATTTGAACTTGAATTGGATCCCGATTAGATCCCATAAAGCCTTCCTTCTCGATGACATTGACGACGTTCCGCGAGACGGTATCGCCGAGACGTGAAGAGGATATGGGGCGGAATAATTGTCGCAAGACACAATCAACCGCTCCCAGGTGGACCCCGAGTCACTCACGAGAGCGACTTCACGTCACGCGCTAATCTCGGCGCTAATTGTAATACGACTGCGGCGCTGACCACTGTCATGGGCAACGGCGCCGCCGAATCGCAAGACAAAAGCCGAATTAAGCGCGCAGCCGTACGCTGCGTTTCAGCGATATCGGCCTATCCGGATGCCGGACAATGCAACTGGGAGAATGCGGCGAATGTTGCACGGTTAAAAACACTCGGCTATTAACGGCGACGGTAACGCGAGTAGCACAAGTCCCGAAATAGGAGCTTATCGATCACAGAGCGATATCCTATCGATGACAACGGCCTGTTAACTCCAGGACGGCCGTTAATCTGCGCCGTCTCTCCCCTCTCTTCTTCTCTCGGCGACAAAGACAGAGTGGCGCGAGTGCGAAATCATTGTCGTTGTGTCGGACGCGTAATCGCACGCGCAAATCGCGTCTGGAAACTTCCTTCCGCGCGCTCGCGCGAGCCTATGTACTCGAGACGCTTAATATCCTGAGAGCGGGCAATTAAAGTCCTAATTAAAGAGCCCGTGACCGACAGCCTGGCGAGGCGTAGCGAGACACGAGAGGCCTCACCGTTCTTCGACAGTGCCGTTCGGTAATACATATGCTTATTAAGAGCGTCGGAGGTGTATTTGCATGGCGTTCATTATCGCGCGGCTCGCGAATCCTTCCCGTCCGCTTTGCATTCCGCATCGCACGGCGCGTCCAGTGACGCGATACTTCCATTAGCCGCAATACCTCCTCTCCTCCTCCTCCTCCTCTTCCTCCTCGTCTCGTCGGCTGCTCCGTCGCCGCAACTTCGTGTCTAACTACTTTGCGATCAAGCGCATTCACCTCTGCGCCAGCCTGTACAGGTGTCCGCCGGCTCCGCCGCCGATTGTCCATTTCGGCGATATCGGGTGCAAAGTGGGCGATGGCGGTTTATTAGTGCCTTCGGGGAAAGGCGCGCCGATACCCGGAACGCTAATAATTAATAGCAGACTATTTCGAGAAGGGCTACGCTGCGCGACCGAATACTGTCCAGCGAGCGATGTATCAAACGCTCACGCGCGTCTGGGAGTTTCAGGAAAGACGAGTCAGTCGAGATTACGGTATCCCAGGTGGGAGACATCGCGATGGAAATGTGTTACCGTTAAATAACCAGAGGAGAGGCTGAGGTAGGTGGAGAAGGAGGAGCAGGAGGAGGATAGGACGACGTCTGTGTTGACAAAGTATCGGTGTAAACGTTGCAAAATCGATCGCGTCGCGTTCGCGCGATCGACGTAGCGTCGCGCGAACGCGCGTTAATTAATTCGCCGCGAGCTCCGCATTCGACCGGCAACCGGCTCTCTCGCCCTCACCCGGGGCCAGGAAATAGAAACCTCCCTGATCGCGCGAGATGCGGCGGAGGGCGCGACGCGGCCGCCTTCGTTAGCGCGGCGCGTTATAAACGCGGCCATTCATACTCCCGCGTTTCGATTCTCGCATGCCCTAATCAGCGCTCCGCGCGCGAATAGGTCGCAGCGGGCGGAAGCGCGGAGACAGTCGTGTGTGCGTGCGTGCGTGCGTGCATGTTCGCGACGTTAAGCGTCGCGAGGCGCGAATCAACCGAGCGCGATTCACGGTAAATAACGGGGAGGCCGAAAATTCGCGTTTCTCCCCATGCGGAATATAAAATCCCGGACGCGCGTCGACGAGAGGTATCGGCGATAAATTCCAGCGGCGCGCTCGCGCTGTCGGAACGCGGCCGGGCGTGAAAATAAAAACGTCACGCGTCGGCAGACGTAAAAAATTATCAGTATATGATCGCGTGCGCGCTTAATAACGGACCGCTATAAATCCGCGCCGCGCGGACGTGTGTACGTACGTCTCGACGTGTGCGCTGCGCGCTCGATGTGTCACGCGCGTGCGACGTAAAAATTTTTACAGCCGCGCGAGAATCGCCCTGCAAATTTCGCGGAGACGTTGTTCGCCGATTAACCGCCGTGATCCGAAGGACGCGTCGAAAATTCATCGGCGAGGACGAGTCGATTGGACGCTGTCCGCTTTAAAAAGGAGGGAGGGCTGAGGAGGAGGGGGTGAGAGAGAGAGAGAGAGAGAGAGAGAGAGAGAGAGAGAAAGAACGCGTTCGAGTCGATCGTGAAGAGCAAACAGGCCCAGGAAGGAACGAGAATTTACCGGAGAGGCGGCCAGAGGCTGGGCGTTTACGAGGCGCCACGACGACGGCGCCTCATCGATCTGACTAGCCGAATACCGCAGCCACTTACGATATACAGCGACTGTATGCCACCGCCATAGGAAACCCACATATCTGCAGAGAGAGAGAGAGAGAGAGAGAGAGAGGGAGAGAGAGATGGAGGGAGGGAGAGAAAAAGATAGAAAGAGAGCTGCCAGGCATTGCAAGGGATATAAACTGCGAGACGTCTCTCAGACGCGCGTTGTGTCTCGATATCCACGCACGTGTCGTTAATCCTTTAAATTTCCCTTTCTCCTCCTGCCGCGAGAGCTTCTCCTTCATCTATCAATTGTTAAATTGCAAATAGCAAAGGTGAGGAGGATAGCGACGGAGGAGAACAAAGAAGAAGAAAGAGAGAGGAAGGAAGAAAAAGAGCGAGCACCTCCCTCTCTCTCTCTCCCTTTCCGTGTAGTTTTCACTCCATCCGCTTTTGTTTAATACAGAGCGTTTAATACAGAGGAAAATGCTCCGGTACGAGCTGTTTAAGCGATTTGTCTCCAGCGAGGCCGAAGCTCGCCCGCCCGAGCTCTGCTCCGAGCGCTTTAGCGCTAGCCTGTATACGTAACCGCAGCCGTCCATCACGTCGGATTGGAAGGATATCCAGTTTTGAACGGAGAAAGCCCGAGACGCGGTATCGGTTAAAGTGATACGTATGTACACGTCGATCGCGCGCTCGCCCGGTGAGCAAAGATGCAACCGCACGGTCGCGTGTTTCGTTGGGACGCCTGATGAAAAATGGCAGGCCGGGTCGCACACAAAATCGCGTGTCTCGCGCAATATCGAGTACGAAAAAGCGCATGGCCACGATAAGCGCATTATAATTCAATGCTCGACTGCGTTGTTACGTGAGAAAAAGGGACGAAATATATTTCCCGGGGAATTGTGGAATATTCCAATTTCGCCAATCAGAGCGCGAATTGCACTTGACACAAGATCACTCGTGTCCAGATTATCAATCGTCATTACTCGAAACTGGTCGTGTGAGAGGTGCAATCAAACATGAATTTAAAGTCTCTCAGGTTAGAAAGTTAGATCTGAAAGCTAGAAAGTTAAAGCTGGAAGTTAGACCTGAGTTTCTGAGTTGTGTTATATGATACACACGTGACGCGCGTTATAATTGTTATTTTAATTCTTCTGGAAAGTTCACGTCTAACTGTAAATTCAAATACGAGCATACAAATCTTACACTCTCTTTTCTGTTCCTTTCTCAAAGATATGAAACAAAAAAAAATTACGAAATAACGATAAAATAATTAATTATTAACTAAAGAATTTAATAATTTAATTTCCATAACACACATTTTATGTTTGTAATGAATTTTAAAAATCTACTACCAACAAAATACATAATTGCGCGCAATTTTGCGGTTTCATGACAAACGGTCAAATGTTACAAAATAATAAAATGATCGCCCAAAGTCACTGCAGAATTGTTATTATGGTGTAATTATATAGTCGTTGTTATACACAATTTTTATTATATATAATTATACACAATGCACAAGTACTACAATAAGCTGTGCAATAATTAATTATATGATAATTGTGCAATATCAGTTACATGTAATAATAATTGTGTGATGACAGTTATGTATAATAATAATAATTGTACCATAGCAATCGTATACAATAATTATATAACAACAATAGAGGGTGTTTAAGAAAAGGTTCAGGACTTTAAGGACAGGGGTGGTACTTACAAAATATGGAGGAAAAGAATTCTTATAAACATCGAGAAATTGATATAATATTTGACGGACGTTACGAACAATTATTTGTTTTAATTAAAGCAAGTGACTTATTTGCTTCTGGTGCACGGCCAGAAGCAAATAATTCTGGTACATGAAATGCACTTCTGCTATTTCTTGATTACAGTAATGCGATATCATTCTCACCGTACCACGAAAACTTTATGATAACTATTTGCTGTTCACTATTCGCTATTCATGACGATATATGACTAACAATTGCTTGCTGAAGCGTGTGTATAAATAGGAAGAAGATAGATGTTTGTTTACATTCGAGCAAAAGCGAAGAGACTTTTTTTAGGGATTCTTTTAAAGCATGGTACTCTCTTCACCGATAAATGACACAGACAAATTACATCAGAGAATATAAGAGCACCAGAAGCGAATAAATCACTCGCTTTAAAATAAATAATTAAAATAAATAATTGTTCATAACTCCGATAATATTAATTTTTCGACCCACGTTTATTAGGACTTTTTCTCCCCATTTTGCGAGTACCATCCGCCCTTGGAGTCTTTAACCCTTTTTCTAAATATCCTGTATAATAAAAATTGCATAACAATTATACATACAGGATGCTCAGGCTTTTGGAAATGAAAAATTGTGAAGATTAATCAGATCAAATCGAGAAGAAAAGTCATTTTGCAAAAATCGCAACAGTTATTAAGTTATTAATGATTGAAAATGACCACATCTGGGAGCTTTTTTAATTGATAATTTGAAAATTTTCGTATTTATTTGCAGAATGATAAAGGGCTTTTTTGTCCAAAATGACTTACAATTATATGACGGCTATTGTGCCTAGCGCCAGGTTCAAAATTCAGGGTTCAAAGTTTAATATATTTATCGCTAGACACAATAGCAGTCATATAATTGTAGATTAGGTCATTCTGAACAAAAAAGCCTTTACTATTTTGCAAATAAGTATGTAAATTTTTAAGTTAACAATTAAAAGAGCCTCTAGATGTGGTCATTTTCAATAATTAATAACTTAATAACTATTGCGATTTTTGCAAAATAATGCATGACTTTTCTTCTCAGTTTCATCTGATTAATCTTCACAATTTTTCGTTTCCAAAACATCTCGAACATCCTGTATAACAAAAATGTTTGACGACGATGAGATAAAACGTTCCTCTTGTTCACGAGAGATGAGAACCGCTGTGGTCTTCAGTTGGCTGAGGAATACGCGACTTCCACCTACGTCCATTCATGTTCTCTTAGTAGAGTGCTTTACTTGATGGAAACTTGGGCATTCTCCACATCGTTCCCTTGCCCCTCCATCGACTCCCACCCATCGCGCAATCTGCACCAGAGAAACCAACCGGTACGCTTCCTCTTTATCCTGCATGCCCTGATTATGATTTAATTGCGACCGACACGAGCTACCTAACTGGTTCAATCTGCCAAAAGGCGTAGGGCACTACGCACAGGTCACTTATCCTATTGGAATCTCTTCCATATTCTCCAGAGGACAGCAGTGGTTGGCATATGACCGACGTATTCGCGCGCAAATCGAATTCCTTGTTTCATTATTTATTTATTCACTTATTTATTTATTTATTTATATTTTTTTCCTCGGCGGTTCCACGATAATTACCTTGTCGCGGTCATTTCGACGCGGAATGACTCGCAGACGTCTCATTTATCTTATTTACTTATATCATTTGCTCGCTTGTTCGTCCGCTTGTTTGTTTTCTGTTTATTTTCTTTTTTCAACTGGCTTACGATGACGACTGTTCACGCCGTTTTAATCACTTTGACATACTCCGCATGTAGTAGAACCTTATGTACGAATACGAACTCGTCGTTCCTTTATTTATTTATTAATGCATATTTTTTTTCTCGGTCGCCTCCCGACGAACTATTTTCGCCGTTTTAATCGCGGCGATTTTGATTCTGTGATTGATTAAACGGGGTTTATCACAGTAAATTTATCACGCAAGATTTTATCGCATCGCGATCATATTTTCACGCATAATGCAGTCGAATGCGCAGAGCCGACCATCTCGTTTTCGTTACGCGCCGGTGTCTGCGCAATATTTGCACGGTTGGGCATCGAATTTACAATGTTTCACCGTAACGCAGGCCTGTGAAGCTGGTGATACGAGTCCGTTTTTGCGACGTTACTTCCGCAAATACATGTAAATACGTCGAAGAATGCACTTATGAATAGACGCGCGCCGAATCGTTCGCCGTCGAGAATCCGCGCTTGGCAGACTGAAAGAGCGGAGATGTACGATTTAGGAAATGGCGACGCGGTCGTCCTCAAAAAGACTTCGCAATGAATGTGATACATCGTAGCTCATTCTTGTGTCACAGAATTTAAATCGCGCGCGGTTTTCATATTGCCAATTAACCCAATGTTAACCCTCTGTAAAGCCGTGCAACTTTGAAGTCACAGACCGATATATCGATATTCTTAACTTAAATTATACAGGGATTATACATGTCTGGGATCTTTTGGAATCGAAAAATTGTGAAGAATAATCAGGTTAAACTGAGAAGAAAAGTCAGGTACCATTTTACAAAAATCGCAGCTGTTATTAAGTTATTAATGATTGAAAATGACCACATCTAGAGGCTCGTTTTAATTGTTAACTTGAGGATTTGGATACTTATTTGCAAAATGGTAAAGGACCATTTTTTGTTCAGCATGACCTAATTTACAATTATTAGGTCGGTGTAAAAATAATTGCGGTTTTTACGTATCGAATATAAAGACGCATATATCGATTAAAATTATTTATTAATCAAGATAAAGACTATTAGGTTGCATACATTTCTCCAAATAAGTTTGTTTATTCTTACAAGGTAGAGTAGAAAAGATAATGGTAACTAGAAAAATCAGCGTCAAATTTAAAATGATAAAAATCATAATTATTTTTGCATCATTATTTTTCAATATACCCATATCTGTCGCTAGGTACAATAGCCGTCATATAATTGTAGATTAGATGATTCTGAACAAAAATGCCCTGTATCTTATTTTGCAAATAAGTAGGCAAATTTTCAAATTATCAATTGAAAAGTCCTCTAAATGTGGTCATTTTCAATCATTAATAACTTAACAACTACTGCGGTTTTTGCAAAATGATATATAACTTTTCTTTTCAGTTTCATCTGATTAATTTCTTCACAATTTTTCGTTTCCACAAGATCTCGGACACCCTGTATGCGTATACAGACATTTGCCCTCCGTTGTAACCTCAAAGTTATAAAATATCAAGTTATAAAATATTTTTTAGAATAAAATCTTTGGAGATTGTTGAAAATGAACTGTTGATCAACTGTTAATTTATACCTGAATTGATATACCTGAGTTGATATTCGCTGCTTTCATGTTACAGAATTTTTTTTATCCTCACGAAGAAAAATCGAGTTGCAGAGGATTAAATAGCACCCGAGCGTTTGCGTTCATAAGTGCGATATTGAATGGCGTTTGATCGCGCGCGATTTGAAGATCCAATCGCACATCGCGTCGCGCGGTTCGAGAAAAGAAAATCGCCGCGATATATCGCAAAATCGCGAGTCGCACCGCCGCATAGTGGGGCCAGATGACATTTTTTGGTTCAAAATTCTCTAGAAACCTGAATTTCTAACCGATCATCGACACCAATAGATGAGGTTGATCCTGAATAAATTCCAAAAAGATCTGTCTCGCTAAAATTAAAAAAAAAATTTTTTTCTCGAATTACTAGCTCTAAAAGAGGAAAAATTATCGTTAAACGCGAGAAACTTGTGAAATACTCATTATTCGATACTTATTTCTATCTAATAGCATATTCAGCGGATTGAAACTATGAAACCAATCAACAGACACCTCGAGATTTATCGATCTTGAACCACAAACCCATTAGCCCAAAACTCATATGCTCAAAATACAAAAACATCAAATATAGACTCGTTAAGCACAAAATCGAGGGATTTTGAGTCTTAAGCTCATCAACCTAGAAATCTATCAGCCCGAGAACTTTTTAGCCCGTGAATGCATGAAGCCGTATATATTGAGAACCTCAAATAGTCCAAGAACCCAATCTAGCCATAATACTCGACGTTGAATATTCAGCTATAAAACATTAAGTTCGAGCCTCAAAACTTTTAAGACAAACCCTAAACCCACGAACCCTGAACCGATAATTTTTTTAAAATTTCGGCTAGACAGATCTCTTTGAAATTTATTCAGGATCAACCTCATCCATTGGTGTCGATGATCGGTTGGAAATTCAGGTCTCTAGAGAATTTTGAACCAAAAAATGTCATCTGGCCCCACTGTGCGCCGGTCCGCTCTTGGCCACCTGCAAGTCGCTGTCCGTACAAGTGCGGTTGGACGCACAGCAACTCGCCATCCTGAGCGCCGGGTCTCGAGTAAGCCGATATTGCTCAACAGGTTATTCCCTGCGCGCTCTTCTAAGCAGCGGAGCAGCTACGTCTACGAGCAGTACTTATGTACTTACTACCGACGGTTCTCAAACGCTCAGCCGCAACTCAGCTTCGAAGAATCACCGTCGGCCAAGTGGCCGTCGACATCGCGACTCATTGATTCTTCTCGCGCCATTCGTCTAATTTTTTTCTCTATTTTCGCGTGTGCTTCGTCGGATCGTTCCCTGTCTTCTGCACTTCTCCTTTGGTCTCCTCGTTATCCCGCCTGAGCTTTCGAGATTCGCATCAATCCGCAAGACGAGCAATATGAGAAGTACTGCCGGTCGCCTATTTCCACCGCCTTCATGCTCTCCTAATAATATCTCGGCGTTGTCGAACATTGCGCACATCCCTTGGATTCATCCGCGCGCGCATATCACGTTTAAAGCTCATGCGTCAGCCGCGCATCTGACTGCGTTCTTCCTGAATCCACTGCAGCGAACCGCTAGACACCGTCTGTGTACGAGCAAGCGCGTGTCGCCGTTTTTACTGCGACGACCGATTGCGTCACGAGAGAAATTTGAAAAAATGAAGATAGCCGGCAAGAAGACGATATCGTCCAGTTGACCTTGTTCGCATGTCTAACTGTAGAAATAACTCACGAGTAATGTATATTCGATGCTATGGAGACATCCACATAAGTTTTATCCTAAACAGCACGAACTTCTGAAAGACGTCTTTAAGTTTAAAAGACGTCGGAAAGAGTCGTGCCATTTAAGGCGTCCATTTAAGGCCATTTAAGACATCTCTAAGGATGATATTTATGGGCAGACTTAAGACCTTCCTTTCCTGATTAAGATCGTCTTAATTTCATCTTAGGGTGCTGCTACGTATCCAATAAAACGGTTTTCACGTTAATTTAAGATGAATTTAAATGTGTAAGATCGGATAATAAATAAATATAAATAGCAATTCAAGATGTCTTTTAGAAATCTGTGCTTCGTCTGCGACGATTTTCAAATTTATAAATTCTAGTAAAATAGACAGCGCGTTGAAATGTCTGGAGGAAATGTCTAAGGAAGCGAATTCATATTAATGTATAAGATACATTTCTCTAAAAAGAAAATCAGTATCTGAAAATCTTCACAACCGAAAGTAATCTATGAAATCATCTAAACTAATTTAATTATCTAAAGATTCGATGTTCTCAAAGATCGCATTGCATAACATCCCTCCTCCTCCTCCTCCTCCTCCTCCTCCTCTCTCTCTCTCTCACTCTGTGTCTCTCTGTGTGTGAAAGTTTAATTAATTCCGACAAACTCTGGCGAAATTACGAAGAGCACGTGTCTGTCACTTCAAGCCCTGGAAACACGTGCGCGCATTTAAATACCGTTTTAAGGAGGCACAGGATCGCGAAATTAAGTTCTATGTTGCTAATCCTCAATTTTGATCGAGCACCACGCTGTTAATTAGTTTGATATTTTTCCAATTGATCCACCATTACGATTCACGCGTGGAAGACCCGTAGACGCAATTTTACTCGCGATTACAAACGTAGGAGACCGCTTTTATCGACCTCTATGAGGTTCACCGCTTACATGTCCTTGGCAGCACGTTGCGGCAGCTTCGGGTTTCAAAACGCTCTTCTGGCTGCTTTGAAACGCAACTAATGATCCAATGTGGGAATTTGTTTCTAAACTACATAAACTACATAAAAAACTACATAAAAAGTAAACTATATAAAAGTAAACTACATAAAAAAGTATTCAAACCATATTAAAATCCAGTGTGCACCGCAATTAAGCTGAATAATTATATTTCGTACAAATCCATATCTGTTAGGTGTATGCAAGTTTTAGTTTTTCTTCAGTCCTCTAACGCAATTATTTTAAATTGAAATATTTTTCCGCCGTTTTGTATTTCTATAAAGTTACTATTAGACTTTTTTAAAACACCATTCATTATGATTTACTGATGTACATAACCTTTTGCATCCTACAAAAGGATCTTTTTGCTGTGATATTTAGCTTTGTCACTGATATTCGGGATCCACCCACTCAAATGCCTGCGTTGCGCAGGATTATCATACATAATCCATTTTTCATCGCCACTAACAATTTTTAACCAAAAAATCACGCTGTTTAGAAAGCAATAAAATGTACGTACTCAACCGGCGGATAATACTGTTTTGCGACAATTCATGACCCGTCATTGAGCTTCTGAATTTTTCTCATTTCATGCAGTCGCCTTAAAACTGTTGCTTAATCAACTCCGAGCTATTTTGCAAGTTCTATATGTGTTTGGGACGGGTTTTCACTCAATAACGCTTCCAAATCGTCGGCCTCAGCTTTTGTGACGTTCCACAGCGCGGGCGATCATTCACGTCAAAATCACCGTCTTTAAAGTGACGAAACTAATATTTGCACGTATTGTGGAACACAATATTTTCCTCAAGAACAGAGCAAATAGGTTCACATACTTTAGCAGCACTTTTTCCTTGCTGGAATTCATATCGAATGCAGTGTCGAATATAAAGTTTTTTTCCGCTCATTGTATCAATTGTTATTTTTAAGGTCATGTGCACTAATGGATCATATGTACCAATGGCGTTTTAGAAAGTTCAATATCAACTTTACAGAAATACAAAATGGCGGCAATATAAATTAGAAGATTAAAAAAGACTAAAATTTTTGCATACATTTAATAGATTATGCAATTTCTACCTTTTCGAGCAGATACTTAATGTTAATGTTAATGTTAATGTATTATTCGTGCATTCTCGGGAAAAACGCTGTATCCTTTGCGTAGGAAACGTTTGTACTGATTCATGGCGAATCTTTAAGATATACTTTCCACCTTGGAAGCCACCAGGTGTCGATTTCGTATGACACTTACTCGTTAACACTTCAAGTTTAGCAAAGCCACGATGAACTGATTTCCCATATGCCAGCATAAAAAAATGTAGGCCCACAGAAAGTTCAGAAGGTGATGGTTCAGTTTATCAGACTAGTACTCTTTTACCTGCAAAACCACAGGTGTGTCCAAGTGATAAGGCTACTCGATAAGGTAAAACTGGAAATCGAAGGTCACATCATCGGCTTCAACGAGTACGTGAACTCGCGAATGCTGAGGAGTACGAATAACTATATTTTTCACTTTTGCCAGGATCATACAATTTCTCCCACGAAAAATATGCACGATTTAGGAGCATCATATTTAGCGCAATCGCGATATATATTACTCGTGCATTCTCGGAAGAAAAGCTGTCGCGTATGATTCGTAGGAAATGTTCGTACAAACCTTTAGAACCTTGATTTTCCACCTTCAACGAAGGTTTTCCACCTGAAGCGACCTTCAACGACGTATAACGATATACCCCTGGCCGGGACACACGAAAATAACATAGGAATATATTCAGTCTTTAGAACATATTTTCCATCTGAAGAAGCTGTCAGACATCGTAAGAAGACAAAAATTGGAAAATCGTTCCGACAGCTCGAAGTTGCAGGGCGACATCGTCACGCTGATACATGTCGTCTCTTGCTTATTTTTTTTTTATTTGAGACTTTACTTTAACCATATATTATTTTGTGATATATCGAACGATGTTACTCTACCTCTCAAATTTTTAGAACATTTTGTAGTAACATCTAGTCAAAACCATAGTGTTGATTTGATGTTGAAATGGTCGATGAAACGTTAAATCAATGTTAATTCAACTCTCATCGACCTCGAATTAACGTTGTGGTTTTGACTGGGCAGAATTATTTACGCACCGTCTGATGACATAGAGATTTTATCCTGAGAGACAAACGTTTCCGCGGGCTATGGCGATCGCTCGAGATGCGCATCGGTTGTTTATAGTTGCATGTCGCGCCGAATAGTGTAACGATAAACTGGCCGGGACATGCGAAAATAATAGAGGAATACGTTTTTCCGGTGATTTGCGACACTTTAATAACGCGTTATCCAAATGGTCACACTTGACTGAAGGTACCAAGTCGACATCACTAGGAGATTAGATTTACCGAGAAGTCGTTGCATTACGAGAAAGCGGGGGAGGGGAAGGTTAGATCGGTATTAATAAAAATTCACCTTTCTCAGGAAATCCCACGCCATGTTCCGCCGCGATTTCGCTGCAAATGCATAACACACGATGACGTCTAATAATACATGATGACGTGCAATTTTGCATCCTGTTGCATGTTCCGCCGACTATCCCATCGTCTTGAAAAATATAAGATTGACAATACGCTCCTTTAGATTCACATTTGTCAATATGATGCTAATATAACGATAGCGATGAATGTAGATGACATATCGTATGTAAATATATGTATAATATAATAAGCTATTTAATAAAATTATTAATAAATTATGACTATACATTTTTTGAAAGCATGTGTATAAAGGGCATTTCCAATATTGCTCCGTTCAAACTCGGGTAAGACTTTCATGATATAATATTTACAATATCGTTACTATACCCAAAAAGAAAAGTAATTTCAGAACAAGCGCAATCATCTAACTTTTAAAGGATTTTATTCTTATAATGGTCTCAAAAGGATATTTTTAAGATTAAGAGGACAACATTATAAACATATTATTTCTTAAAGTTACAGGTATTGTATGTTATATGTATAATGCAAATCTTATTGATTTTAATATAAATTTTCTCTTATACACAGATTATTTAATATTTTTTAAGAGGATTATTATTTATTCTTACTATATTTTATTCTTGCTGGTTATATTAGTTAATTTGAAGAAATTATAATATATAGCGAAAAATAATATATATATATATATAGATGTACTTCTGGCTCCAGTCCTACAATAAGTAGGCACGAATGAAATAAGATCATCATAACAAATAAATTTCCAATCAGTCTTGTCATGGACTTCGTAGCTACAAAGATGTTCATCATAACCAATTGTATGAAAAATAGTTTAAAGAAAGAATATATTATTCGACTTCTTGCAATCGATCGTAAAATGTATTTGACCAAGTACGGGTAAATTATCTTTGTCATATGTTACAGCAATACACATACCTTTTTTAAAAAGCGTTCCAAATATGCTGACCCATAAGTACACGGTTATTTTTTCGTTCACGTCTGAGGGTAGAGCATGATCGAACAAAAGAAGCCGACATCCAAATCAACATATTCCTCTTTTTATAAGAGGAAATCTTCTTGAAATAAGAGAGAAAAACAGTTAGAATAATATCTACTAAATTTTAGATGAATGGTTCATTTTAATCGCTTTATGCAAAGAGGAATCCTTTTCCTATAAAAGGCTTCGCTTAAAATATGAGACTATGGGAAAAATCACTTTACAAATAGAATTATTTTTTTTTGAATGTATACTATTAGTATATATAATTAGTATATAAACTACTATTATAAATATCAATTATCTTTGAGAATGAATCACGCGCAATCGTTCTGGCGAGATCTCTCAAGATTTTACCCGTGAAAAATGGGAGAAAAATTTGCCCTCAATTTTACGACGTAAAAAAGAATAGACAACTAGAAAAAACGCACCGTTTAACAATTATCGACAAAATTACAGCCATCTTTTTCGTATGGCCATTATCCCAATTAATCCTATGTGCTTCACTGATTTCTTCCAATTAATACCGAGAGACGAATGTGCCTTTTTTACAATATTTTTATTTTGCTGCAATGTAACAGAGCATGCTGGGCGATGCGCAAAACGATACGTGCGAATTTACGTTCATTTACACAGTGCATATTAAAAACATACACGTGTGTGTGTGCATGCGTGTAACTGGAAAATGGAGAGCAAATTTCCCTGCCATTTCTCGCAGGTAAAACCTTGAGAGATATCGCGAGAATGACCGTGCGAACTTCAGCTGGAAAAGCCGTAATGGGCCAAACGACAACGTTATGTGGATAGCACATAAAAAAATTTAAGCAGTAAGCAAATCGACCAGTTGAATTTTTCAGCGTTACGTCTCAAGTTTTAAGTTTTAAAATAGCGTCCTTAAGTTTCGATTCTGATTGATCGATTCCCTTACTGCTTAAGTTTCACTGCTTAAGGTTTTCTATGTGCCATGGCCTTTACGGCGTTGCGTGGGAAAAGTAACCGCGTGACGCTCGATTGCGCGTCTCAGTTGGCGAGATATATCGAAATCGTTGGAGCGACACGCGGCTATTGGTGGCGCCTCGCCGTCTAAAGGCTCTTGCAGACCAGCGTGATGCGCGACGCGACACGCGATGTCCAATGAGCGTACAGCTTTTCCGAACGTCACATCCATCGCACGATCACAACGTCGCAAAAAAGTTGACCAAGTTTGAAGATTTGTCGCGCGCGATGAGCGATGCCGACCGAGGAGCGAGGTTGCCATTAGAGGAAACAGCATCTCGTCCCGCGCAAATCAATTAGTCCAGTTTTTCTTGTTCTGCCAAGCTTCAACAATATGTGCTCAGGATCAGACGGTTAAATTTATTATGGCAGATTATGAAGATTATGAATACCTCGATGAAAATATGGAAGCAGATATAGAAAATATAGATGTAAGTATAAAGAATTATCAATTTGTTTTAGTTATGTCAGGTTAGTCACTGAATGATATCATTTGTTTAACAATAGTCGTTTTAAATCAATTCTATTTATATATTAAATTTTCAGCCCAATAAATCTTTAAACTCACAAGCATTTGAAGTATTTGAAAAAATTTTAATATCAAAAGTACAAGAAAGGTCATGTTTATGGGATCACAGATTGGATATAAAAATGAGAGGAATGAACATAATACGAAAAGCTTGGGAAGAAGTGGGTCGAGCCCTTAGTATGTACTTAAAAAAGATTCATTTTATATTTTACTCACTATTTAAATTTCTACATTGTCATACTTTTATTATTTAACATATAATTGTCATTTTTATTTAAAAAGATACAGACCCTAATATTTGTAAAAAGAAAGTGGAAAAATTTACGAGATACATTTCTAAAGAAATACAAAGAAAATAATAGTTATATTGCAAGTGGTAGTGCAGCTACAAACAAGATAAACATTTTATATTTGTATCAATTTCTCTATTATTTATTCGCGAAAGATATAATAAAAGTAAAAACTGTTTCCTTTCTCTCATTAAACAATTCCATTGAAAAAATGCTGTCAGTATTTTGCGTCCTACAAGCTTAGCATACACTATTTGTTCTGTTCTTTTTAGCTGCACTGATGCAATAAGTTAAAGCGAGAAAAATATATTTGTCTCACTCTAACTTATTGCATCAGTTCAGTAGTGCTATTAAAAAGAACAGGCCAATTGCAAAGATCATCGCGTCTATGTGAAGACATGAAAAGATCTATTCTTGCGATCGTGTGTCGCGTATCGCGTGTCGCGCTGGTCTGCAAGAGCTTTAGACCTGCGCGCGGGCGCAGGTCGCGTTCGACCCACCGTCGTCGAGCTGTTGTCAGCATCATTTTATTTCACGTGCCGTCGTCAGGACGCTATAGTGCCGGCTCGGCGCACGGGAGGGACGCGCGGGACAGAGCAAGAGTCGAGGTAAGCCGGAGGGGCCGTTCCTCGGAGAGCTCCTTGCGAGTCTGCTCGCCTGATGGGCGAGCTCACCGTGCGCGTCGCGGTGAGTTCGCAATTGACACTACGTTCGCAATTGACGCGCTGCATCACACACGCCTTATGTCATTAACGGTATATGTCTGTTAATTCGTCGCGCTTTGCGCTAACGCGAGTATACACGGAGTCTCGACTACGATCGCGTTCACTGAAGCATTCTTCTTCGCCGGATATAGCAAGCTCGTCCATGCGATTTTCCCGAGAGCGCTTTCTCTCTCTCTCTCTCTCTCTCTTCCTCTCCTCACACCGCCACACTCTGTCTCGACGATGAGAAAGTAACGATTATTAAAACGTTAAGTACCCCAGATATGCATCGCGTATTTACCAAAATGAACGTCTCTCACAGCGCTGTTGCTTTCGAGAAGTGCAGGTAGTGTCGCGAAAAGGTCCGCGGGGGATCAGCCAGCACCGGCAAGTGGAAAGCGACCGAGCTGTCGCGACGTACGCCGGCTGTACACGTGTATGGTAGATGAGACTCGGAGGCGTAACATGTGCGAGCAGCGTGTCGCGTGGAGAAGACGCTCTCGCGGCCGACGAGGCCGCGGCACGTTTCTTCTTTACCACGTGTACAACTCACGAGCGTAATTATCCGCTCACCCTCCGGCCGCTCGCGACCGTTCTTCGTCGTCGGCGTTCACCTTGAGCCGACGCGATGTCGAGCGCCGCGCTGGTACCGCGCGCGCGTCCTCGCACGATACGCGCGGACGATGTGCGAAGGAAGGGTTCGGGTATATCGTCAGGCCTTCGAATTGGCGAACCTCGTAGCAAGGCAGCATGTACGGCAAGAAAGTGATTCGCAAATCGCGCGCGCTGTGTGTATATATATATATGTATGCGCTTTCACGCGCGGCGACGACCACACTCCTTCCTGCTCATATCCGCACACGTGGAACAGACGCGAAAGTGTCAGAGTCAACGTGGAATTTCGCTCACCGGGATACGCCGGCTCAATTTCGACTTCGGCGTTCCGGTCAATTGAACTTTCGATACGTAGCGTGGGAGAGGTAAAGGAGCAGATGGAAAGAGACAGAGAAAGATAAATGTTGTGTACAATGCGGGTTTCCAAGGTCGTCTTTAGATAAATGTTCTTAGATCACTCGCTCGTTGCTATCAGTTAATGCTATGTATGATTTTTACGATCGATGAAATCTGGTCTCTGCAAAGACATTGATTTCTTGATAAACAAGAGGACACGCATATATTGCATATTAATATAATTAAACTACTGCGTCCATGCGCGTACAATTTTATGCTATCCAGTTTGTGAAAATTTAGGAACTTGAGAAACATTCCATGTAGTACCGATCTTTTAAAAGTGTTTAAAAAACATCTAAAGAAAGTAGAATATCTTTAGGTGTTTTCAAGATATACGCCTTGGCGTTAATTAAGATAAATAAATAGAACGTAATAAAATAAATAAACAAGAGAATAGTAAAAACATACATGTGTATACCTTCAAGACACTTGTTTAGTAAAATTTTATGATATGTATAGGAATGTAAAGTATTATATTAATATTTAAGTATTATAATATATTATATATTATTATAATACATAAAGTATTATAATAAGTTTTATATTTTATAATATTGCATGCGCACATATTATTCACAAGTAACAGAAGCATGAGGATAATGATACTGTTGCTTTTTAGTATTTTCATATACACAACAAACTAAGTAAACATAATAGATAAAAATAACTGAAATGCAAGAAAATTAGACAATTGAAGACATTTAAATCAATATTGTAAAAGTATCGAATATTAGCGAATTTATCGGCGAATATTCGTAATTGGTGATTTCTTCGGTTATATGTACAATATCGAATTATCAATAATTCCGAAAATACGCAAGTATTGTAAACATTTTATTAATACTAGTTTTTATTAATATACTTCTTTATTAATATACTTTTATTAATATACTTTTATTAATAACATTTTATTAATATACTTCGAAAAATTACTGACCAAACATCTACATACTGCGTAAACAGTCTGAATTTTTTATGTTGACAATAGAATATAGAAAACGTATCTATATCTATCACAACTTTTATCAGATATAAAGAATGTTTATTTGAAAAATGTAAAAATCGTTCTTATTACATTATAACATTGCATGTGCATTTTATTACTCACAAATATTTGAAACACAAAATATTGGATCTTTGCTTTTGTATTTGCATGCGTACGATAAAGATAAATAACTATAATAAATAAGAATAATTTAAATGCAAGAGAATTAATAGATTAAAAGTGCATACATTTAAAGCTAAATTGTAACAATATTCCTGTATAATTATAATCAGAATATTATAGACATGGCATTCGAAATATATAATAATAAAAACGGACTGCATTCTGTATCAGCTGTTTGACAAATAACTCTTTATTTATCATAATGAATTTTTATTCTCAAAAATTGATTTAATCCTTCTCCTTCTCTTGAAAGAAAAATAATTTTCGCATATAAACTTATCTTCTTTTAATCTTAAAAAATTAAATATTGCAGATTATTTTAAGAAATACACGAAATCTGCATATCACGTACAATTTTTGTTCAATAAGATTCACCTAACAGTATATACGATCATAAATCAAAAGATATGATAAAATTTTGTATAAACGTTCAAATTTACACAATCGAGAGTTTAAATATACACGCCAAATAAAAAATAGGCAGACGAAGTCGTATCGTACATGCTTACACGACATCTTTAATTGAACAAGGACAATATTATCATCACGTCGTAACGACCAATTTGATGCCAATTATAGATTAATCGATTTCAGTTATATACAAAAAACTATTACTTTTGTGTTTACTTTTGCGCTGTGTGTTTTATAAGCCGAGATATTCTAGCGTAAGGCAGAAATCGCAAAGTTTCCAAAAGAATCTCATCTCTGAGTGATCAATTAATTCTCATAACATCCGGTTGCTTTTCGTTCTAAGAGATGGCACCACACAGAAGGCGGGCAGCGAAAGATATGTAGGTTAAGAGGATATATAGTTTATGAATTTCTGATTTTACCGACTGCTTTACCAATGCCGCAAGAGTCACACTGACATTCATATGATTATCATATAATTATAAATTTAGTTTCAAATTATTAATTATATTATTTTAATAATTAGTATTTAGACAAATATAATTACATCATAATTATAAATTTATTTTCTGTCTATCTGTTATATTGCTATTATGATCAGTGCACCATAGTATACAATCAATATTCAATATTATAGATTAAATTTCCTGAACCAAGTTAAGTTATAAATTTAAAGTTAATAACCTATAAAATTAATTTAGTTACGTTAAATTTATTATACACAACTTTTATTTTAAAAAATATTGACAACAATATAATGTCCTGCAATTTCTGTCGTATGTTTCAAATTTATTTACAATAATACCTGCGGCAATAAATATTTGTGGCTATCTAGTCTTATCCTCTCGGTTCAGATTGTTTACGTCTTAAACTGTAAACAAATATTGCAATGCCTAGAAACATATGTAAACACTTTACTGTAGTGACTTTCAAGCAATCCACGAGCAACCATTAATACTGCGTATAGAGATAATTTTATTATTTCTGCTAAGTTGGCGAATACTGTGCACTATTTTTAAGTTGATATTGCAGATACAATACTCTGTCATTATTACACAAGTATCCTAATATGAACATCACGTCGACATTACTTCCATACTGTGGACCGTGGACGTCTGTACATTACAATAAGATGTTTCATCCAAATCTTTGTCATGTTTGCAAGAGGACAAAAGAAACGATAAATTTAACAACGTGTAACCGGTGTTTCTTGATCTCTTACTGCTCCGAAGATCACAAAAACCTGCACCTTCCGCAACACCGCCAAATTTGTACAGCTATAGAAAAGTTCCTAAAGGACTACCCTCAATGGTTCACTCGCCGTTTTACTGACGATGAATGGAGCAATGAACAGTATGAATTTTATGTAACAGTTGCATATTATCTAAAACGTCCGCTTGAGAAATACGAATATAACATGTTCATATACGCTAGATCATGCTTTATATGTCACCAACAGACTGGACTGTATTCTTGCAAAAAATGTTTGTCCATCGACTATTGTTTAGAACACAAAGAAGAATTTGAGGATCTACATCACAACATTTGCGACATTTTGATACTATGGCTAAATCTTCAGCTTTCAAATGTTCAATACGAAAGTAAAGCTTCATTATCGTTAAAATTTATGAAGTTTCCCGATGACGATGGACCTTTCAATGACATGGCAAAATTTATAGAAGAATATGTACAAAACAGAAAAGGTGTATGGTACGCTTTGGATTACATCTATACCGATTACGTGTCAGAACCGCTCTCGGTATATTATGGTATGTACTACGCAGGATTATTTGATCTACTGAACAGACCTATCTATACCATTCATATTGTACAAGCTGATTCCATAGAAAAAAACGGTTTACCAGCTTGGGAAATATTGTTACATCTTTTCCCAAATATAGAAGTGCTAATAGTTGTATTGGTAGGAAAAACTTTACAATTTGAATTTGGTATGCAGGATATTTGTCCCCATTGCATTTACAATGGCAAGAAATTTATCTACGAATGTTGTAGTATGATATACAGCGATTATATGATCAACCCGATGTATAGAACAGCGAACTTGATCATAGGTTTCCAAATAATATTAAAATCTGCGTTATATTCCTGTATAAAGACAATGCAATCTCAGGATTGTCCGGTACTTTTTACTACTATGTCGGAAGATATAGCGTTAGGAGAAGCGGCTGCGATACAGAATATGCTGGGTATAGATGTATGGCCTGTTATTGGCATAAAAAATAAATTCGTGTCTCTGAGACCTCATAGAACCATTAAATATATTTATTATCGTAATGTATTTTTGATTGTCTACAAAACATTAAAAAATGCAAGTAGTGCGATTCAAAGCAATAGTACAATTTGCATATAATTATATCTCTATTTTGGTGACAAAGGACAAGGAAAGGAAATGAAGGAAATGAAGGAAATGAAGGAAAAGAAATTGGTTGATTAACGCAACAATAAATAGCAAAACACGTTTAGTGCTCATTAGTTTCATTTTCTCGTTAATTGAATTAATAATTATCCTGCGCGTAAATAGTATTGTACGTTTGGTGAATTCTTTTCACAAATAACTTGAAATTTTCTCAACGAAGCTATATGTGTGTGCGTCAGTCATTTAAAAAAAAAATAAATAATGTATATACCATTAATATATAATATACTATTAATATATAAACCACTAAATATATAAACCATTTTATAGTAAATGTAGTTTTTGTTTGTTTGAATGACGTCTTTACATCACACATATGGATTATATTATGTTTTATGCATCTTTTTATTTTTATAATATACAATATACAATTTATAACATTTATTATGTTTAAATATATTGCGTTTAAATTTATATGTTTAAGCGTTTATGTGCAGATGACAGTCATTAAACTGAATAGATATATCCTGTACTATTATATAAAATTCCACTTTTATTACTGAAAATTTAATGTAACAATATCCACAAATAAGAATGCAAAATGTGATAGAATAAACTCTTTAAAGTGAAGTCTCTTTCAAGATGATATGGATCTCTTGATAATCTTTTGACAACTATAGGCGATCATGCTGGACAATAAAAACACGAAGTTTGATAATATTTTCTCGTATTATTGTTGTCGAGTTTTCATTGTCTACTATTAGGCGTTATCCGCCGTTACTAAAATAAGTTGTCAAAAGAACACAAGGAATTTAAGCACTTTATTATTGTATTCCGAACAATTGCCCAACACATTTTATAGTGTACAGACTCCACAGACAGAATCTTAATAAATTATTTTAATAAATGTTTATAAATTTTCATATAATAAAACTTAGACTATTGTTACTAATTTTAGTTATCCATATTAATTTTTATAAATTTTATGAGAAAGTTTGTAATATATGAACCACTTGATTATTATATAACAGATATAATTCTTATAACGGTCAACACATTCGGCACACATCCTTTCAACATGGGAAGAGCAATATTTTTGTTCGTAAAAGTTCACCATACATTCATCTATAAATATTACTTTATATTATTTGTTTTCGTATCTTTTCTTGTGTCTAAATATGCATATTTCTCGGTCAGATTACAAACAAATCTAATATTGTATATTACCTGCGTATTCATAAAAGAGCAATTGTCATGTTATCCATCCGGATACCAACGTTATTCAAATATCCACATTATCCGGATGCCAGAATATTCGGATAACCGATATTGAATATATTGTTACGAATATCTGGATATTCAAATAATCCGGATGTCCTTATTTCTTATTATCTGAATATTCGTGAATAATTTTTATCCGGATAAGGGCAGTCTTAAGAGAAACGCGTCGGCCAAGTCGTATGAGAAGTAAGCTAGAATTCCATACCAACCAGCAAAGTTTAATATGATTCTTAAAATTAGTTCAATATCTTCAGTTAATAAACTCAATATTAATATATACCCGATCACATCAATAAACTATAGGCCACTTACCATAATAAATGATTTTACGAAATGTGTGAAATCTGTGTCGTTATTGTTGTTCTTCATGTTATATTACACGCTTTCGTTATATACTTTAAATTTTTTAGCACTGTTTTTCTTAACAGCAGCTTCGTAATTGATTTTATTTTTAGTTACAATCAGAACTATCGGCAAAATGCAGGAATTGTAAATGCTTATAAATAAACGTCAGCATCTTTTTTTCGTGAGTTTGAACGCATATGTTCACGCGGTTTATCATCTTCAATAACAGTTCGATATTCCGGCAGCGACTCATTTTCCATATGATTCATTGCTTTCCTTAAAACCACTTAACCCATATTTGTGATGCTTCTTCGTTAACAGAATCTTCTCTATGCACAGAGCATGAAAGCACAAATTTTTAACTTTTCGCTATTTTTTTACTATCTTTTACTGTATAGAAACAACGGGACATTAAAATAATTGAAAACTATGCATCATGTATATCAACAATATAAATGTAATTTTCCACTGATATTAATTTAATATATTATATTTGTGAATTACTAACTGTAAAACCCGATTTTAGTTCATTGTCAACAAGAAAAGCGTACGGATACTTTTGCCGATAGCTACATGATAATGTCATTAAACTGTATTAAAAAGAACATACGAAGCCTGTTTGGCAAATAATACTTTATCAATTCGATTTCATTTAATCGACTTTTCTTTTTATTGACAGAAAAATCATTTGCAGATTCATGACATGCAGATATTTCTCCTCTTATTTTTAAAGAATTGAACATTAATTTATATTATTTTATAAAATGTACAAAATCTTTATATCATGTGTGAATAACTCAACAATATTCATCTAATAATATATAAAGAATATATGTACAGGGTGTCCGGAATGTTTTGAAAACCAAAAATTGTGAAAATTAATTAAATTAAACTGAGAAGGCAAGTCATTTTCCGCACAAAATTCCGAAGAGAAATTCCAAGAAATGGACTGAACCATGATGAAAAAATGAGTTTTCCCCATCATTTTGATGTCATTTTGATGCCATCATGATTTTCTGTCCTGCCTGGGTAACGACCAGTTCGATTTCAATTATAGACTAATTGATCTCAATTATATAAAAAAACTGTTACTTTTGTATTTATTTTTGCGCTGTGTGCTTTATAAGCGGAGATATTCTAGTGTAAGGTTCAAAATCGCCAAATCTTCAATTAAGCAACCTCATCTCTGCGGTCGTGATCAATTAAGTCTCACAACGTTTAGTTCCTTTTCGTTCTAAGAGATAGCATCACGGAGGAGGCGCGCTGCGAAAAATATGTAGTCTTTTAGTGCAAAATATATTCTGCATCCGGCACCGTACGTCTTTTGTACAAACCTTCACTAATCAATAAAAAAAAATAAGACATATAGATTAAGATGATACATAGTTTATGAATTTCTAATTTTTCCGGCTGCTCTACCAATGTTGCAAGAGTCACACAGACAATCATACGATTATCATATAATTATAGCTTTAGTTTCAAATTATTGATTATATTATTTTGATAATTAGTGATCGGACAAATATAATTACATCATAATTATAAATTTACTTTCTGTCTATCTATAATGTTGCTATTATGATCAATGCACAATAGTATACAATCAACATTCAATATTATAGATTAAATTTCCTGAACCAAGTTAAGTTATAAATTTAAAGTTAATAACCTATAAAATTAATTTAGTTACGTTAAAATTATTATGTACAACTTTTATTTTGAAAAATATTGACAACAATATAATATCTTGCAATTTCCTCCGTACGTTTCAAATTTATTTACAATAATACTTGCGGCAATAAATATCTATGACTAATCTTATGCTCTCAGTTCAAATTGTCTACATCTTAAACTGTAAACAAATCTTGAAACATCCACAAACATACGTCAACACTTTATTATAGTGACTTTCAAGCAATCTACGAACAACCATTAATATAATAATACTGCGTGTAGAGAGAATTTTATTATTACTGCTAAGTTGGCGGATACTGTGAGTTATTTCTAAGTTGATATTGTGCAATACTCTGTCATTATTACACAAGCATCCTAATATGAACATCACATCGACATTATTTCCATACTCTGGACCGTGGACGTCTGTATATTACAATAAAATGTTTCATCCAAATTTTTGTCATGTTTGCAAGAGGACAAAAGAAATGATAAATCTGATAACGTGTAACCGGTGTTCCTTGATCTCTTACTGCTCCAAAGATCACAAAATCCTGCATCTTCCGGAACACCGCCAAATTTGTACAGCTATAGAAAAGTTCCTAAAAGACCACCCGCAATGGCTCGCCCGCCGTTTTACTGCCGAAGAATGGCACGAAGAACAGTGTAAATTTTATTTAACAGTTGCAAATAATCTAGGGCGTTCACTTGAGGAATACGAAATACAAATGTTCGTCTTTGCTAGAACATGCTTTATATGTCACCAACAAACTGGACTGTATTCCTGCAAAAGATGTTTGTCCGCCGACTATTGTTTGGAACATAAGAAAGAATTTGAAGAGCAACATCCCAGCAGTTGCAACATTTTGACACTGTGGCTAAATCTTGAGATCTCAAATGTTCAGTACGAAAGTAAAGTCTCATCATTGAAGTTTATGAAGTTACCTGATAACGATGGACCTTTCAATGATATGGCAAGATTTATAGAAGAATATGTACAAAATAGAAAGGGTGTATGGTACGATTTGGATTACATCTATAGCGATTACCTATCAGGACCGCTCTCGGTATATTATGGGATGTACCATGCAAAATTATTTAATGTTCTACTGACCAAATCTACTTATATCATTCATATTATAGCAGCATCCCGCATAGAAAGAAATGGTTTACCGGCTTGGGAAATATTGTTACATCTTTTCCCAAATATACAAGTGCTAATAGTTGTATTGATAGGATCAAAATTACAATTTGAATTTGGTATGCAGGAGATTTGTCCCCGTTGTGTTTATAATGGCAAGAAGTTTATCTATATATGTTCTTGTATAACATACAACGATTATATGGCCAATCCGATATATAGAAGAGCGAACCTGATCATAGCTTTTCAAGTATTAAAATTACGGAATAACTGCATAAAGACAATGCAATCTCAGGATTGTCCGGTACTTTTAACTACTATGTCGCAAGATACAGCGTTAGAAAAAGTAGCTGAGATACAAAATATTTTGGGTACAGATATATGTCCTGTTATTGGCATTAAAAATAAATTCATGTCTCTGAGACCATATAGAAGCATTAAATATGTTTATTGTCGTAATGCATTTTTGATTATCTACGAGACATTAAAAAATACAACTAGTGAGATTCAAAGCAATTCAGTTTGTAGTACAGTTTGCATATAATTATATCTCTACTTTGGTGACAAAGGACAAGGAAAAAAATTGGTTGATTTAATGTAAGATACAATAGATAACAAAACATGTTTGGTGTATTCATTATCTCGTTAACTGAACCAATAATTATTTTCCGCGTAAATAGTATGCTCGGTAAATTATTTTCATAAGTAAGTTGAAATTTTCTTAATGAAACTATATATGTGTACATTTGTCATTTAAAAAATGTCGTTTAAAAAAATTAAATATGTAAACCATTTTATAGTAAATGTATTTTTTTTTCGTTTGAATGAATAACTTCTTTACATCATGCATGTGGATTATATTACATTTTATACATCTTCTTATTTTTATGATTGTTCATGATATATGACATGCAGCTTGTCACATGTAATATGTTCTTTATTCAAGTACATTGCGTCTGAATTTTTATGTTCGAGCGCTCATGTGCAGGTCAAGGTTATCGAAAGAAATAGATATATCTTCTACTACTGAATAAAATTACACTTTTATTACTGAGAATTTAATGCAAGAATATTCACAAATAGGTATGCAAGATGCGATGGGATAAACTCTTTGAAATGAAATCTTTTTCAAGATGATATGGATCTCTTGACAATGCTTTCACAACGGCAAACGATATGTAATATTAATTAATGTAAAAACATGGAATTTAATAATATTGCCTCGTATTAGGAGCTTACATTGTTCATCATTACGTGCTGTTCACCGTTACTAGAAGGGATTGTCAAATCAATATAAGGAATTCAAACATATTATTATTGTATTCCGAACAATTGTCCAATATACTTTGTACTGTATAGACTCCGAATTTTAATAAATTGTTTTAATACATTATTATAAATTTTTTAAAAAGCTTTCATTATTGTTAATAATTAGTAATTCTTATTAATTTTAATAATCCTTATTAATTTTTATGAATTAATGTACGTATGTGTGTGTGCGTGTGTGCGCAAGTAATTATTATCGCGGTGTAGTATATAAAATATTAGTTCTCTTTATGTTTGCAAACGTACCTATATCTATTCACAACTTTTATCAGATATAAAGAAAGTTTATTTGAAAAATGTAAAAATCGTCTTTTATTATATTATAACATTGCATACGCATATATTAGTTACAAATATTTGAAATGCGAAAATTGAGATCTTTGTCTTCTTGTATTTGCATGTGTAAAGATAAATAACTATAATAAATAAGAATAATTAGGCACACAGAAATAATAGCAGTTGTTCGTAATTGATTTCACTTTTAGTTACAATTAGAACTATCGGCAAATCGCAGGACTTGTAAATGCTTATAAACGTTTGCACCTTTTTCTCGCGGATATAAATATGTTTACGCGGTCATCTTCAATAATGAACGTTGCAAGAGCGACTCATTCTCTAGCGATTCATTGCCTTCCTTAAACTACTTAATCATTTTTGTGCTGTCCCTTCGATAAAAGAACTTTCTCCATACACACATTAAAAATGCGTTTTATTATATTTGCTGCAGTATTGCCAACTTTAAACTCACAGAGCTTTGAAACCACGAATTTTTAACTTTTCGCTATTCATCTTTTACTGCATAAAAACAACGGGGCATTAAAACAATTGAAAACTACGCATCATGTATATCAACGACATAAATATAACGTTCCGCTGATATTAATTTGATGTATTATATTTGCGAATTACTGACTGCGAAACCCGACTTCAGTTCATTGTCAACAAGAAAAGCGTACGGATACTTTTGCCGATAGCTACATGATAATGTCATTAAACTATATTAAAAAGAACATATGAAGCCTGTTTGGCAAATAATACTTTATCTATGGCGCATTTAACTTTTAATGTTTCGATTTTATTTAATCAACTTTTCCTTTTATTGACAAGAAAACAATTTTAATACGCAGATGTTTCTCCTCTTAATTTTAAAGATTTGAACGTTATTTAATATCATTTTACAAAATGTATAAAATTTTTATATCATGTACGAATAATAACTCACCAAAGTTTATCTAATAACATACAGTATATACACGGATATAGAGTATATACACGGTGTGCAAGATTTTTTGGAAAAGAAAAATTGTAAAAATTAATCAGATCAAACTGAGAAGAAAAGTCATTTTGCAAAAATCGCAATAGTTATCATGTTATTAATGATTGAAAATGACCACATCTAGAAGCTTTTTTGATAATTGATAATTATTGCGATTTTTTCAAAATAACTTTTCTTCTCAGTTTGATCTGATTATATAATATCCACAATTTTTTATTTACAAAAGATTTCGGACACCCTGTATATATAATATTATTGTTATATTTAATAACAATAAGAGCGTAAATATTGTTAACAATACGATGCCGTGCGATTTTCATCGCACATGTAGATTTTATTCGAAATATTATTCCCAATAACGGATATCTATAGGTATACAACTCTTACGTCCTTAGTTTAGACTGCTATCTCACGCTGTAAACAAATGCTCGAAACGCTAAGAAACAGAATATTTGCAATAACGAACTAATTATTTGCACTGTGTACATCATGTTTCGCACGTTATTTCTGAGTTAACGTTGCAAGTAAAGTATTTCCGCAACTTTAACCATACGGACGTGGTTAATTTAATATATTGACGTGGACCTAATAAGTGGAGTTCTTCCATAATATAAATCACGAATGCCTCTACGTAATGATAAGGTTTTTCATCCGAACCTTTGCCACATTTGCAAGGAGAAAAGAGGAGTGGTAAGATTAGTAACATGTAATCGATGCTTCATGATTTCATACTGCTCCGAAGATCACAAAAAGCTGCATTTTCCGCAACATCGCAAATTTTGCACAGCTTTAGAAAAGTTCTTGAAGGACGACCCGAAATGGTTCACTCGCCGTTTTACTCGGGACGAATGGTATAAAGCACAGAGCCAATTGTGTGTGTCAGTTGCAATAGATCTAAGGCGTATACTTGAGAAATATGAAATACAAATGTTCATATTCGCTAGATCATGCTTAATTTGTCACCAACAGACCGGACTGTATTCCTGCATAAAATGTTTATCCGCCGACTATTGTCTAGAACATAAGGAACAGTTCGGACAGCAACATTACAGTATCTGCGACCTTTTGAAATTGTGGCTGAAACTTGAGTTCTCAAATTTCGAATATAGGAGTATAATACCACTAAAATTGAAATTCATGATATTTCCTGATTCGAATAAGCCTTTTAATGACATGGCCACGTTTGTCACACAATATATACGAGAGGATGCTCGCCAATGGCATACCTTGGATTACATTTATACCGATTATGCGTCAGGACCGATGACGATATTTTACGGGATAAAAGAAACAAAGTTATTAAATTTTCTAGAAATCGGTCCGATTTATATTATTCATGTTATAGATGCAAAAGACGTAGATAGACAGAGTTTACCAGCTTGGGAAATATTATTACATCTCATACCTAAGATAAAGGTATTAATAATTGTAATGATAGGTCGAGAACTACAAGAAAAACTTGATACGCACGACCTTTGTTACTGTTGCTGTTGCAATAGAAAGAAGCTCATCTATGAATTCTGTGCTATGTCATACAGTGAATATCTGTCTAATCCGATATATGGGAAAGCAAATCTAATCGTAGGATTTCACGCGACATTAAAATATATGTCACCATCATGGAAGAAATGTTTAGTCTCAATGCAATCTCGAGACTGTTCGTTACTCTTAACCACTGCAAAGCTATCTTCTTTGAGAAGAATTATTAATGACATACGGGAAGTTCTAGGTACAACTGTAAATCCTGTTCGTTGTATCCAGAACAGATTCAAAGCTCTAATACCACACAGAAGCTTTGAATCTGTGTATTATCGTAATTCGTATGTAATTATTTACAAGACATTAAGGAACCAATCCAGTAACAAATCAATATGATTGCACTTCGGTAACATGAATTATACACGAAACGAAAATACAATGGTTTCTCTATTCAATTAGTTGTGTAATATAATAATGAAAATCTAAAAGGCGTTTAAAATATGTTTAATGTCTCTCCAATCAATATTTCTTTTCCGTGTAAATAATGTACTAGGTAGAATGTTTATATGATATATACATACATATATATATATATATGTTTATATATATGTATGCATGTATATACATTTATATACCTATACAAAATGATTCCATATAATACATTTTTCAAAGAAAATAAATTATTATTATATATATTATTTTATTATAATAAACATATTATTTTAATTTTTGAGTCAATAACTACAGTACGTCATACATATATGAGAAAACTGTATTACATTTTATGTATCATGCATATATTATTATAAAGGGGAATATTTAATAGTACAGTGTCTCATAATCTTCTATTGCTGTGAAAATCGGACTTTTTAAAGTCGTTATTAAATGATATCTAGAGAAATTAGAACATCTTTAAATGTCTCCAATTTACAAGTCTCAGTATCAATTGAAACAAAGAAATAAAACATATAAAACAAAGAATACCGGAAATATTTGTATGTATGTATCTCTAAGACATTTGTTTACGTATAAAGAATCATGACACTTTATCTTTTACATTTTAACATAGCATGCGTGTATACATTCTTTATAAGTAATAGAAACAAAACGACAAAAATTCCCTCACCTTTTGGTATTTGTATGCATATAACACAAATAAGTAAAAACAATAGATGAGATAATTCTAATTCAAATAAATAAAAATAACTATAATGCGAAAAAATTAATAAGCGATTGAAAACATTTAAACCAGTATTGTAAAAGTATCCGTGTATAATTGAAAACAGAGTTTCTTATAAACGGTTCAAGAATATTTCAGTTTCATATTGATGTCATCCACAACTTTATACATGTAAATAAAATGCTCATGAAGCGTTAATTGGTTTGTATTTTTTATATCACCTATTTAGCAAATCATCTTTTATTTATTAACATATGAAAATTTCTTTCATTTATTATAATAAAGTAAAGTCACAATAAATTATAGTACGAAGTGTTTGAATTCTACATATCCCGATTACCTCGATAAGATTCATTTAACAAAGCACTGATAAAGCAGACTGACATAAAAATTACAAGCAACAACATGATGCTGTGCGACATCGTCCGTACGTTTCTCATTTATTCATAATATTACTTGCGGCAATAAATATCTGTAGCCATCTAGACCTATGTCCTTAGTTCAGATTGCCTATGTATCTATCTGTGTAAACAACACTCCAAATACTTAGAAACATACGAAAACATTTTATTAGTAACTTTTAAGCAATCTACGTGTAAGTATTAATACTGTGTATCCAGAGAATTCTATTATTTCTGCTAAGGTGCTGAGTACCGTGTATTATTTCTAAATTGATATTGCAGATTCAGTATTATATCATTAGTTATATAGACATACTAACATGGACATAACAAAGACATTATTTCCTTACTCTGGACCATGGGAGTCTGTACATTACAATAAGATCTTCCATCCAAACCTTTGCCATGTTTGCAAGAAGACTAGAGAAGTGGTAAATCTGATAACATGTAATCAATGTTTTTTGATTTCTTATTGCTCGGAAGATCACAAAAACTTGCATCTTCCTCAACACCGCGAGATTTGCACAGTTATAGAAAAGTTCTTGAAGATCAATCCGCAATATCTTACTCGCCGTTTTAGTCTGAAGGAATGGTTAAAAGCACAAAATGAATTTTATCAATCAGTTCAAAAGGATGTAGGGCGTGCTCTTGAGAATTACGAAACTGAAATATTTGTCTTCGCAAGATCATGTATTATTTGTTATCAGCAGACCGGACTGTATTCCTGTAAAAGATGTTTGTCCATCGACTATTGTCTAGAACACAAGGAAGATTTCGAACAGAAACATACACAAATGTCCTGCGACTATTTGATACTATGGCTCAATCTTGAGCTTTCAAATGTTCAGTATGAAAGTGCAGACTTATTATCGTCAAAATTTATGAAGTTTCCCGATGATAATAGACCTTTCCATGACATGGCAACATTTATAGAAGAATATGTACAAAACGAAAAGGGTGTATGGTACGCCTTGGATTATATCTATAGCGATTACGTGTCAGGACCGCTCTCGATATATTATGGAATGCATCAGGCAAGATTAATTGATATTCTACTGGACAAATCTACCTATATCATTCATGTTATAGCAGCATCTTATATAGAAAGAAACAGTTTACCGGCTTGGGAAATATTGTTACATCTTTTACCAAATATAGAAGTACTAATAGTTGTATTGATAGGAATAAATTTACAATTTGAATTTGGTATACAGGACATTTGTCCCAATTGCGTTTGCAATAAGAAGAAATTTATCTATGAATGCTGTGGTATGTTGTATACTGATTACATGGGAAATCCGATGTATGGAAGAGCGGACCTGATCGTAGGTTTAGAATCACTGTTCGACTTTGAATCATTGATGGGATATTTAAAAACAATGCAATCTCAGGACTGTCCTGTGCTACTTTTCACTACTCTATTAGAGACAGAAGAAATAGATAAGATTCAGGTAGTTCTGGGTAGAGATGTATATCCTGTTATCAGCATGAGAAATGAATTCGAATCTCAAAGACCATACAGATTCTTTAAATATATTATTTATCGTAATTCGTATTTGATTCTTTACAAGACATTAAAAAATACAAACTATACGACTGAAAACAGTAGTTAAACTTGCATATAATTATAATATCCACTTATAATCCCACTTTGACAGGAAAAGAAATTAGTTGAATTGACGTAACAATAAACAGAATAAAATGTGTTTGTCGCGTCTATTGTCTCGTTACTTACGTCAATTATTCTCCGAATAAATAGTGTGCTAGGTAAATTGTTTACACAAATAAATTAAAATTTCCATAATGAAACTGTGTGTGTGTGTTATATATTTTTCAAGAAAATATAAAATACATAAACCACTTAATAGTAAATATGTTTTCTTTTTTTGTTTGAATGAATAACTTCTTCACATCCCACACATATGCATTTTATTACATTTTATACATCTTCTTATTTTTATGGTTTTTCATGAAATATGGCGTGCAGCTTATCACATTTATTTAGGTTCTTTGCAAATACATTACGTCTAAATATATATATTAGAGCTCTCATGCACAGGTGAAGGTCATTAAATCGAATCAAAATATCTTACACTATTATATAAAATTCTATTTTCATTAGTGAAAATTTAATGCAAGAATATTGATAAATAAGTATGCAAGATGCGATGGGATAAACTCTTTGAAGTAAAGCCTCTTTCAATGTGATATGGATATGGATCTCTTGACAACTATAAACGGTAATGTTGGGCAATAAAAACGGAATTTGATAATATTTGTTCATGTAACAAGTTTTTATTGTCTATCATTAAGTATTATTCGCCGTTACTAAAATATTATAAGTAGTCAAAAACATATGATATTCAAGCACTTTATTATTGTATTCTGAAAAATTGCTGAATGCACTTTAATATTACATAGACTCCCAATTTTTATATTTTAATAAATTTTTATAAATCTAATATAAATTGTTTTATAAAATTTTAATTATTGTTAATAAATAACTAATTAAGTTTAATAATTTTTATAAATTTTATAAACAAATTTGAAATATATAAACCACTTGTTTTTAATAAATAGTTATAAATAAATAATAAATAATTGTACGATAATGTTATATATTGCGCTAAATGCTATTGCTAACAACGATATATAGATTACTAATTGCGATTTATGCTAATAAATGTAATTCTAGATATATATTTTGTCAGTTTTATATTTTCCAGATAGTAGGGTAATTATCAGAATAATAAATCAGATGCAAATTTACATGCTTTTATTTCCTATTATGTATACCGTGTAGCAAAAAGTTAATGAGAAAATATTTTTGGAAAATCGTACATATTTCTTGCCACAAATATAACTCCTGAAAAACTAATTTTCTTTATTCAGACAAATGTATGTAGGAATGTATATAGGACGTTAAGTATAAGCGTGCTGGCATATAAAACATTAAAATTTAAGTTTAAAATGTTAGTTGAGATTAAAGATATCAGAATAATCGAAAAATAAGCGATAAGTCTCAACTAGAGAGAAAATAGAAGATAAAATCAAAAAAGAGTATTATTCACGGTTTGAAAAAAGCAAAATATTCTTATTTTGAAAAAAGCCGACAAATTCTTTTGCAAAAATTATTTATCTTGAGAATGATAGTTTTTACCATTTGTTAGCGCACCTCAATTTCCGTAATAGTAAAGAATTTTATTTTCAATTTTACATTTGGTTCGATCGTGAGTTGAACATTTTCCTTCGTCTTCGTAGCAGGCAAAATTAAAGAAAACAGAGGTTAACACGCCGCGTGTCAATTGCAGGTTAACAAAAATTATGAAAATGATGTGTGCAATATTATTACATACGTCGACGAATTCATCGCCTTAAGCGCTCAATGTAAGCGCCTGCGTCTAATGGTGAATTGTGCTCTTCATATCTACTTCATACATCCGAATAGTAATAAATAAACTACTTACCTTTATAACTCAGAAACTAAACTTCAAATATGATTTGGTAAAAAGAAGAATTATCTTAGAATTCATTGAATGAAGCACATGTCATTTCAAGAACAGCAAGTTGCTCTGAATTGTTCTACATAAAAAGCTATTAAAGATTATATATAAATTTTTTTAACATGAAATATTTTTTAAATTTTAGAAATGATTTTTATTTAGTTTAATTTTCACTACTTTACTTTACTTTATTTAATTTTCATCTCATTTTCCTTTGCAGATATTTATATAACATATATCAGCAATTTGTAGAAAATTTTCCTTTTCCATATATGGATATTATTTTCTTTCATATTATTTAAATCGGACGAAAAAATAAGAAAATATGACGCCTTTTTCAACTGTTTCTGTTTTGAAAAATATCGACGACAAAACAATGTCTTGCGACATTGTTACGTTTGAAATTTATTCACAATATTATTTACGATAATAAAAATATAAATATTTGTAATTATCTAGTCCTATGCCCTCAGTTTAGATTGACTACGTCTCAAACTGTAAACAATTCTCGAAATGCCTAGGATCAAATATAAGCAATTTATTAGTAAGGTTCAAGCAATCCACGAATAACCATATTATCACGAGTACTGTGTATACAGCGGATTCTATTATTTATACCAAGGTACCGAATACTGTTTATAATTTCTAAATTGATATTGCAGACTCAGTATTATATCATTAGTTATATACAGGCATATTAACAATTAATGGACATAACAAAGACATTATTTCCATACTCTGGAAAATGGACGCCTATATATTATAATAAGATCTTTCATCCAAACCTTTGCCACATTTGCAAGAAAACTAGAGAAGTGACAAATCTGACAACATGTGATCGGTGTTTCTTAATCTCTTATTGTTCTGAAGATCACAAAAACCAGCACCTTCCTCAACACCGCGAGATTTGCAGAGCTATGAGAAAGTTTTTGAAGAACAACCCGTTATATCTCACTCGCAGTTTTAGTTTTACGGAATGGTTCAAAACACAAAATAAGTTTCGTCAATCAGTTCGAAAGGATCTAAGGCGTATGCTTAAGAATTACGAAACTCAAATGTTCGTCTTCGCAAGATCATGTTTTATTTGTTATCAGCAAACCGGACTGTATTCCTGCAAAAGATGTTTGTCCATCGACTATTGTCTAGAACACAAGGAAGATTTCGAACAGAAACATGCACAAATGTCCTGCGACTATTTGATACTATGGCTCAATCTTGAACTCTCAAATGTTCAGTATGAAAGTACAGCCTCATTATCGTTGAAATTTATGAAGTTTCCCGATAACAAAAGACCATTCAATAATATGGAAAAATTTATAGAAGAATATGTACAAGATAAAAAGGGCGAATGGAACGCCTTGGATTATATATACACCGATTACGTGTCAGGACCGCTATCGGTATATTATGGTATATCACACGCGGAATTGTCTGATGTTTTACTGTCGGGAATTACCTGTATTATTCATATTATAGAAGCAGGTTCCACAGAAAGAATAGGTTTACCAGCTTGGGAAATATTGTTACATCTTTTCCCAAATATTCAAGTACTAACAGTTGTATTGTTAGGAACAGGCTTACAACTTGAAGGTGGTAGACAGGAGATTTGTCGCCGTTGCGTTTGCGATGCGAAGAGATTTATCTATGAATGTTGTGATATGACATACAGAAATTACATGGCCAATCCCATAAATAGCAAAGCGGACCTAATCGTAGGTTTTGAATCAATATTCCAATCTGAATCATTTGACGAATGTTTAAGAACAATGCAATCTCAGAAATGTCCTGTACTTTTAACCACTTCCTTCGAGACAGCATTCGAAGAAATAGATGAGATTCAGGTAGTTCTTGGTAAAGATGTATGTCCTATTATTAACGTTAAAAATGAATTCAGTTCTCTAAGACCATACAGACCCTATAACTATATTATTTATCGTAATTCATATTTGATTGTCTACGAAACATTAAAGAATATAAACTGTACGACTAAAAACAGTAGTTAAAATTGCATATAATTATAACTCCACTTTGGTGACAGAAAAAGAAATTAATTGATTCAACGTAACAATAAACAGAGCGAAATATATTTGTCGCGTTCATTGTCTCATTAATTAAATCAATTATTCTCCGAATAAAAAGTATACTAGGTTACTTGTTTATGCAAATAAATTAAACCTTCCTTAATGAAATTCTATATGTATATGTATGCATGTGTTATACATTTTTCAAAAAAATATGAAATAGATAAGTCACTTATAGTAAACGTGTTTCCTCTTTTTTGTTTGAATAAATGACTTCTTTACATTGTACATATGAATATCATTACATTTTATATACATTTTTCATTACATCTTACTTATATGGTTTTTCATGATATATGACGTGCAGCTTATCACATTTATTATGTTCTTTGTAAATACATTGCGTCTAACTTAATATGTCCGAGCATTCATGTGCAAATGAAGATCATCCAACACAATATAAATATCTTCTATTATTATATAAAATTCTATTTTACTTACTGGCAATTAAAAGCAAAAGTATTTACAAATAAGTATGTAACATGCGATGGGATAAACTTTTCAAAGCGAAATCTCTTTCAAGATGATATGGATCTCTTGACAAACTTTTAACAACCATAGATAGTAATGCTGGATAATAAAAACACGGGGTTTGATAATATTCGCTCATATTACAAATTTTCATTGTTTATCATTAGGCATTATCTGCCGTTACTAAAATAAGTTGTCAAAGGAATATAAGAAATTCAAGCACTTTGTTATTGAGTTCCGAACAATTGTCGAATGCACTTTAATATTTAATATTGCATAGACTCCCGATCTTTACATTTTTATAAATTTCGATCTTTACATTTTCATAAATTTCTAAACCTTTTTATAAAATTTTAATTATTGTTAATAACTGTTAATAATGATTGTTAATAAGTTAAGTTAATAAGCAATCTTAATAATTTTTATAAATATAAAAAAATTGGAATATATAAACCACTTAATTTTAATAAATAATTATAAATAAATAATAAATAGTTGTGAGATGATGTTATGTATTGCGCTAAGTGCTATTACTAACAATAATATATAGATTATTAGTTGTGATTTATACTAATAAATATAATTCCAGATATATATTTTATCAGTTTAATATTTTCCAGATATATATAAGTAGGATAATTATATAAGTAGGATAATTATTAGAATAAGAAATAAAACGCAAATTTATATGCTTTTATTCCCTATTACATATACTGTGTAGCGAAAAAATAATGAGAAAATATTTTTTGAAAACCATGTATATTTCTTGCCACAAATATAACTCTTGAAAAACTAATCTTTTTTATTCAGACGAATGTATGTAGGACGTTAAGTATAGGCGTGCTAGCATTTAAAACATTTAGTTTAAGATGATTGTTGAGATTAAAAATATCGGGGTGATCGAAAAGTAAACTATAAGTCTCAGCAAGAGAGAAAATAGAAGATAAAATCGAAAAAGAGTATTATTCACGGTTTGAAAAAAACAAGATACCCTTATTTTGAAGAAAGTCGACGAATTCTTTTGTAAAAATTATTTATCTTGAAAATGATAGTTTTTATCACTTGTTATAGCGCACCTCAGTTTCCGTAATAGTAAAGAATTCTATTTTCAATTGTACATTCGATTCGATCATGAGTTGTGTATTTTTATTTGTCTTCGTGACGGTCAAAATTAAAGAAAACAGAAATTAATTAACACGCCGCGTGTTGCTCACAGGCTAACAAAAATTATGAAAATGATGTGTGCAATGTTTTTACATATGTCGATGAACTCATTGTATTAGAAATACAATATAAGCGCCTGCGTCTGATAAGTTGTACTCTTTCCTATCTACTTTATACATCCGACCCGTAATAAGCAAACTATTATATTTATCTTTATAATTTATCTTTAATAATTTATCTTTATAATTTACCTTTATTTACCTTTATAACTCAAAAACTAAGCTTCGGATAACATTTGGAAAACGGGAAAATTATCTTAGAATTCGTTGAGTAGAGAACATATTTCATGGACAGCAAATTGTTTTGAATTGCTCTGTATAGAGAGCTGTTGAAGTTTGTATATAAATTTTTTTAATATGTAATATTTTTTAGATTTTAACAGAAATTATTCTTATTTAGTTTAAATTTCTTTACTTTTCTTTACTTTATTTAATTTTCATCTCACTTTCCTTTGCAGAAATTTATATAACATCTATTAATTCTTAGAAAATCTTCTTTTTCAATATATGGGTATTATTTCCTTTTATATTTTTTAAATTGGACGAAGAAATGAGAAAATATGACGCCTTTCTCAACTGCCATTTCGAAAAATATTGACAACAATATGATGTGCTGCGAACAATACAATACGCCATATGTTTCAAATTTTCAAATTTTCACAATATTATTTGCGGTAATAAACATAATATATATTTATAGCTATTAGGTATATATAAATATATATTTATAGGTATTATTTTCTTAGTTCAGATTGTCTACGTCTCAAACTGTAAACAGCCCTCGATGGTTAGAAGCAAACTTAAGCAATTTATTAGTGACGTTCGAATAATCCACGAGTAATCATACTGTCATCAGTACTGTGTATACAGCGGATTCTACTATTTCTGCTAAAGTGCCGAGTACCGTGTATTATTTCTAAATTGATATTGCAGATTCAGTATTATATCATTAATTATATACAGGCATATTAACATGGACATAACAAAGACATTATTTCCATACTCTGGAAAATGGATGTCTATATATTACAATAAGATCTTTCATCCAAACCTTTGCCACATTTGCAAGAAAACTAGAGAAGTGACAAATCTGACAACATGTGATCGGTGTCTCTTAATCTCTTATTGCTCCGAAGATCACAAAAACTTGCATCTTCCTCAGCACCGCGAGATTTGTACAGCTATAGAAAAGTATCTGAGAAATAACTCGCAATATCTCACTCGCCGTTTTAGTCAGGAGGAATGGTTGCAAGCAAATACTAAATTTTATTTTAATGTTATACAAGATCTATGGCATATGCCTGAGGCTTATGAGAGGCAAATGTTCAACTTCGCTAGATTATGCTTTATTTGTCATCAGCAGACCGGACTATATTCCTGCAAGAAATGTTTGTCCGTTGACTATTGTCTAGAACACAAGGAAAAATTCGAGGAGTTACATCACAGGCTTTGCGATGCTTTGACACTGTGGCTCAATCTTGAGCTCTCAAATGTTCAGTATGAAACTACAGCCTCATTATCGTTAAAATTTATGAAGATTCCTGATAGCAAAAGACCATTCAATAATATGGAAAAATTTATAGAAGAATATATACAAGATAAAAAGGGCGAATGGAACGCCTTGGATTACATCTATAGCGATTACGTGTCAGGACCGCTTTCGGTATATTATGGGATGTACCACGCCGGATTATTTGATGTTCTATTGACGGAATCTACCTGTATCATTCATATTATAGGAGCAGAGTCCATAGAAAGAGATGGTTTACCAGCTTGGGAAATATTGTTACATCTTTTCTCAAATATACAAGTGCTAATAGTTGTATTGTTAGGAACAGACTTACAATTTGAATTTGAATCTGGCATGCAAGAAATTTGTCCCCGTTGCACTTGCAATAAGAAAACATTCATCTATGAATGTTGTTCTACGACATATAGTGATTATATGGTTAATCCGACGTACGGAAGAGCGAATCTCATCGTAGGTTTTCATGCAGTATTCGAAACTGTAACATGGGACGAATGTTTAGAGACAATGCAATCTCAGGAATGTCCGGTACTTTTAACCACTCCATCAGAGAGGATATCGTTAATAGAAATAACTGAGACTCAGAAAGTTCTGGGTAAAAATGTATGTCCTGTTAATATTGAAAATGAATTCGCGTCTCTAAGACCATATAGAGACTTTAAATATATCTATTATCGTAATTCGTTTTTGAATATCTACAAAATATTAAAGAATACAAGCTGTGCGATTGAAAACAGTTCAAATTACATATAAATATGTTTCCACTTTGGTGACAGGCAAAAAAATTGAATGGTTTAACGCAACAATAAACAGGACAACACGAATTTGGTGCGTTTCTTGTCTGGTTAATGAAATCAATTATTCTCCGAATAAATAGTATGCCAGGTTAATTGTTCACACAAATAAATTAAAATGTCCTTAATGAGACTATGTATGTGTATGCATGTGTTATACATTTCTCAAAAAGATATACATGAACTACTTAATATAGTAAATATATTTTCTTTTTTCTTTTGTTTAAATGAATGACTTCTTTACATCACACATATGGATTTCATTACATTTTATACATCTTCTTATTTTTATTGTTTTTCATGATATATGACGTGCAACTTATCACATTTATTATGTTCTTTGTAAATACATTGCGTCTAAATTTATATGTTTGAGCGCTGGTAAAGGATCTAACAGAATAGAAATATCTTCTATTATTATATAAAATTCTATTTTTATTACTGACAATTTATTGCAAGAATATTCACAAATAAGTATTCAAAATGTAATGAGATGATCTCTTTGAAATGAAATCTCTTTCAAGATGATGTGGATCTTTTGACGATCTTTTGATAACCGCAGATACGTAATGCTGGACAATAAAAACACGGAATTTGATAATATTTACTTGTATTACGAATTTTCATTGTCTACCATTAGGCATTATCCGCTATCATTAAAATAGATTGTCACAGGAACACAAAAAATTCAAGCACTTTATTATTGTATTTTAAACAATTATCGAATGTATTTTAATATTACGTAGACTCCTAATCTTTATATTTTCATACATTTTTATAAATTGTTTTTCTAAAATTTTGATTATTGTTAATTAATTATTCTTAATAATTTTCATAAATTTTATAAAAAATGTTCGAAATATATAAACCACTTGATTTTAATAAAAAATTATGATTTTAATAAATAACTTCTTAATTATTTAATAAATATAAGGTTTTAATAAATAACATCTTAATTTTTATTAAATATAAGATTTTAATAAATAACTTCTTAATTATTTACTAAATATAAGATTTTAATAAATAATTATAAATGGATAATAATTAATTGTAAGATAATATTATATATTACGCTAAGTGCTTTTGTTGACAATAAGATATAGAGTCTTAGTTATAATTTAATGAAATGTTGATAAACATAATTCTAGAAATGTATTTTGTCAATTTTGTATTTCTCAGATAGTAGGATAATTATTTAAATAAAGAATAGTTACCTCCTATTAAAGCTCAGTGCTCTTCCTCCACGCGTCCTCGGGACCGTGTAATTTATAGCTGGCCTCAGGTCCGAAAAGGCCTCAGAATGACAGGGATCGTCGTTCCCTCTCTGCGCTCTTTGATATGCTTGATGTGCTGGTTGCCACTCCGCCCTCCCTGCAGGCGTCACTGGCACGTTTGTCATACAGGACTTTGTAAATAGTTGCGTTGTTATATTGCATTCTTATTGCATTTTTTCTGTGCCGTACAATAAGATCTTTCATCCAAACCTTTGCCACGTTTGCAAGAAGACTAGAAAAATGATAAATTTGACAACATGTAATCGGTTTTTTCTGTGAGAATATTCATTAGTTGTGCAAAAAATGAAGTAAAATTATCAAAAATAATGGAGGTTATTTCGAATAATAAACGCGCATTTGTTTTTTTGTGCTTAAACTCTGAATTTCATGAAGAAAGGCACTAAATTAATTTGTACGTTTAATATATGAATATTATTTCTTTTCATATTGTTTAAATCGGATAAAAAACGTGAAAATATGGCGCTTTTTTCAACTTCCATTTAAAAAAATATTGACGATAATACAATGTCCTGTGACAGCCGTTATACATTTCAAATTTGATCATAATTACTTCCGATAACAAATATTCGTAGCAAATCCCCATATCCTTCAAATTGCCTACATCTTAAACTGTAAACAACTTTCGAAATATTCCGAACCATATATAAGCACTTTATTAGTGACGTCCAAGCAATCCAAGAATAACCATATTGCCATTAGTACTGTATGCACAGAGAATTCTATTATTTCTGCTAATGTCGAATGCGTATTATTCCTAAATTGATATTGCAGATACAGTATCATATCATTAGTTACACAGGCATACTAACATGGATATAACAAAGACATTATTTCTATATACTGGACCATGGACGTCTATACATTACAATAAGATCTTTCATCCAAACCTTTGCCACGTTTGCAAGAAGACTAGAGAAATAATAAATTTGACAACATATAATCGGTGTTTCTTGATCTCTTACTGTTCCGAACATCATAAAAACTTGCACCTTCCTCAACACCGCGAGATTTGCACAGCTTTAGAAAAATTCCTGAAGAACAATCCGCAACATCTCACTCGTCGCTTTACTCAGAAAGAGTAGTTAGAAGCACAGAATCAATTTTATCAATCAATTATACAGGATCTAGAACGTGGACTTGAAGTTAACGAAAAGCAAATGTTCATCTTCCCTAGATTTTGCTTAATTTGTCATCAACAGACAGGACTGTATTCCTGCAAAAAATGTTTGTCCGCCGACTATTGTTTAGAACATAAGAAAGAATTCGAGGAGCTACAACACAGTCTTTGCGATGTTTTGACACTGTGACTAAATCTTGAGCTCTTAAATGTTCAATACGAAAGTAAAGCCTCATTATCGTTGAAATTTATGAAGTTTCCTGATAACGATGGACCCTTCAATGACATGGCAAAATTTATAGAGGAATGTATACAAAATAAAAAGGGCGTATAGTGCGCTTTAGATTACATTTATACCGATTACGTATCAGGACCATTCTCAGTATATTATGGAATGTACTATGCAGGACTACTTGATGTTCTACTGAACGCATCTATCTATATCATTCATATTATAGCAGCAAGCTCCATAGAAAGAAACGGTTTACCAGCTTGGGAAATATTGTTACATCTATTACCAGATATGCAAATGCTAATAGTTATATTAGTAGGAACAGATTTACAATTTGAATTTGGTATGCAAGAGGTTTGTCCCCGTTGTGTTCGTAATAAGAAGAAGTTTATCTATGAATGTTGTTGTATGAAATATAGCGCTCACGTAACCAATTCAGTATATAGAAGAGCGAACCTGATCATAGGTTTTCAAACAATATTAAAGTTAACAATGTTAAAGTTTAAAACATGAGATAAATGTATAAAGACAATGCAATTTCAGGAATGCCCAGTACTTTTATCCACTCCATCGCAGAATATAGCATTAGAAGAAGTAACTGAGAAAATTCTAGGTAGAAATGTACGTCCTATTATTGGCGTTATAATGAATTCAAATCTCTAAGACCATATAGAGGCTTTAAATATATGTATTATCGTAATTCATTTTTAATTGTCTACAAAACTTTAAAAAATAACGAGTAGCACAACTAGCAGTAGTTAAAATTGCATATAATTATATCTCCATTTTGGTGACAGGAAAAGAAATTGGTTAAATTGATTTAATATAATAATAAACAGAGTAAAACGTATTTGGTGCGTTCATTGTCTTGTTAATTAGAACAATATTTATTCTCCGTATAAATAGTATGCTAGGTTAATTGTTTCCGCGAAAAAGCTGAAATTTTCTTAATGAAATTATATATGTGTGTGTGTATGTATTATATATTCAAAAAAAATATGAAGTATATAAATTACATGATAGCAAACATATTTTTTTTGTTTGTTGAATAAATAACACTTTTACATCATATATATTGATTTAATTATATTTTATATATCTTCTTATTTATATAGTTTTTCATGATATATGATGTGCAGTTTATCACATTTATTATGTTCTTTGTAAATATTATACAGGGTGTCCGGAATGTAATCATTAATATTTTATGTACTGGTAGAACTCGTTAAAACAATTAAAAAAGTCCTGTGCCATTTTACAATTTTTTCAATATTTATTCCGTAATTAATTAAAATGTGTAAATGAATGAGCGCACGAGAAAGCGACAGGACGGGCTCTGTGTATAAGAAGATGGCTTACCTCGCGCGGCGAAAGGCAACCTTAAGCGACAAGAGGCATGCGCGCGCGATGAGGAGCGAGCGAGTGCGAACGACGAACGAGCGAGCGCAAGCGACAAGAGGCGGCCGCCCAACGCTCTTTATGCGCTCATTGGCTCACATGTTTCAATTAATAACTCGATAACTATTGCCAATTTGACATTACGGTATATAACTTTTCTTCTCGGCTACACCCAATCTACCAGTACACAAAATATTAATGATCACATTCCGGACACCCTGTATATTGCGTCTAAATTTACATGTCCAAGCGCTCATGCATAGGTAAAGATCATCAAACGGAATAGAAATATCTTGTACTATTATATAAAATTCTATTTTTATTATTAAAAATTGAATGCAAGAATATTTACAAATAAGTATACAAAATGCGATGGATTAAGTTCTTTGAAGTGTAGTCTCTTTCAAGATGAATCTCTTAACAATCTTTTGACAACCGTAGACGGTATGCAATGCTGAACAATAAAAACGCGAAGTTTGATAATATTCGCTTGTATTACGAATTTTCATTGTCTATCATCCACCATTGCTAAAGTAAATTGTCAAAAGAGCACAAGAAATTCAAGCAATTTATTATTGTATTCCGAACAATTGCTGAATACACTTTAATATTGCACGGACTCTCAACTTTCATATTTTCATAAATTTTTATAAAACTAATTATTACTAATAATTAATTATTACTAATAATTAATTATTCTTAATAATTTTTATAAGTTTTATAAAAGAATTTGAAATATATCAACCACTTGATTTTAATAAATAATTTTACTAAGTAATTTCTTAATTATTTATTAATTATAAAATTGTAATAAATAATTATAAATAAATAATGAATAATTGTAAAATAGTGTGTACCACAATTACTTCGATAAGATTCATTTAATAGGATACAGACTAGCATAAAAATGGGTAACAATAAGATGTCAAGCGACATTGGCCTGTTGGAAATTTATTCGCAATATTACGTGTACGGTAACGGATATTCACAATTACGTTATGTTTCTAGTTCATATTGTATATATCTAAGACTGTAAACAACTGTCGGAACCTACGGGAACATATGTTGACACATTATTAATGCCATTGGAACATTCATCGAGTGACTATCTATCTTGTACGAGCACACAATTCTATTACTTTCGCTAAGGTTTGCAGTGCTACCTATTATTTTTTATATAACATTTAATTTCCGATATCATAAATAAACTATTTATAAACATCAATTACAGAACCATATTGATATGGACATAAATAAAGTACTTATATATTGCGGACCACGGACGTCTCTATATTACAATAAGTTTTTTCATCCAAGCTTGTGTCATGTTTGCAAGGATAAAAAGAAGGCGGTAACAAAATGCGATCGGTGCTGCTTGGTCTCTTACTGCAGCGAAGATCACAAAAATCTGCATTTACCACAACACCGCGAATTTTGCGAAGCAGTAGAACAATTTTTGTTGGAGGACTCGAAATGGTTTACTCGTCGAGGCACGTTGCAAGAATGGATCGATACACAAATTTATTTTGGTGGATCAATCCAAAAGAATATATCCCGTGAATTTGAGGAATATGAAACGCAGATATTCGAATACGCAAAATCGTGCCTTATCTGTCATCAACAGATTAATCTGTATACCTGCAACAAATGCATGTCCGCCGAATTTTGTCTGGGACACAAAGAGAAATTTGAACAAGAACATGAATCCGAGTGTACGAATTTATTATTATGGCTTAATATACAGTTGTCATATTTCCAAATTCAAAGTAAAATTTCATTATCAATGAAATTCTTGAACTTTCCTGATGATAATAGACCTTTCGATGACATGGCAACGTTTATTATACAATATGTACAAGAAGAAATTGGTCAATGGTACGCCGTGGACTATATTTATACTGATTACGTATCAGGACCACTGACGTTACATCATGGGATGAAGGAAGCAAAGTTATTGCATTTACTAGAGACCGGGTCTATTTATATTATTCACGTTGTAGGCGCAAATTCTGAAGATAGATACGGTTTACCTGCTTGGGAAATGTTGTTACATCTCTTACCTAACATAAAGATACTGATAATTGTGTTTATAGGGCCAGATTTACAAGATGAATTGGGTATCCACGAGCTTTGTCTCCGTTGCAGGAATAATAAGAAAAAATTGATCTTTGAATGTTGTCCTACGTTTTATCATGATTATGTTGCTAAAGGGATATATAAGCAACCTAATTTGATCATAGGATTTAATACATTATTATCATATACAGAAACATGGTCGGAAAGTATAATAGCAATGCAGGCTCTAAATTGTCCGATACTTTTAACCGCTAGAGATCTAATTACGATGGAAGATGAAATAGATGAGATACAGATAATTCTGGATACTGCTATAAATCCCGTTTTTTGGGGTAGTAATAAATTCAAATCTCTAAGACCGCATAGATACTTCAATGAACTATATTTTCGTAATTCGTATTTATTTATCTACGATACTTTGAACAATTACAGCAATGAAGACGAAAAGCAGCAAAAGATATGTAAGATACGTGTAAACATATTCACTCTTTAATAAGGTGTTTTATAAATAACGTACACTCGGCTATAAAAATGGTTTGCATATTTTTCTCTCGATACAATTATAATATTCTAAGTTGTCTGAGTTAGGAGATATTATTCATACGTTTACGCAGTAATCACTTGGAATAGAAGCTACATAACAACGTATAATATACATAATATAATTACGATGAGACAATCGAAAACAAGAAACATGTTAATCTCTTCATTATATTTCTATATTTCTATATATCATAGAAATATAATAAAAAACCGATGTTTTTATATCTAAACTTTTACTTCGACTTAGAATAAGTAAAATATAAACATCATTTAAAAATATATAATTTTTTTCTTCAAGTCAGCAACTTCTTTATGACATACGTAATAACAGTATTATATTTTATCTAATATATTTTTATGATTGTTTACGAAACATGATGACCTGGGTGTCTCATTTAATTGTCTCGTTTCTTGTGCAAATGACAATTCTTATTTAGGACATCTAACGCAAGCCGTACCAACGCTTGTGTGCATAAAGAACAAACTAAGCAACAACATCGTTACGATGTCGCAAACACCGCGTAAAGTTTTATTTTATTAAGGAAAGTAATTTGACGAATCAGCGCGCATAATGCAGATAAAACGAAATAACAGAGATCAGTATCGGACGAGTGGGAAAGGAAAAGTGCGAATGGCGCGTGGATAATTGTTATCATAACTTTCGATATTAATCATTGCTACTAATAAACAATCGCACGGTCAACCATTTACCACACGATCGTGCCGTCCCACTGCAAATCGTACACTGCTCCATCAATTTTTTTTCGTTGACAATTCAAAATTTTAGCTCGCTGTTTGCAAAATAAAATGGCATTTCTATTGTTCAATGTGATGTGTTTCATATCCATTTAAGAATTTTACCGTCTTACATGGAACATTTCGTATGACAATTTCCTTTATGTGAAACTGTAAAAACGCAAGAGTCACGTTTAATTTTACCATGTGAAAAAATGAATTCGTGTATTATGTACGCTTCGTTAAGAATCGTGCAAAAATATACATGAGTTTAATAATAAATATAATAATAATATAATAACATTATTAACAATAATATGCTAGCGTATATTAAATACTCATATGCAATAAGCGTAAGCGTATATTAACATTCTTACACTATTATGTGGATATTATATTGTTGTCACTGTGTGCTTTCATTGCGAACTTATTAGCAGATATATTCCTAATTAATGATTTCTTTGATAATATACATAATATTGTATTGTCAATAATTGCTAAAATACGCAAATATTGTAAACATTTTATTAATATACTTCAAACAATTGCCGAGTGAACATCTATATACTGTATAAACAGAACAAGTTTTTTATGTTGACGAAAATATATTAAAAACATATTTATATCTATCACATCATTTATCAGGTATAAAAAATAATTATTTGAAAAGTAAAAACCGCTGTTTTATTACATTGTAACATTACATGTGCATATATTACTTACAAATATCCGAAACACGAAAATATTGGAATCTTTACCTTTTTGTATTTGCATACGATAAAGATAAATTACTATAATAAATAAGAATAATTGAAATGCAAGAAAATTAATAGATTAAAACTGCATATATTTAGTGCTAAATTGTAACCATATCCCTGTATAATTATAATCAGAATGTTATAAACGACATTTGAGTTATATTATGATATCACTATACTCCGTGTATAAAAATAAAACAATGGGAAACATATGCAACGTTAAACGAACTACGCCCTGTATTATCTATTTGACAAATAATCCATCTTTCATAACAAATTTTTATCCCCCAAATTTGTTTTGATCTTCTTGTTTCTGTTAAAAGAAAAACAATTTTTGCATGTAGATTTATCTTCTTTTAATCTTAAAAAATCAAATATTGTAGATTATTTTACGAAACACATGAAATCTATATATCTCGCGCAATTTGTCTGCAACAAAATTCACCTAACAATATTTACGACTATAAATCAAGAGAAAAAGTTTTATGCCAAATAAATGCGTCCAACAAGGAATAGGCATAAGAAGTCGACTGTGTATGGTATATTTACATGATATCTTTAATTGAATAAAAATAATAGCCGCGTTCATTCTCCTGTATCCGTCAGAGATTTAAAAGAATATCTCAATAGATAATAATCAGTAAGTGCTTAGTAAGCTTTCTCTGCTAAATGCAGCCAAGCGTGTTGTTAGCCACATGCCGTGAACAGTTGCTAGGTCGATTGGGCCGCATTACTATAGCCTGAAAGACTGCGCCGCTCCTCCAATCATCCATCTCGGCGCGCACACTTGTCAGATTTCTGTCATTAATAACTCGATAATTATTGCGATTCTTGCAAAATTGTATTTTACTTCTCTTCTCAGCTTGACCCAGTCTACCTTCATACTTCGGATTGGCAGCTAATAACCGGATACCCTGTAATAAATAAATTGGTAATAGTAAATTGGTAACAATAAGATACCATGCGATATTGGCCATACATTGCAACTTTATTATATTGCGTTTATGGTAACGGATATTCATAATTATGTTTCTAGTTCTATGTTCACGTTCATATTGTTTATATCTAAGACTGTAAACAATTGTCGGAAATCTCAGGAACACATGTTGATATATTATTGTGTGTTTGAAGCAGTCACCGAGTAACCATCTATCTTGTGTGAGTACACAATTCTAATACTTTCACTATAGTTTGCAGTGCTACACATTATTTCTGATATAACGTATTATTTTCAATATTATAATAACTATTTGTAAGCATCAATTACAGAACCATACTGATATGGACATAAAAAAAGAAATACTTATATATTGTGGACCACGGACGTCTCTATATTATAATAAATTTTTTCATCCAAACTTGTGTCATGTTTGCAAGGATAAAAGGAAGGCGGTAACAAAATGCGATCGGTGCTGTTTGGTCTCTTATTGCAGCGAAGATCACAAAAATCTGCATTTACCACAACACCGAGAATTTTGTGATATTGTAGAAGAATCTTTGTTTGAGTACCCGGAATGGTTGACTCGCCGCTACACGTTTGAAAAATGGACCAATGCACAAATTATATTTAGTACATTTGTCGAAGAGAATATATCCCATAAATTTGAAGAATATGAAGCGCAGATATTCGAATATGCAAAATCGTGCCTTATCTGTCATCAACAGATTGATCTGAATACCTGCAACAAGTGCATGTCCGCCAACTTTTGTCTCGAACACAAGGAAGAATTTGAACAACAACATGAATCCGAATGCGAGAACTTATTATTATGGGTTAATATACAGTTGTCATGTTTACAATTTCAAAGTAAAATTCCATTATCAATGAAATTCTTGAACTTTCCTGATGATAATAGACCTTTCGATGATATGGCAACGTTTATTACACAATATGTACAAGAAGAAATTGGTCAATGGTACGCCGTGGATTACATTTATACTGATTACGTATCAGGACCACTGACGGTACATTATGGGATGAAAGAAGCAAAGTTATTGCATTTTCTAGAGACCGAATCTACTTATATTATTCATGTTATAGGCGCAAATTCTGAAGATACATACGGTTTACCTGCTTGGGAAATGTTGTTACATCTCTTACCTAACATAAAGACACTGATAATTATGTTTATAGGGCCAGATTTACAAAATGAACTTGGTATGCACGAACTTTGTCTCCGTTGCAGTAATAACAAGAGAAAGTTGATCTTTGAATGTTGTTCTATGTATTATCATGATTATGTTGCTAAAGGGATATATGAGCAACCAAACTTGATTGTAGGATTTAATACATTATTATCATACATACTAACATGGTCAAAAAGTATAAAAGCAATACAGACTCTGAACTGTCGGCTACTTTTAACCGCTAGAGATGTGAGCATGATGGAAGATGAAATAGATGAGATAAAGGTAATTCTGGATACTGCTATAAATCCCGTTTTTTGGGGTAGTAATAAATTCAAATCTCTAAGACCACATAGATACTTCAATGAGCTATATTTTCGTAATTCGTATTTATTTATCTACGATACTTTGAACAATCAAAGCAATTAAGACGAAAAGTATCAGTATCGGAAGAGTGCGAGAGGACCAAAGTGGGAACGGCTCGTAAACAATTATTTATCATAAAATTCGATATTAATCATTGCTACTAGTAAACGATCATGCGATCGGCCATTTTCTACACGATACTGCCGTCCCAGTGCAACTCGCACACTGCTCCGTCAATTTCCTTTCGTTAACAATTCAAAATTTTAGATCGCTGTTTGCAAAATAGAATGGCCTTTCTATTGTTCAGTGTGATGTGTTTCATATCCATTTAAGAATTTTACCGTCTTACATGGAACATTCTGTATGACAATTTCCTTTGTGTGAAACTGTAAAAACCCAAAAGTCACATTTAATTTGTTTATTATATGGAAAAATGAGTTTGTATATTGCGTGCGCTTCGTTAAGAATCGTACAATAATATACACGAGTTTAATAATAAAAATAATAACAATATAATAACGTTATTATATAATAATATAGTGTGTATTAAGTATTCGTATGTAATATGCACAAGCGTATATTAATATTACACTATTATGTTGATATATTGTTATTATACTGCGTGCTTTCGCTACGAATTTATTGGCGGATATTTGTAATCAGTGATTTTTCTGATTATATATATAATACCCATGAATTGTCAATAATTCCTAAAATATACAAGTATTGTAAACATTTTATTGTAATGTACTTCGGACAATTGCCGAGCGAACATCTATATACTATGTACACAAAATAAATTTCTGATGTTGACAAAAGAATATTGAAAACGTATCAATAGCTATCACAATTTTTTTCAGGTATGAAAAAATGATTATTTAGAAAGCGTAAAAACCGTTTTTTATTACATTATAGTATTATATGTGCATATATTACTTACAAATATTCGAAACACGAAAATATTTGGATCTTTACTTTCCTGTATTTGCATGTATAGGATAAAAATAAATAACTATAATAAATAAGAATAATTGAAATGCAAGAAAATTAATAGATTAAAAGTGCATACATATAAAGCTAAATTATAAACATTTTCCTGTATAATTATTAGTAGTTTTAATATGATAATTATTAGAATGAGAAATAGGACACAAAATTACATGCTTTTATTCGCTACATATATATTATGTAACGAAATATTAATGAGAAAATATTTGAGAAAATCAATATATATTTCTTGCCACAAATATAATTCCTGAAAAATTAATTTTTTTTTATTCAGACGGATGTATGTATAGAACGTTAAATATAGGTATGCTAGTATTAGATTTAAAATATTAAAATTTAAGTTTACGATATTAGTTGAGATTAAAAATATCGAATTGTTCGAAAAATAAACGATAAGTCTAATTAAGTAATTAAAAATAAACTAGACAGCCCATACTATCGATTTGTATTGTCGATATTTATTAAATCAATTATATTTTCAGAGGCGATTAGAGCGATCTTTTCGGCAGAAAACGTCCCATTATTGTCGCAATAATGAATGGCCAAAACATTCATTATTGGCAAACATTCATTTGGCCTTGAAATAGGTCAAAACATTCGGTACATTTATATATTTAGAAAATTTTGAAATTTATATAGACATTTTATTAATATGTAATATTTTTTATATTCTAACAGAAATTATTTTTATTAAGTTTGATTCTCGAATATCATTTATTTTGCAAAAATTTATAACATTTATACCATCTTTATAAAAAAAAATTTATAACATCTATAACCAATTTTTAGAAAATTTTCTTTTCTCATATATCATTATATCAATATTATTTATTTTTATATAGGGTGTTACTATGTGGAAAAATGAGTTTGTGTATTACGTGGGCTTCGTTAAGAATCGTGCAATAATATACATGAGTTTCTCTCTTCGGAACGTTTCTGTTTCTGAATGGTCTGTACCAACTTTCAAGATATGTTCCAGGGACTAAAACAAGCAGAAAATGTCATATGAATATGGGGTCGAAAACGCTTACTTATAAAGTTATGACGATTCGAAATTTTCCTGCAGTAGAAGAGTTACAACAATTCAAAGAACCGTCTTAAGAAAAATTTTCTCTCTTCAACATTAGATTCGAACAGTTCTCGAACAGTTCTTGGAGCACCATTGTTGGCTGTTACCGGCCTGAATTGCCCAATTTCTCATAATCGCCGATTAACTGCTGAACGTTTGATGATTTGGAGTTCGACGATCTGGAAAAGTTCGGGAAAGTCTAGAAAAGTTCTTCTTCTGAGGGTATTTGAAAACTCTTGTTTCAAAAAATTGTTGTTTGTTCTGCCCCAGTACCAGATGTTGCAGATTGTCTTCGTTAGCGGATCCTAGGTGGCTACGACATTATCCGTAATATACCTGGTATTTTCCAACGGTTTCGGCAATCAATGCGACGACGTGCACAGGCTTCCTTGGAATCTAACGGAGGCCATTTTGAGCCATTTCTTATAGTAAGTGTATTGTCTTGTTATATCCGTAGAAATAAATAAATACAGTTTGCAATTCCTATACGATTTAACGTTATAATTTCTTCTACTGCAGGAAAATTTCAAACCGTTATAACTCTAGAAAGAAGTTTTCGACCCTATGTATATATGACATTTTCTGCTTATTTTGATCCCTGGAACATATCCTGAAAGTTTGTACAGACCATTCAGAAACACCCCATGTTTTTTAAATCTGACGGAAAATATAATATCTTGTTCAACTTTTCTTTTGAGAAGTATTCACAACAAAACAATGTCCAGTGACTTCTGCCGTACGTTTCAAATGTATTTACCAAATTATATAATTTGCGGTAATAAATATATGTAACTGTCTAGCTTTATGTCCTCAGTTCAGATTGCCTACGTCTCCAACTGTAAACAACTCTCGAAATGCCCGGAAATATACGTAAACATTTTATTAGTAACCTTCAAGCAATCCATGTGTAACTATCAGTACTGTGTGTGCAGAGAATTCTATTATTTCTGCTAAGGTGCTGAATACTGCGCATAATTTTTAAGTTGATATTGCAGATACGGTATTATGTCATTAGTTACATAGGCACACTAATATGGATATAATGGCGACGTTATTACCATTCTCTGGACCGCTGACGTCTGTACATTACAATAAGATGTTTCATCCAAATCTTTGCCACGTTTGCAAGAAGACTAGAGAAGTGGTAAATTTGATAACATGTAATCGGTGTTTCATGATCTCTTATTGCTCCGAAGACCACAAAAACCTGCACCTTCCTCAACACCGTGAACTTTGCACAGTTATAACAAAAGTCCTGAAGAATAACCCGCAATGGCTCACTCGCCGTTTTAGTTCGGCTGAATGGTACGAAGCAAGGCGTCAATTTGTTCTATTAATTGCACATGATCTAGGGCGTATATTTGAGACATACGAAATGCAAATGTTCACTTTCGCTAAATCATGCTTTATTTGTCACCAACAGACCGGACTATATTCCTGCAAAAGATGTGTGTCCGTCGACTATTGTCTAGAACACAGGAAAGAATTCGAACAGCAACATAAACGAATTTCCTGCAACCTTTTGACACTGTGGCTCAATCTTGAGTTCTCAAATGTCCAGTACGAAAGTAAAGCCTCATTATCGTTGAAATTTATGAGGTTCCCTGATAACGATGGACTTTTTAATGATATGGCAAGATTTATGGAAGAATATGTACAAAACAAAAAAGGTGTATGGTATGCCTTGGATTACATCTATACCGATTACGTATCAGGACCATTCTCAGTATATTATGGAATGTACCATGCAGGACTACTTGATGTTCTATTGAATGCATCTATCTATATCATTCATATTATAGCAGCAAGCTCGATAGAAAGAAACGGTTTACCAGCTTGGGAAATATTGTTACATCTACTACCAGATATGCAAGTACTAATAGTTGTATTAGTAGGAACAGATTTACAATTTGAATTTGGTACACAGGAGATTTGTCCCTGTTGCGTTTTCAATAAGAAGAAGTTTATCTATGAATGTTGTTGTATGACATACAGCGATTACCTGACCAATGCAATATATAAAAGAGCCAACCTGATTGTAGGTTTTCAAGCAGTGTTAAAAGCTGAGTTATGGGCCAAATGTATAAAGGCAATGCAATCTCAAGAATGTCCACTACTTTTAACCACTACATCGCGAGATATAGCGTTAGAAGAAATAGCCGATATTCAGAAAGTTTTGGGTAGAGATGTATATCCTATTACTAGTGTTTATAATGTATTCAGGTCTTTCAGACCGCACAGAGGCTTTAAATATATGTATTATCGTAATTCATTTTTAATTGTCTACAAAACATTAAAGAATAACAAGCAGCACAACTAGCAGTAGTTAAAATTGCATATATATAATTATATCTTTGCTTTGATGACAGGAGAAGAAATAGATTGATTTAACATAACAATAAACAAAACAAAACGCTTTTCATTGTGTTCATTGTCTCGTTGAATAAACAAATATTATTTTTCTGTGTAAATAATATACTAGATTAATTGTTTTCACGAATAATTTGAAATTTTATTAATAATTAAACCGTTAAATTTTTCTAATAATTAAACCGTGCATATGTGTGTTACACATTTTTCAAAAAAAATATGGATTATATAAACCACCTGATAATAGACATATTTTTTTTGTTTGAATGTATGACTTCTTTACATTATGTATATAAATTACATTACATTTCACATATCTTATTTTCATAATTTTTTATGATATATGACATGCAGTTTATCGCGTTTACTTTGTTATTTATGAATACATTGCGTCTTTAAATATTCGAGTGCTCATGTGCAAAGTCATTAAACTGAATATAAAAATCCCCTACTGTTATATAAACCACTCTAATTATTGAGAAATTAATGAAGGAAAATTCACAAATAAGTAACCAAGATGCGATAGGACAAACTCTTTCAAACGAAATCTCTTTCAAAATAATATGAATCTTTTAACAATCTTTTGACAACGGCAGGCGGTACGTAATGCTGAACAGAATAAAAACAGAGTTTGATGATATTGGCTCGATTATTCATATTACGAACTTCCATTGTCTATTATTATGCATCGTCTATCACTATGCATCGTCTGTGTTATTGTTATATTTTTACTAAATTGAATTGCCAAAAAAAACGCAAGAAAATCAAGCACTTCATTATTATATTCCGAAAAATTGTCGAACGCACTTTAATATTATATAGACTCCGAATTGTAATAAATTATTTTAATAATTTCTGTTATTACATTATGTTAATACATTATGTTAATACATTTTAATAAATTCCTTTATAAAATTGTATTTATTGTTAATGATTAATTATTCTTAATAATTTTTATAAATATTATAAAAAAATTGAGCTATATAAACCATTTAATTTTAGTAGATAATTATAAATGAATTATAAATAATTAAGTAAAATGATGTTATGTATTGTGCTAAATGGTATTTTTGATAGAGGTATATAAATTATTAGTTGTGATTTATACCAATAGTAATATAGCTGTGTGTACTACATTATACAAATAAATAATATAATAATAATAATAATAAACGTAGTATACTAATGAATGTGTAATTCCAGAAATATATTATCAGGTTTACCTATATTTTCGAAATAATAAGATAATTATCGGAATAAGAAATAGAATAAATTACACGCTGTTATTCCCTGTTACAATGTGTAACAAAAAATTAATGAGAAAATATTTGTGAAAAACCAGATATAGTTTCTTTCAACAAATATAATGTCTGAGAAACTAATTTTTTGTTCTATTCGACGGATGTATATAAAATATTAAGTATGAGAGTAGTACGAAAAGTTGTCAGTCTGATAAAGAAAACATATGATTTTTGACAACATTCTTTTTTATTTTTCGATATAGTCCCCTTTCAACTCATTAAACTAAAGGTATTCTAACTTCCTTATATTTTCAGTATAATACGATTTTTTTTTTTAATTAAAATAAGCATTTATCTCAATGATGACTTCCGTATTTGAAATGGATTTCTTTCCAGCGAGTCATTTCTTTATGTTTGGGAACAGGACAAAGTCATTGAAGGCACTAAATGTGGTGAGTACAGTGCATGTGGCAGCAATTTATAGAATTTTGCAACTGCAATTGAAGAAGTGTGAACGGGTGCATTGTCGTGATAGAAAAATAGTATATTTTCTTCTTTGCCAAATAAGGACGTTGGTCTTAATGAAATCGCTCAATTGTTTCAACAATGCTGCATAACCTTTTCCTAAATAAATAACACAGCCTCACAAAAAGAAAGTGATCGATGCCTAAAACCGGACAAGTATATTCTTATGTATTTTGATCCGCTGAAACCGAATCCGAGGTCAGAATTGGACAATTATGATTAACAATTCATTATTAATTTAATAGTTGTTAGTAATTAGTTATTCTTATATATAATTTTTAAATATTTTATAAAAAATTTTTAGAAATGTATACTACCTGATTTTAATAATTATAATGTTAATAAATATTTTTTTATTATTTATTAAATACAGGATTTTAATAAATAATTATAAGTGGAGTATAAATAGTTGTAAGATAATATTATGTACTGCACTAAGTAGTATTGCTGATATATAGATACAGAAATATATAAATTATGAGTTGCGATTTATACCAATGTAACTTATACAAATGTAATTCTATGAATGTATTTTTTCAGTGAATTTGGTATTTTCGAAATAGTAGAATAATTATTGTAGTAAGAAATTGGACACAAAATTGCACATTGCTGTACCCTATTATATACATTGGGTAAATAATTAATGAAAAATATTTTTAGAAAACCATATATATTTCTTGTGACAAATATAATTTCCGAAAAACATTTTTTTTATTCAGACGGAAACAATTTTGTTTTATTCAGACGGATGTATGATGATGTAGAACACTAAGTATAAAGGAGTATTAGATTTAAGACATTACCTAATGAGAAATAATTCGTCGATCGACGTCGTTCCGACATTGATCAACGAGTCATTTCTCGCTAGTTCAAGTTCAAGATATTGATCGAGAATAATAATGTCAGAATGACCGAAAAGTAAGCGACAAATTGGTAAGGATAAACTAGACAGCTCATATCGTCGATTTGTATCGTCGATTGCATTTCTAGAGGCGATTAAAACAAAACGATCTTTTTAGCAGAAAACGCCCCATCAGTATTACCGTGAGTTGTTGTAGGTAGCGATGCCCATTGACAGTTTCGCCCGGCTTCTTTTCAGCAGCTCATAGTACACGATTCCTTTCTGGTCCTACCAAACGCAGAGCATTGTCTTCTTTCCGAAGCGATCGACGGCCGTGCCGTCGATGTTGATGAAAGCCACGATTTTTTGCGTTTGGGATTCTCGAAATATATCCACTTCTCATCGCCAGTAACAATTCGATGCAGGAAACTTTTTCTTTCATGCCGCAAAAGCAAAATTTCAGAAATGGCTCTTCGATTTTCCATCTGTCTCTCAGTCAACTCATGCGGCACCTATTTTCCTTCCTTTTAAATTTTTCCCATGGCATGTAAACGTTTGGAAATACCTTGCCGAGTCATGTTTAATGCCTCCGCAAGTTGATCTTGTGTTTGCGTATCATCTTCATCCAATAACGCTTGCAGATCGGCGTCCTCAATTGTTTTTGGTCTTCCGGAACGCTCCTTATCTTCAATATCGAAATCGCCACTTCTGAAGCGTTTAAACCAATCTTCACAGGTAGTTTTCGATGGTACATGTTCGCCGTAGGCCTCCTCAAGCAAGCGATGTGCTTCAGCTGTACTTTTTTTCAAGTTAAAGCTAAAAAGGAAAGCTTCCCGCAAATGCTGTTTATTCGATACAAAACTCGACATCTTCGTTGTTAGAAAAAATATTTTTGCATTGCGATATGTGTTGATATTACGACTGGTTATTGTTAACAGATGTCCAAGCTATAAAAAAACACAACTTCAGACATGTATGTCGACTACATGTGTTGTTAGCGCCATCCATGTGTGAAACCCGAAAACTTAGTTGCGCACCTAGTATCCAAATTATTTTATTTTATTTTTATTAAATCGGGTAGAAAAGAAAGCGCATTTCAAACATTTATTTTGAGAAATATTCACAATAATACGATGGTTGCATACGCCGTATGTTTCAAATTTATTCATAACATTACTGGCGGTAATAAATATCTCTAGCCATTTATTTCTATGTCCTCAGTTCAGATTGCCTGCGTCTCAAACTATAAACAACTCTCGAAATGCCCCGAAACATACGTAAACATTTTATTAGTAACATACAAGCAATCCATATGTAACCATCTACTAGTACTGTGTGCGAGAATTCTATTATTTCTGCTGAGGTGCCAAATATTGTGCATTATTTCTAAGTTGATATTGCAGATTCAATATTATATCATTGGTTATATAGGCATACTAAGATGGACATACGGAAGACATTATTTCTATATTCTGGACTATGGACGTCTGAACATTACAATAAAATCTTTCATCCAAACCTTTGCCATATTTGCAAAAAGACTAGAGGAGTGGCAAATTTGATAACCTGTAATCAATGTTTCTTGATCTCTTATTGCTCCGAAGATCATAAAAATCTGCATCTTCCGCAACACCGCCAGCTTTGCACAGTTATAAAAAAGTTCCTGAAGAACAACCCGCAATGGCTTACTCGCCGTTTTAGTTCGGTTGAATTCTATGAAACAAAACTTCAACTTTCTCAAATAATTAAATATGATCTAAAGCGTAATTTTCACAGATATGAAGCCCAAATGTTAGCCTTCGCTAGATCATGCTTAATTTGTCATCAACACACCGGAGTGTATTCCTGCAAAAAATGTTTGTCCGCCGACTATTGTCTAGAACACAAGGAAGAATTTGAACAGAAACATAAACAAACTTCCTGTGACCTTTTGATACTGTGGCTCAATATCGAGCTTTCAAATATTCAGTACGAAAGCAAAGCCTCGTTACCGTTGAAATTTATGAAGTTACCTGATAACGATGGACCTTTCAATGACATGGCAAAATTTATAGAAGAATATGTACAAAATAAAAAGGGTGTATGGTACGCTTTGGATTACATCTATACTGACTATGTGTCAGAACCGCTCTCCATATATAATGGGATGAACCGCGCAGGATTATTTGATATACTATTGACTGAATCTATTTGTGTCATTCATGTTATAGCAGCAGGCCCCATACAAAGAAACAGCTTATCAACTTGGGAAATATTGTTACATCTTTTGCCAAATATACAAGTACTAATAGTTGTATTAGTAGGGACAGATTTACAGTTTGAATTTGGTATACAAGAGATTTGTCCCCGTTGCGTTTGCAATAAGAAGAAGTTTATCTATGAGTGTTGTTGTATGATATACAGCGATTACATGGGCAATCCGATATATAGAAAAGCGAACTTGATCGTAGGTTTCCAAGCAGAGTTAGGATGTGATACAATAGAATGTAATTTATGGGACAAATGTATACAGACAATGCAATCCCAAGGATGTCCAGTACTTTTAACTAATATAAACCAGGATATAGCGATAAGAGACGTAATTAAGATTCGGAATATTTTGGGTGATGATATATGTCCTTTTATAATGTTTAAAAATAAATTCAGGTCTCTGAGACCATATAGAGCTATTCGCCAAATGTATTATTGTAATTCATTTTTGATTGTCTACAAAACATTAAAGAATACAAACAGTGTGACTGAAAGCGGTAGTTAAAATTGCATATAATTATATTTTCATTTTCATGTAAGATAAGAAATGGGTTGATTTAACGTAACAATAAACAGAGCAAAATACGTTTAGTGCGTTCATTGTTTCGTTAATTAAATAATAGTTATTCCCCGTCTAAATAATATATTAGATTAATTGTTTTCATGAGTAAATTAAAATTTACTTAATGATGCTATGTGTATGTATGTGTGTGTTATACATTTTTTAAAATAATATGTAAACCATTTAATATTCAACATATTTTTTTTATTTGAATAAATTACTTCTTTATATCATATATGTTGATTATATTTCATTTTATATATCTTATTTTTATGATTTTCCGTCATATGTATTGTATCACATTTATTTTATTCTTTCTAAATATGTTACGTCTAAATTAAAATATTCGAGCGCTCACGTGCACGTAAAAGTCGCCAAACTGAATAGAAAAATTATTTGCTATTATGTAAGGTACAACTTTAATTATTGATAATTTAATATATGAAAATTCACAAATAAGTATGCAAGATGCGATGGAACAAACTCTTTTATATAAAAGATAATATGGTCTCTTAACAATTTTTTGTAAACAGGAGGCGACACGTATAATGCTGATCACTAAAAACACAGAATTTAATAATACTGGTTTGTATTATGACTTTTCATTGTTTATCATTATGCATCGCCCACCATTAGTAGTAAATTGAATTGTCAAATCAATACAAGAAATTGGAGTATAAATTTTATTATAAAATTTATAAAATTTTTATTATTAATAAGTAATTATTCTTAATTTTTATAAATTTTGTAAAATAAATTATAGTATATGAACCAGTTGATTTTAATAAATAATTAATTATTTTAATAAATCATTTCTAAATTATTTATTAAATTTAAGATTTTAATAAATAATTATAAATGATAATAATAAATAATTGTTAGATGATATTATATATTGCGCTAAGTGCTACTGCTGACAAAGATATATGAATTATTAGTTGTAATTTATGCTAATAAATGTAATTCTAGAAATATATTTCGTCAGTTTTATATTTTCGACACAGAGGAATAATTATTAAAAGAGGAAATGATGCACAAAATTACACTCTATTATATCCTACGTATATATGTATTGTGTAATGAAAAACTAATGAGAAAATATTTTTTAACAATATGTATTTTTTTCGACAAATATAATTCCTGAGAAACTACATTATAATGCATGTAGAATATTAAGTATAAAAGTGTTAGCATTAGATTTAAGATATTAAGTTTAAGATGGATGGTCAAGGATAAGCAGATGGCACGTAGAAAAACTTAAGCAGTAAGGCGTAAGCAATAAGCAGTAAGACGTTAACAGCAAGAAATAAACAATAAAGACAAGGCATATAAAAACTTAAGACGTAACATTTTATCAATCGTAACATTAAAAACTAGCAGAAAATATATAGTGAAAGCTTAAAGATTGTCTATCCTATAAGAGCAAAAAGTATATTTATATGATATTATTTGAGAGTAGGACTTAACTTTACAATGTTTTGATAGATTGTTTTGATAGAGGAGTAAAAGTGTTTGCACTACAAATTAAAAAAAACATATATAACACTTGCGAATAATATTAATGTTCCATATTTGATAAACATTTAACCATGTGGTATAATAAACATAACCAATGGACATAAACTACATAGAGATAATAAACATAAACAGTACTGATTCTCTGTACCAACAGTGTATTTCGAAATGCAACCTTGATTGACCGTAAGACTTGAAATTTAAAATTTCATCCTTATTGAATTTTTCAGCGTTACGTCTTCAGTTTTAAATTTTAATATGGCGTCCTTAAGGTTTGACTTTGATTAATCGATTTGCTTATTTCTTACGTCTTACTGCTTCAGTTCGCTTATGTGCCATGGCCCTTAACAATATCAGAATGCCTGAATAGTAAGCGATTCGTCTCGGGAATGATGAACTACATAGCCCTTACTGTCGATTTGTATTGTCGATATTTATTGTATCATTTATATTTTCAGAGGTAATTAAAGCAAAACGATTTTTTTAGCAGAAAGCGCACCATCATTATTGCCGCGATTTGTTGCTTCCAGACTTCTCTTCGGATTAAAAGTTGTCTTATTATTATTTTTAGATATGTCCAATATTTGGATTGTATACTACCAGATTACAAAGCTCGCGTACAAACAAAAGGACACGCGGGCCAAGTCGCATGCAAAGCAACCTAAAACTACACGCCAACGAGCAAAGTCCAATATAATTCTTAAAATTAATTTAGTATCTTCAGTTAATAAACTCAATATTATTAGGTGAGCAAAAAAGTTCTAGGCTTTTTTTGCAAAATTCAATCTTTATTTAAAAACAAATAAAAAAATATTAATCAGCGAAATATTACCCGTTTGCATCGATGACCTTTTGCCAACTTTCGGGCAGTTTGCGAATTCTCTGATAATAGAAATTCACCGGCTTTTTGAAGCTATAAAGTTATTAATGCGTTTTCGTATCTCTTCACGTGTCACGAAATGTATATCAACCAAGTGATGCTGCAGCGACCGGAATAAGCGGTAATCAGAAAGTGCCATGGGCTATACGCCGCGTGCGGGAGAAGTTCCCAGGCTGACTCTAAGATATGGTCCTGAGTCGCTGTCGCAACATGTAGTCGGACATTGTCGTGAAACAGGATCACTTTACGATGTCCTTGATTAGTAAATGACCTTTTTCCTTCCAACACATCGCTCAAATTGGTCAATTGTTGTTGATAGTGGTCTGCTATGATTGTTTTGCCCGGTTGTAACAACTCATAATACAAAACATCTTTCCAGTCCCACCAGATGCAGAGCAAAATCTTCTCAGCATGGATAATTGGCTTTGGCATCGAAAGTTGACCAGGGTCAAGCCATAATTTTTTGCACTTGTGGTGATCATAAAGAATCCAATTTCCATCTCCTGTAATGATTTCGTGCAGAAAATCCTTTTTTCGGAACTTTGAAAGCAAAGTGAGCGCGCCGTCAATTTCTGTTGTCTTTGAACAGTTCATGCGGAACCCATCTGCCTTCCATCTGAATATTTCCTATTGCATGTAAACATATGGAAATGGCTTGCCGCGTAACACCAAACTGCTCTGCAAGCTCCTTTTCAGTTTGCGCAGAGTTTATATCTAACAATATTTGCAGTTCGTCCGTTTCAATCTTTTGAGGGTATCCAGCACAGTTCATCTTCAAAACTGTAATCTCCTTAGCGAAATTTTTGATATCACCTTTTACACATAGAATGACATACAGCATTCCCACCATATCATCACCACCATAGCATCATAAATCATTTTCAGTGGCTTCAGCAGCATTTTTCTTCAAATGAAACGCAAAGTGGATGGAAAATCGAATATGCTTTATTGTTATTGCCATTGTGAACACTACTGATTCTTGATATTTTAAAAGGCCAAATATCAACGCTTTAAAACCGCAAAAGGACTGGAGTATAAATAAAATTTAAATTGTTTCGATTGTATAAAATCTAAAGCCCAGAACTTTCTTGCTCATCTAATAATATTATTAAAAAGAGCTATGACAAATTAAAACTGAATATCTACACTAGTTCCTAAGACATTTCTGATATTTTACAAATACAACATTTTGAGAAAGGCACATCTAAATTTTGTAGTAAAGTTTAAATATTTGTAATTCTTAAAATTCAAGTATGTTATTTATACGCACGTAAATACCTGACTAAAGTTTCCTTTACATATTTCTCGTTTTACATCTCTTTCTTTAAAAGATTGGAATATCATTTGAAACGTTTAAACATATTAGTACATTATTTAAAACGACAAAAGATGTGTAAAGAAAACTCAAACTAATGAAGTGCTAATACGTGTAAAAATAACAGGCTCCATTTTGCAGTACATTCTACTGCTTTTAGAGTCTTTTAATGTTCATAGTTATTTGTCGAAAGTACACAGAACCCACTTAGGATCATAAAAATGGCGGACAAAGTCTAACGCAAAGCAATCTACTAGTTAGATCATTTCTGGTAAAGTTCCTTCAGTTCTCCTTCAGTTCTCAAAATTAGTTGAATATATATTAATAATAAACTCATTATTAATATATACTCATTTATATCATTAAACTGTAGATTGCTCACAGTAATACAATATTTTATAAAGCTTGAAATCTTGAAAAGTCCCTACTTATTATACATAGCCACCATGATTATTCCAAAAAGATTTACCTAGTAATATATATGAGCATAAATATTTCATAAAAATAAGATACCGTGTATCAAAATCATATAACACATAACATATAACATATAACATATAAAACATATAACATATAGCACGTAACTACTACTTCAATTAAAAGGTAAGTTGAAATCGAAATATAATAACTTAATTACGAATTATTAATTCAACAGGTTAAGTTTTTGATACAAAATATTACATTTTTCCAAATATTTTGTCATTGAAAAAGTTGCAAAATGGGCGAAAAAAACATTACAGATACATATATACAGAGTTTTTGAAGTTTACATAAATTTCTTTAATATATGATATTTTCTTAAATTCTAACAGAAGTTATTCTTACTTAATTCAATTTTTAAATATAATTTTTTTGCAGAAATTTATGTAATATCTATTAATAACTTTTACAGAACCCTCTTTGTTTCTATTGTATTCTTATTGTAGCGATATTATTTTATTTTATATTGATTAAATCGGATGGAAAATATAATGGCGTTTTTTCAAACTTTTATTTTGATAAATATGCACAATAACATAATATCCTGCAACATAAGGCTTGCAACATACGTTTCAAATTTATTCATAATATTACTTGCGGTAATAAATATAAATATTTATGACTATCTAGTTCTATGTCCTCAGTTCAAATTACCTACGTCTTCAACTGTAAGCAACTCTCGAAATTATCAGAAACGTACGTAAACATTCTATTAGTAAGCTTCAAGCAATCTATGTATAACCATCAGTACTGTGTGCACAGACAATTCTGTTATTTCTGCTAAGATGTCGAATACTGCGCATTACTTCTAAGTTGATATTGCAGATACGATATTTTATCATTAGTTACATAGGCATACTAACATGGACATAACGAAGACAATATTTCTATATTCTGGACCATGGACGTCTGAACATTATAACAAGATCTTTCATCCAAACCTTTGCCACGTTTGCAAGAAGACTAGAGAAGTGGTAAATTTGATAACATGTAATCGATGTTTCATGATCTCATACTGCTCCGAAGATCACAAAAACGTACATCTTCCGCAACACCGCAAGCTTTGCACAACTATAGAAAAAATCCTGAAGAGCAATCCGCAATATCTCACTCGCCGTTTTAGACCGTTTGAATTCCTTGTAACAAAGCGTCAATTTTTTCGAATAATTGAACATATTCTACGACGTAATCTTGAGAAATACGAAGCTGAAATGTTCTTCTTCGCTAGATCATGTTTAATTTGTCACCAACAAACCGGACTGTATTCCTGCAAAAAATGTTTGTCCGCCGACTATTGTTTAGAACACAAAAAAGAATTTGAAGAGCTACATCACACCCTTTGCGACGTTTTAATATTGTGGCTCAATCTTGAGCTTTCAAATATTCAGTACGAAAGTAAAGCCTCATTATCGTTGAAATTTATGAAGTTACCTGATAACGATGGATCTTTCAATGATATGACAAGATTTATAGAACAATATATACAAAATGAAACGGGTGTATGGTACGCTTTGGATTACATCTATACCGATTATGTGTCAGAACCGCTCTCGATATATCATGGCATATGCTGCGCAGGATTTCTTGATATACTATTGACCGAATCTATCTGTGTCATTCATGTTATAGCAGCAAACTCTACACAAAGAAACGGCTTATCAGCTTGGGAAATATTGTTACACCTTTTCTCAAATATACAAGTGCTAATAGTTGTATTGATAGGAGCAGAGTTACACTTTGAATTTGGTATACAAGAGATTTGTTTCCGTTGTGTTCGCAATAAGAAGAAGTTTATCTTTGAATGTTGCGGTATGATATATAGCGATTATATGGACAATCCGATGCATAGAAAAGCGAACTTGATCGTAGGTTTCCAACCATTTTTTGAATTTGGTTCATGGGACAAATGTATACAGACAATGCAATCTCAGGAATGTCCAATACTGTTAATTCATCATACGATAGATGCAGCAATAAGAATGGTACATAAGATTCGGAATGTTTTGGGTGATGATGTACATCCTTTTCTTATCGTTAAAAATAAATTCCAGTCTCTAAGACCATATAGAGCTATTGACGTTATCTATTATCGTAATTCATGTTTGATTATCTATAAAACATTAAAGAATACAGACAATACGACTGAAAGCAGTAGTTAAAATTGCATATAATCATATGTTCATTTTGGTGACAGGATAAGAAATGGGTTGATTTAACGTAACAATAAACAGAGCAAAATACGTTTAGTGCGTTCATTGTCTCGTTAATTAAATAATAGTTATTCCCCGTCTAAATAATATATTAGATTAATTGTTTTTATGACTAAATTAAAATTTACTTAATAATGCTATGTGTATGTGTGTGGGTATGTTATACATTTTTCAAAATAATATTTAACCACTTGATATTAAACATATTATTTTTGTTTAAATGAATGTTTACATCACATGTATTGATTACATTACATTTTGTATATCTTATTTTTATGATTTCCCGTCATCTGTATTGTATCACATTTACTTTGTTCTTTGTAAATATTTTGCATCTAAATTAAAATATTCGAGCTCTCACGTGCAGGTAAAAATTGCCAAAGTGAATAGAAAAATTCTGCTATTATGTAAAGTACAACTTTAATAATTGATAATTTAATGCATGAAAATTCTCAAATAAATATACAAGATGCGACGGGACAAACCCTTTAATATGAAAGATGATATGGACCTCTTAACAATCTTTTGTCAACAGCAGGCGATACGTATAATGCTGTTCACTAAAAACACAGAATTTAGTTATACTGGTTCGTATTGCTTCCATTGTTTATTATTACTCATCGCCCGCCATTAGTAGTAAATTTAATTGTCAAATCAATAAATTGGACTAATTTATTATTATATTATTTATCATTGTATTATAAACAATTGCCGAACGCACTTTAGTATTGTATATACTCCGAATCTTAGTAAAATATTTTAATGAACTTTTTTAAATTCTCTTATAGAATTTTAATTATTGTTAAAAAGTAAATATTCTTAATAATTTTTATAAATTTTATAAAACAATTATAATATATAAATCAGTTTATTTTAATAAGTAATTATTTTGATAAATAATTATTTTAATAAATAATTTCTACAATATTTATTAAATTTAATATTTTGATAAATAATTATAAATGAATAATAACTAATTGTCACATGATGTTATATATTGTGCTAAGTGCTATTGCTGACAAAGATATAGATAATTAATTGTAATTTATGCTAATAAATGTAATTCAAGATATAATTCGTCAGTTTTGTGTTTTCGTGATAGTAGTGTAATTAATGAAATAAAAAATGGGACACAACATTACGCGCTGTTTTGCAACATACGCCATATATTTCAAATTAATTCATAATATTACTTGAAGTAATAAATATCTATGTAGCCATGTAGCCCTATGTCCTCAGTTCAGATTGCCTGCGTCTTAAACTGTAAACAACTCTGCAGATGCGCAAAAACATACATATATTTTAATAGTAACCTTCGAGCAATCCACGTATAACCATCAATACTGTGTGTACAGAGAATCCTATTATTTCTGCTAAGGTGCCAAATACTGCGTGTTTTCTAAGTTGATATTACAGATACGGTATTCTATCATTAATTACATAGGCATATTAACATGGATATAATGAAGACAATATTTCCATACTCTGGACCATGCACATCTGTATATTACAATAAGATCTTTCACCCAAATCTTTGCCACGTTTGCAAGAAGACTAGAGAAATGGTAAATTTGATAACCTGTAATCAATGTTTCTTGATCTCTTACTGCTCCGAAGATCACAAAAATCTGCATCTTCCGCAACATCGTCAGCTTTGCACAGTTATAGAAAAATTCCTGAAGAACAACCCGCAACGACTCGACCACCGTTTTAGGTCGGATGAATGGTATGGAGCAAAGCTTCAACTTTTTCTAATAATTGCACCTGATTTAGGACGTAAACTTCAGAAATATGAAATTCAAATGTTCACCTTCGCTAGATCATGCTTAATTTGTCATCAACAGACCGGGGTGTATTCCTGCAAAAAATGTGTGTCAGTCGACTATTGTCTAGAACATAAGGAAGAATTCGAACGGAAACATAAACGAACTTCCTGTAACATTTTGATACTGTGGCTGAATCTTGAGCTCTCAAATGTTCAGTACGAAAGTAAAACTTCATTATCATTGAAATTTATGAAGTTTCCCGATAACGATAGACCTTTCAATGACACGGCAAAATTTATAGAACATTATGTACAAGACAAAAAAGGTATATGGTACGCTTTGGATTACATCTATACTGATTATGTATCAGGACCGCTTTCGGTATATCATGGGATGTACCGCGCAGGATTGCTTGATGTACTATTGACTGAATCTATTTGTATCATTCATGTTGTAGCAGCAGGCCCCATACAAAGAAATGGCTTATCAGCTTGGGAAATATTGTTACACCTTTTCTCAAATATACAAGTGCTAATAATTGTATTGGTAGGAATAGATTTACAATTTGAATTTGGTATGCAGGAGATTTGTCCCCGTTGCGTTTGCAATAAGAAGAAATTGATCTATGAATGTTGTGGTATGACATACAGCGATTACATGGACAATCCGATATATAGAAGAGCAAACTTGATCGTAGGTTTCCAAGCAGAATTAGAATTTGGTTCATGGAACAAATGTATACAGACAATGCAATCTCAGGAATGTCCGGTATTTTTAACTCATATAACGTTGGATGCAGCGCTAGGAGGAGTAGTTAAGATTCGAGATGTTTTGGGTGATGATGTACGTCCTTTTCTTATCGTTAAAAATAAATTCAGATCTCTAAGACCACACAGAGCTGTTGAAGAGATCTATCATCTTAATTCGTTTTTGATTGTCTACAAAACATTAAAGAATACAGACAATGCAACTGAAAGTAGTTAAAATTGCATATAATTATATCTCCATTTTGGTGACAGGATAAGAAATTGGTTGATTTAATGTGACCATAAACAGAGCAAAATTTAGTGAAATTAATACAGAGTAAAACATTTAGTGCGTTCATTGTCTCGTTAATTAAACTAATATTTATTCTCCGTCTAAATAATATATTAGATTAATTGTTTTTATGAGTAAGTTAAAATTTGCTTAATGATGCTATATGTATATGTTATACATTTTTCAAAATAATTTATAAACCAATTGAAATTAAACATATTTTTTTTGTTTTTTTGTTTTTTTTGTTTTAATGAATGACTTCTTTATATCATACATCTTGATAACATATTTTATATATTTTATTTTTATGATTTTTGATCATGTGCAGTTATTACGTTTATTACTTTTATTTTATTCTTTATAAATATGTTGCATCTAAACTAAAATATTCAAACGCTCGCGTATAAATAAAAGTCGCCAAAGTGAATAGAAATCTTCTGTTATTATGTAAAATAGAATAGTGAATAAAATTATTTGCTGTTATATAAAATACAACTTTAATTATTGATAATTTAATACAAGAAAATTCATTAATAAATATGCAAAATGCGATAGGACAGACTCTTTGATATGAAAAATGATACAGATCTTTTAACAAACTTTTAATAACAGTAGGCCATACGTGATGCTGATCAATAAAAACACAGAATTTAATAATACTGTTTCATATTACGAGCTTCTATTGCTTATCATTACGCATCATCTGCCGTTAATGAATTGATTTCTCAAATCTACACAAGAAATTCGACTAATTTATTATTGTATTATGAACAATTGCCGAACGTAAGTTATATTTTCCATATAGACTCCGAATCTTAGTAAACTATTTTAATAAACTTTTATAAATTCTCTTATAAAATTTTATTTATTGTTGATAAGTAATTATTTTTAATAATTTTTATAAATTTTAAAGAAATTTTATAATATATATGTACCGGTTGATTTTAATAAATAATCAATTACTTTAATAAATAATTTCTAAAGGACTTATTAAATTTAAGATTTTAATAAATAATTATAAATGAATAATATATAATTGTCAGATGATGTTATATACTGTACTAAGTATTATTGCTAACAAAGGTATATAGATTACTAGTTATGATTTATACTAATAAATATAATTCTATAAGAAATATATTTCATCAGTTTTGTATTTTCGAAATAGTGAGATATTTAATGAAATAAGAAATGAAATACAAAATTACGTGCTGTTATGCCTTAATATACGTATTGTGTAACGAAAAACTTATAAGAAAACTACATGTATTTCTTTCGACACATATAATTCCTGAAAACTATAATATGATGCATGTATTAGGTATACAAATTAATTCTCGGCCTTTTTTGACTAACCTTGACATTTATTTATCAAAACAAATATAAACTCAATCTTCAAAGTAATCTCCTTCGTTTTCTACACATTTTTGCCATCTCTCAGGCAATTGTCGGATTCCAGATCGGAAAAATGATGGTGGTTTTAATTCAGTGAATTCATCAAGGCTTTTTTCGACCTGTTCAACTGACTTGAATTGAGAATCAGTATTGTTGATCAGTTAGATGGTGCTGTAAGGATCGAAGTAAGTAATAATCCGAAGAGGCCAAGCATGAAGAATACGCCACATGAGGGAGAATTTCCCAGCCTAAATCTGAAATGGTTTCCAGAGTCTTTTTTGCTATGTAAGGCCGAACATTATCCTGCAGCAGTATCACTGTCCTTCTCCCACTGCCGGTAAACGGTCTTTTTTCTTCAAATACGTCATTCACGCGGTTGTTGGTAGAGCTCAGAAATGACGGTCTGACAAGGTTGAAGCATTTCATAATGGATCACGCTCTTCTGATCCCACTGTTGTTTTTCGAATGACATCGCGTCTACAACTGATTTTTCAGGTTATGTTCACAGCAGGATCAAATATTATACCTCATTTTAAAGCTAAAAGATAGCACTTTAAAATAACTATATAGCGAAAAGAAAATTCCAATTTGAATAGGTTCTATAATCGATGAAAGGTAGGGGCCGAGAATTAATTTGTAATACCTAATAGAATATTAAATATTAAATAAGAGTGCTAGTATTAGATTCAAGACATTTATTTTAAGTTGTTGGTTAATGTTAACAATATCAGAATGATCAAATAGTCAAATAGTCTGAATAGAAACGATAAGTCTCGGAAAGAATGATCTAAACCCCCCTCAATCATTTATCTCGGCGCGCTCATTCGTCAGATTTCTGTCATTAATAACTCAATAATTATTATGATTCTTGTAAAATTGTACTTTACTTTTCTTTTCAGCTTAACCCAATCTACCTTCACACTTCAGATTGGCAGTTAATTATCAAACACCCTGTATACCATGCATCTGTAAATCAAATTTAGTAAGTGCTACATTCAGATGCGAAATCGAATCAAGTTTCTCTCAATGCATCGAGCTCGATGCTAAGCGATTGCGATGCATAATAATGCCATCGTGAGAGCACAATATAAGAAAGAACAATAGGTTCACTCGGTGGCGGTGCTTTTGATCTCAGGTGCTACAAGACCGCCATGTTATTGATTGTGCGCGAGTTATAATTTGAATGACAATGAATAGTAGCTAAAACAGATTTATTGCTGTTTTTCAATATTTACTATCAAATCTATAATATACATTATAAAATAATATAAAAATATGAACTATTATTAATATATTTAATATGTTAATATTATAATTAATAATATATAGCATATTACTATTTATAATATAAAAAGATGTATATATATACAGGGTGCTAAATTTCAAACGTAACAGGTAAAAAATCTCGAAAACTAACCAAATGATATTGAGGTCCGCTTTTTTTTTATATTGTATTGTTTCGAAGGGGACACATTTTGATTAAAACAAAATTTAACACTTTGCAAATTTAAATTGTAGTGGACAATACCAGCGCTGGACGACCAAACAGACACCATTAGTTTTCTTTTGAGAATATTTGGTTTCGGACTATGTTTTGGCATTTCATCTATATCCAACCATTGTGCCGAGCGCTTGCAGTTGTCAAAAAGAATTCATTTTTCATCACACGTAATAATACGATGTAAAAATGGTTCGCCTTTACGTCGTGATAATAAAGAAAGGCAAGCTTCGAGACGATTTCTTTTCTGACGTTCGTTTAACTCATGCGGAACTCATCTATCCAGCTTCTTTATCTTGCCGATTTGTTTCAAGTGATCCAATATCGTTGGAATAGTAATGTTAAACCTTGCTGTTAATTCACGCTTAGTTTGTGATGTATCCGCTTCCACTACAGCTTTCAGCTCATCATTATCCACCTTGGTCTCGGGTCGCCCACGTGGCTCATTTCCAAGATTAAAATCGCCAGAACGAAACTTCTTAAACCATCGACGTACTGTGCGTTCATTAGCCACATCTTTACCAAACACTTCGTTGATATTTCGAATTGTCTGCGCTGCATTGGTTCCACGACGGAACTCATATTCGAAAATAATACGAATTTTTAACTTATCCATGGTTACACAAAGATTGCTGTAACAAAGACATTTCGAAAGATAATCACAAACCAAAACATGCGTTTGAAAGAGTGATGATGTACCTTCACAAGAAAAGAAAACCAAAAACTGTAAAAGTGAAATGTCAGAGATATCGACTGTCGAACTTAGACTTAAAAAAATCAGACATTTCATATTTAACGACCTAATAACTACAGAAATTTGATGACTGAGAATGCGCCGAAGTGATATTGCAAGTATTGCAACCCTCTTGGGCCACAATGTGGCACAGTCGATCAAGCAACTGTTACCAGCGAGCGGCGAGACGTAATAGAGGCGAGATAATATACGGATAGCAGCGCGTTGTCTCTCTCCTCGCTATATTTTTCCAATATATTCGCAATATAATTTGCGGTAATAAATACTTGTAGTTAGCCTTATGCCTACGTATCTAGGCTGTAAACAACTTTCAAAATGCCCAGAAACATATGTAAACAGTTTATTAGTGAACTTCAAGCAATCCACGTGTAACCATGTACAGAGAATTTCATTATTTCTATTAAGGTACCGAATACTGTGTATTATTTTTAAGTTGATATTGCAGATACGATATTTTACCATTAGTTACATAGGCATACTAACATGGACATAACGAAGACAATATTTCCATATTCTGGACCACGGACGTCTGTACACTACAACAAGATCTTTCATCCAAACCTTTGCCACGTTTGCAAGAAGACTAGAGAAGTGGTAAATTTGATAACATGTAATCGATGTTTCATGATCTCATATTGCTCCGAAAATCACAAAAACCTGCATCTTCCGCAACACCGCAAGCTTTGCACAGCTATGGAAAAGTTCTTAAATAACAACCCGCAATGGCTCACTCGCCGTTTTAGTTCGTATGAATGGCATGAAGCACAGCATCAACTTTATCGATCAATTCTACTTGATCTAGGGTGTACACTTGAAGGATACGAAACGCAAATGTTCATCTTTGCTAGATCATGCTTAATTTGTCATCAGCAGACCGGACTATATTCCTGCAAGAGATGTTTATCCGCCGATTATTGTCTAGAACACAAGAAATTACTCGAAGAAAAACATAAACGAACTTCCTGCGACGATTTCATACTGTGGCTCAACCTTGAGCTCTCAAATGTTCAATACGAAAGTAAAGACTCATTGTCATTAAAATTCATGAAGTTTCCCGATAAAGATGGATTTTTCAATGATATGGCAAAATTTATAGAACAATATGTACAAAACAAAAAGGGCGTATGGTACGCTTTAGATTACATCTATACCGATTATGTGTCAGAACCGCTCTCGGTATATTATGGGATGTATCACGCAGGATTATTTGATGTACTACTTACCGGATCTATTTATATCATACATATTATAGCAGCAAGCTCCATAGAAAGAAACGGTTTACCAGCTTGGGAAATATTGTTACATCTTTTCCCAAATATGCAAGTGCTAATAATTGTATTGGTAGGAATAGATTTACAATTTGAATTTGGCATGCAGGAGATTTGTCCCCGTTGCGTTTGGAATAGGAAGAAATTTATCTATGAATGTTGTTATATGACATACAGCGATTACATGGCCAATCCGATCTATAGAAGAGCGAACCTGATCGTAGGTTTTCAAATAATATCCGAATCTGTATCATGGGAAAAATGTATAAAGATAATGCAGTCTCAGGAATGTCCGGTACTTTTAACCGCTCCATCACAGGGGACGGCGTTAAGAGAAATAGTTGAGATTCAAAAAGTTCTGGGTAAAAATGTATGTCCTGTTATTATTAGAAACAAATTTATGTCTCTAAGACCATACAGAGCCTATAAATATATCTATTATCGTAATTCGTTTTTGATTATCTTCAAAACCTTAAAGAATACAAACAGTGTCACTGAAAGCAGTAATTAAAATTGTATATAATTATATCTCCACTGTGATGACAGGAAAAGAAATTGGTTGATTTAGTGTAACAATAAACAGAGCAAAATGTGTTTGGCGCGTTCATTGTCTTGTTAATTAAACTAATGTTTATTTTCCGCGTAAATAGTATGTTTGATTGTTTTCACGAAAAGTGAAAATTTTCTTAATAAAATTATATATGTGTGTATATATATGTTATACATTTTTCCAAAAAAATATGAAATATATAAAACATTTGATATACATAAAACATATGTTTTTGGTTTGAATAAATGACTTCATCACACACATACATCAATACATTATATTATATATATCTTATTTTTATAATTTTTCATTATATATGATTGAAGGTTATCGAAGGGTATTTTGTTCTTTGTAAATACATTGCATCTAAATTTAAATATTCGAGAGCTCACATACAGATAACAGTCAAATAGAATAGAAAAATCCTTTACTATTATATAGTAAAATGCCAATTTAATTACTGAAAACTTAATGCAAGAAAATTCACAAATATGCAATCATATAATAACAAAATAACAAAATATGCAATCGTATAATCGTATTTGCACTTCGGTAACATAAATTATACGCGAGATAAAAATAAATTCGGTTATTCTATTTAATTAGTTATTTGATATGACAATGAAGAATGCGTTTGGTATGTTTATTGTGCATGCACGCACGCATACATGTACATATGTATATGTGTATGTATATACATATATACATGTATACAATGATGCCATATAATACATTTTCCGAAAAAGATAAATTATTATGCTATTTTATTATAGTAAATAGATTATTTTAATTTTTGAGTCAGTAATCACTGTACGACACATACATAATGACTATATTACACTATATGACTATATGACTATATTACATTTAGTATATCACATTTTGCGGACTTTTTCGGAAATAACGCATAGCTCATCGGATTTAAAACTAACTTATGTTGTACGATTTCATAAATTGTAATATGCGTGCTAAGTAATACAACATAAAAAATTATATTCATTGTATGGATCATTACTATATTAACAATATTATATTGTATTGTATAAAAAGATTAATACAATGAACTAACAAAGAAAATGTCGAAAATATCGCTTACCAACTTTTGATGGATTGTTTGGACTGATGTTTTGTAGAATAGCATGTAATACAAATGTTAGATTGATGATAAATATTAGGCTCATATTTTTTAATATATATCTATCTTAATATTTAAGAATTGAAATAATGTTTCGGGAAGAACGAAATTTTTTTTTATTTTTAACGAATATCATCAAAATTATAAAATATACGAAGCAATATTTTGTACAAAAGTTTTACAATTATAATGTTTGGTATGAAAATGTAGGAAAATATATTCGAGGCGTTTTATTGTATTAATACGTACAATATATACATGTAACAAACGTATAAAGTATTATGACGCTTTATCTCGTACATTTTAATATTGCATGCGTATACATATTATTTATAAATAATATATCTACTATATAGAATGTCTGGAATCTTTTGGAAACGAAAAATTGTGAATTAATTAGATAAAGTTAAGAAGAAGAATCGTACACTATTTTGCAAAAATCGCAACAGTTATTAAGTTATTAAGTTATTAATGATTGAAAATAATAACCGCAACTAGAGGCTCCTTTAATTGATAATTTGAAAATTTATATATTTATTTGTAAAATGGTAAGGGACTTTTCAGAATGACCCAATCTACAATTATACGACGGCTATTGTATCTAGCGATAGATATGAGTATATTGAACTTCGAACCCTGAATCTTGAACCTGTCGCCAGGCACAATAGCCGTCTATATATAATATATATAATATATATATATATATATATATATAATTGTAGATCAGGTCATTCTGAACAAAAAAGTCCTTTACCATTTTGCAAGTAAGTACGCAAATTTTCAAGTTATCGATAGAAAAATCCTCTGAATATCATTTTCAATCATTAATAACTTAATAACTATTGCGATTTTTGCAGAATGGTACTTAACTTTTCTTTTCAGTTTGGTCTGATTAATCTTCATAATTTTTCGTTCCCAAAAGATTCCCATAATACTACATATAATATTAATCCCCTTGTTTTGTGGCATTTGCATATTTATAACAAAAGTAAGCAAAAACAATAGCTAAAATAACTAAAATGCGAGACTTAATAAGCAATTAAAAATCAAATCAATATTGTAAAAGCAATATTGTAAAAAATCTGTGTATAATTGAACATAGAATTTCTTATAAACAGTTCAAGAGTATTCCAGTTGTATATTGATGTTATCCAACTCATATGTACAAAAAGCACTCCAAAGCACTTGAAGCGTTAAACAGTTTGTACTTCATATCATCTACTTAATAAATCATCCTTTATTTATTGATATATAAAAATTTCTCCTATTCATTATAAGAAAATAATGTCGCAGAGTGAATTATTTTACAAAACATTTGAAATCCATGTATCACAATTATCTCGAAAAGATTCATTTAATAATGCATAGACGGGCATAAAAATTGATAACAATACGATGCCACATGACATCAACCGTACGTTTAAAATTTATCCGCAATATTATGTTTGTTAGCGGATATTTATGTCTATGTTGTTTCCAGTTTAGATTGTCTACATTAAAAATTGTAAACAATTGCCGGAATTGTAAACAATTGCCTCGGAAGCACATGTTAATACAATATCAGTGTCCTTGAAGCATTCACCGAGTAACCATCTATCTGGCACACATAATTCTATTATTTCCGCTAAAATTTGCAGTGTCACTTATTATTTCTGATATTACATATTTTTTTATACAAATACTACTACTCGTGAGCGTCAATTACAGGAATATGGATATATTAAATGATATAGAGATATTAAAGGAAGTAATTATATACAATAATTCACAAGCATCTCTTAAATTCAATTATTATTTTCATGCAAATCTTTGTCACGTCTGCAAAAAGGGAGGAAAAGAGAACATTTTGATAACATGCGACCGATGCTTCATGGTATCTTACTGCAGCGAGAATCACAGAAAGTTACACCATCCGCAACACCATGATCTTTGCGCAGTTGTAGAAAAGTACCTGAAAAAGAACCCGAAACAACGCACTGGCCGCTTTAGTACTGCACGTAAATGGTACAAATCACAGATGGCATTCCTCGCAAAAATTCGGAAAGGTCTATCACGTCCGGTTAAATGGTTCGAAACGCAGATGTTCATCTACCCTAAATCATGCCTTATTTGTCGTCAACAGGTAGAATTGTATACCTGCAATACATGCTTGTCCGCCAACTATTGCTTAGAACATAAGGAAGAGTTTGAACGGCAACATAATTTTTCCTGCAGTGGCTTGAAGTTATGGCTATCTTTAGAATTCTCAGAAATTCAATACGAAGGGAAAGTTCCCATATCGTTGAAATTCATAAGATTTCCTGACCGCAATAAACCTTATAATGACATAATCACATTTATTACACAGTATCTACAAGACGAAAAGGGGATATGGAACCTTACGGATTATATCTATAGCGAATACGTGTCAGCACCGTTGACTGTATATCATGGAATGAAAGCTGCAAGATTACTTAATACTCTACTGACTGAATCAATCTGTATCATTCATGTTATAGGTGCGTGCTACGTAGAAAGAAACGGTTTAGCAGCTTGGGAAATATTGTTACATCTGTTACCGAACATCAAAGTCTTAATAATTGTATTAATTGGAACAGACATACGATTTGAAATAGGTATGCGGGAAGTTTATTGTCTCCAATGTATGTACAATGAGAAGAAGTTTATCTATGAATGTTGTCGTATGACATACAGCGATTACCTAGCGGTTAATCCGATATATGGACATCCTAACTTAATTATAGTATTAAGTGTATTTTTAATACTTCTTCCATCATGGGAAAAAGATGTAAAGGCAATACAGTCTCAAAAATGTCCGTTACTTTTAACCACTGTATCTCTAGATGTCGCACAAGAGGAAATGCAAGCGATCGAAAGTGTTGTAGGTAAAAACATAAAACCTGTCCTTTCTATCTATAATAACTATAGATCTTTAAATCCGTACAGAACGTATGATTCTGTACGTTATTTCAATACACATTTAATTATTTATAAGACGTTAAATCATCAGTGCATATAAAGGTAGCAGTATCAAAATTAGATGATTGCGTCTTCATTTTAATAACATATATTGTACACGAAAAGAGAGAAAGATTGGTTTACTTAATGTGACAATAAACGAACAAAAACACGTTTGAGACATTCATTATTGCATTAAATCAGCCAATAGTTCTCAGCCAATAGTCTCCGTGTAAATGGCATACTAGACGAATTATTCTCACAAATAAGTTGGAATTTTCTTAATGAAGCCATATAATGCATTTTCAAAAAATGATATATTATTTATATGTTTGTAATATATATATTACTTTTGTTAGTAATATACATATTACTCTTTTCTTTATATCAATAATATCTTTACGTCGTATATAACGACTGCACTATGACTTATATATAAATTTTTTTGAACAATTAATAAATCGTAACATGCTGTTAAGAAAACACTTCTACAAGATGTTGGGTTTAATGTATTTGAACATACCTATGCAGCTTGGACTCGTTAAACTGAATATGCAACTGAATATTCTTTATTATTTTTCAAATTATCACAGTAGGTATACTGAGATATTAAAACAAACTTCTTAAATGTGATAGGATAAGTTCTTGAAGTTAGGTTTCGTTTAATATAATCTATTTATAACAATCTATTGACAATAATGTTACAACATTCAGTGCGTAGAAAATTAGTGTTGTAATATTGGAATATACGTTGCCACTATTCAATATTGCTTACCAATGAATTGTAATAGATTCAAAAATTTTGAATGGGACTGTGCCTGAACAGCTTGTCCATTGCATCTCGCTCATTAATTAATCAATTTTCTTTCATTAATATCTCCAAAGTTACCGCGGTAATTTACAAAATACTAGAAAATTTTTGCATTCAGTTTAACGTATTCAATTTTAATCACATAATGAAATGTTAAGTTTACGCATTACATGTGCTTCGTTAAGAATTACAAAGTAATAGATATGAATATAATAATAGGAATAATAGCAATAATAATAACAACAACAATAATAACAAAAAACAAAAATAATAATAACAATATAATAATAACGATATATTAATGTTATATTTTCAATATAATATTATTATAGTATTATATGCTTCTTGTGTTTATTTAGAATTTATTCGACATATTGCTCTTGATAACGAATATTCGTAATTGATTATATCTTCGTTGACAATTTGAATTTATGAATAATTTCAGAGACACGCGAAATTGTAGACGTTTTATGATTATACTCCGCATAATTATCGACCGAACATTTTAAAATTCTGTATAAACAGAATTTCAATAAATAATTGATGAAATGAAGCAATAATTATTAAAGGATTTTATCGCGCCGATGTACCTAGTTTTCTGTACCATTTCTAAATTGATTGGGAGATATGGTCATTTAATCGCAAACTTTTTTTATATAAGGACATGTCAAAATCTATAAAACTAATATTATTAAGAATAATCCTTTTCGGGATCTTTGTAGCAAGATTATGCCGTGTTGTTTGCTGCGAATATCACGCGTTCGTTCAAGCTGAAGCGGTGGCTGCTGTCTGAGATAATTGATGACTATTAATATTCGTAGATAACAATATTTTGAAGAGAGCATATCATATTTTCTTCATTATAAAGGCATATGACTATATAACAGTTTCTATGTCATAATTTCACATTTACGTTCCTTCAATAAGATTTTCCGTATCATATTGTTCCAACTTTCGTTCAAAGCAATCAGCAAGGATCAATTCAGTTCATACCGTAGGCTTGCTTGCGTTTCGTTAATCGCATTTCGGGACGCAATTGAGATAAAAACGCTCTCCTTGGCGGAAGATACCCTATCGTCATTGCAATTTGCTGTTTATAACGTTTCTTTAAAATCAACTATCGTTCTACCGTTTTCCAATATATTGAGCGTTTTGAATTATCTATCGAAAGATAACAGATTTTATCTTACGTGGCTAAAAAAGACGCGGCTAAAAAAGCCGCGTGCAATAAAGAGTTAGATCACGTCCAGTAAAGTCCTTTTCCATCTGTCAATCCTTAAAATTAGTCCTGTATCCTCTATTAATAAATACACTATCAATATACAGGTTGTCTGAGACCTTTTGAAAATGAAAAATTGTAAAGATTAATCAATCAAACTGAGAAGAAAAGTCATGCATCATTTAGCGAAAATCACAATGGTTATTAAGTTATTAATGATTGAAAATGACATTTAGAGGATTTTTCTATCAATAACTTGAAAATTTGCGTACTTATTTGCAAAATGGTAAAGAAACAAAATAGTTCTTTATCATTTTGCAAATAAGTACGCACATTTTCAAGTTATCAATTAAAAAAGCCTTTGGATGTAGTTGTTTTCAGTCATTAATAACCTAATAACTATTGCGATTTTTGCAAAATGATATTTGACTTTTTTTCTCAGTTTGATCTAATTAATCTTTACAATGTTTCGTTTCCAAAAGATCTCGAACACCTTGTATATCTATTCGCGTTATCTCTATAAACTATAATTCTCCTACAGTAATAGATTATTTAAACGATTTATTCAGCTAATAATGCAACATACAAGCATAGATATAGTAAGAATATGATGCATCTATCGCTGTACGTTTCAAACTTAACCACGATATTATTCTCGCTAACGGTCGCCAGTTTGAATTGTCTACATCTCTGACTGTAAATAACTTCCAAAATGCGTAGAGACGCATGTAAACACGTCATTAACGCCCTTCAGGCAATCGCCGAATATGTGCCGTTGTGTCCGATTTTCACTTGTCTACACCTCAGGCCGTAAACAATTCCCGCGAGACAATCAGAAACACACACGGACGCTGTTAGTGTCTTCCGAGCGATCGCCGAGTAATTATCCGTACCACGTGCGCAGAATAAAACTACTTTGGCAATCGAATTTCACGTGTTATTTCTCGGGTGATATTCTCGGGTGAAAGTTCTTGTGAGCGTTGATTGTACAAATATACTGTCATGAACCTGACAGATGCAATACTCCCATATTCTGGGCCACAATCGTCTAATTATTACAATCAGTTCTTCCACCCGAACATTTGTCACGTTTGCAAGCAGAAAATACACGGAAGAAATCTTATAAGATGCGAGTGTTTCCTGATCTCTTATTGCAGCGAGGATCACAGAATACTGCATCTGCCGCAACACCGCGACCTCTGCAAGGCTGTAAAGGAATTTCTGAAGCAGGAGCCGGAACAGTTAACTCGCCGTTACACTATGAACGAATGGGTAAAAACGCGGAGTGCATTTTCCTTGTCAGTCCAGCTGGCTATATCACGGTCGTTTGAGGAGTACGAGACGCAAATGTTCTTGTACGCAAGATCATGCCTTATTTGTCACCAACAGGTCGCACTGTATACCTGCGAAATCTGCTTTTCCGCCGAATGCTGTATCGAACACACACAAGAGTTTGACCAAAAACACGATCCTGTCTGCGACAGCCTAATACTGTGGCTCAATCTCGAGCTCTCGAATGTCGAATTCGGAGGTACAATGCCACTGTTCTTGAAATTCGTGAGATTTCCGGATGAGAATAGACCTTTCGGTAACATGGTCACGTTTGTTACACAATATATACAAGACGAAATGTATGAATGGTATGCTTTGGATTATATATATACTGATTACGTATCGGGACCGTTAACGGTATATTATGGGATGGAAGAAGCAAATCTATTACATTATCTAAAGGGAGAACCTACCTATGTTATTCATGTTATATGTGCGGACACTTTGGACAGAAATAGTTTGCGAGCTTGGGAAATACTGTTACATCTGTTACCCGACATAAAAGTCCTAATAATTGTAATGATAGGATCAAAATTAAATTATGAACACGGTACGTTCGAAATTTGCTCCCGCTGCAAGACTAATAAGAAAAAAATTATTTATGAATGTTGTCAAATGTTATATCATGAATACGTACCCATCGCGATATATAGTCAACCAAAGATAATCGTAGGATTTCAAGCATTATTAACGAGCGGTACAGCATGGCCAAAAAGTGTGAAAGCAATAAGATCTCAAGATTGCCCGTTACTTCTAACAACTGATAAGCTAATTACAGTGGAAAAGGAAGTAAATGAGATACAAAAAGCTCTGCATATTAATGTAGAACCTGTTCTTCGTGACGAAAATAAATTCAGATCTTTAAGACCACGCAGGAACATTGACAACACTGTGTCTTATTATAATTCGTATGTAATCATCTATGAGACATTAAATATTTTAAACAAGTCAACCGATAGTAGTAATAATAACAAACAGTTATATTCCTACTTGGCTAAAATGAGTTGTAAGTAACAAAACAAAGTTTTTTCACGAATAAATTTGATATTTTTGTTTATGAAATTCTATATATATAATATATTTTTTAAAGAAACGGATGCATATATATAACGATAAACTTATTATTTTTGTCTTTAAGGTTAGAACCTCTTATTGTTATGACCGTTACACTTTATTATATTTTACGAATCTTCACGAAACATGACACACAGTATATCACATTTAATTATTTTATTTCTATTAAGAAACAAAGATGTGTAAACATATTTTTTCTTAATTGTAAAAATGCAAAAATCATATTAAGTTGTTTTATCGTATGAAGAGTTAAGTTGCGTGTATTACGTACTTCATAAAAATTATGTAATAACATAAACGAATTTAATAGTAACAATAATAATAAAATAATAGCACATCACCAGTAATAATATATTAATACATATTAATATTATATTATTATGTGTTATGTGTTAATATTTTATTGTTTTGTTATACTAGATGTTTCTACCGTATATTTTTCATTTATTCGCAATATTCTTGATAACGAATATTTGTGTGTGTGTGTGTGTGTGGGTTGTGTGTGTGGGTTGTGTGTATGTGTGTGTGTGCATGTGTGTGTATATGATTGATTATATCTTCGATGACAATCTAAACTATATATAATTTCAGAGATTACACAAAAATTATAAATATTTTATTATTGTATCAAATAATGTGTCGAATAATTATTGACGAATAATTATTGACGAGACATTTTTACAATATGTAAACAAAATTTTAATAAACAATTATAAAGCAATAATAATTGATTGTAAGAGAATTTTATTTGTCGCACTAAAGTTTTGTATATCATTCCTAAACTGAAATATTATATTTGTATCAATTATAGAGATATATTGATATAGCACAAGGGGAAAAGATAAATATAAATATCATATAGATTACAAATGTCTCGCTATTAAAGAGAGGTTTCATTATAAATACGCGATACATATATGCAATAATAAATATCCTTTATAAGACAATTTGTTTAACTTTCATTGTTTTCATATAAAATTGTCATTAATATTATAAGAAATAAAAAATAGAAAATGCGATTAGAAATTTTATTAATTGCAAATTATATCAACAAATGTGAGAAATATATTGCCGATTTTGCATATTTTCAGAATAGTAGAACAACTAGCAAAATATGAAACGAAACATGAAATCGCATATTGTTACGTGCTATTAAGTATCCCCACGGTGAATCACGGAGAAACAATTACAAGATTCTCGCGTCTCCTGAGAAAGGTGAACTTTTATTAATACCGATCTCTGACCCCGCTTTCGTAACGCAACAACTTCTCGGCGAATCTGATCTCCTAGTGATGTCGGCTGGGTAACTTCAGTCAAGTGTGACCATTTGGGGATAACGCGTTGCTAAAATGCCACGAATCATCGGAAACACATTCTTGCATTATTTTCTTGTGTCTCGATCTGTTTCTCGTTACACTTCGCACCGCGTCGCGTTGTTTAAACTCATACAACTCGATCAACACTCGTGACTGCAAATAACCGATGTTTATCTCGAGCAATCACCACATCCCCGAAACATTTGTCTTTCAAGATAAAATCGTTATGACGTTATACGGCACGGAGAATGTAAATCGCTTCTGGGATATTTGATAAATGTTCTCCCTATATAAAAGTGTAAAATGCAGAATGACATTGTCTCATATATCGCGTAGAATAATACAGGTCGACTTCTTCCGTATCTATAGAGAGATACGTAAAAATAATTATATCATATATATAGAATAAAACATATGTACAAGACACGCCTACGCATGTGAGTGGAATATTATATATCTAGAAATATAATTCATTGTGGTCGATTTTATGCACGTTAAAAGAAAGAGAGAGAAAGAGAGAGGAGATTTCATAAGCATTTAGTTATATTCATATATATATATATATATATATAAAATATGCTCAGTGAATATGCTTATTAAATTGCAATTTTATAATAATTGTAGATTTTACAACGATCCGTCGCTTTTTACATAACGCCTGTCTGAGCATTTCGTTAAATCCACCAAAATTACAAGCTTTTCCCTGAAAAATTTTATATATCGAAGCAGGAGAACAGAAACTCACTAAAGTCGCGTGACATCGATCCAAATAATTTCGTGGTGACCTCCATTAAAAAAAAGAGAAAAGCCTGGAATTAAATAAAATATCGCCGAAGCTTATCGTCGTCGCCTTTATATCGGGGTCTAATAAATAAAAAAAAAAAAAAAAGAGAAGAAAAGAGAATAGACAAAGTTTCTCAGACAACTAACGTCCTCGTGCTCGCAGCGTTTATCGATAATAAATTAAATTAAACGACGAGCACCGGTCTGTTTGATATTTCACGCACGGCACTCGAATCGCCGACGCGACCACCTGGCGTATGTGTTTGCGTGCGTGTGCGTACGAGATAATATATACATTATAAATATTTTTAAACAAACTCTGCGCGATTATATTTTTGTAAGGATAACGGACATTACACGCCCCAGGATACCGTAAATTCGGCGGAGTCGAACATCAGCGGGGGAGAACCTTCGGCCGTACGGCGCCGGTATTGACGGTTATTTCTCGGTTCGCGTCTAGAGCCGTTCCTTTCCACGGCACAACGACTATAATAAGAGTAACGCGGTGTTAATAACGGCCTCGGTAAAAAGCCGATTGACAATCAAGTGACAATACATTTCGTCGGTGACCAGGCCAGCATGTCGCCGATGGAGCTCCATCGGCTGTCCGGCCGAAGCATTCGCAGTGGCTGACCCGCACAACTTGAGAGTTTCGAGGTAACAGGATAGCATGAGGACGCGGCGTTTCTTCCCGCTCAGGCGGGCAGTCACTGCGGACGAGCGAAACGTCGGTCGACTTCATGCCGAGGAGCAAGTACTGTCCTCCGGCGAGGAATCGCGATTTTTCGCGACTGTCGCCTTGAAAATGTGACTCGCGGACATCTCGGTAGGGCCGCTCAGCGACTCAGTGAAGGCGACGACGATCAAGTCGACGATGAATTGTGTCTCTCCCAGCGCTCGGGAAGTCGAAGATAAAGAGGCTTTAACAGCATAGGTGAACGAGAGAGGACGATCGCTGAGAGCGCTGGGCATGATTTCCAGAAAATTCACCTCAGGACTCGAACGGGCTCGTCGCGACATTCGTCCGTCGGCCTGCCGTATCGCGGCATGGCACGCTTCGCGATCCCGAAAGGGCGTAACGTAGGAGTGTCCGGAAGGCACGGAATTGCGGTATCAAAAGACGCGACCGGCCCGCAGTGGACTTCGATATACCTCGTTATCTAAGGAGGAAACGGTTGTACCGGAGGGAAGCCGTGTACCGGTCTGGGTGGAGTCTCCCGCGGCGTTGTACCGCCTTTGACAAATACTTGGAAACAGGATAGCAGGAGGAAAGCCGGGCAAAAAGTGAGGGTGAATCGCCGCTAGGGAGGGCTAGCGAGGGCAGAGGTGAGAGCGCGCGCAATGGCGGATCGTGCGCTAGATTCGACGCGCCTCTTACGAGGCGGAGGCCGGGGACGCGTTGAGTAATGAGCGAATTGGCAAAGTACGAGATGGTGCTTCGGCGAAATTTCTCGCTCGTATTCTCATATTCCCGGGCACTTCGATCAGTTTCCGACTGGGTCGGACTCGCCTCGAGCAGGCCAACCCGCTCGCCGCTGGGACTTCCTCCTTCTCGACAGCCGCCTCGTTAAAACGATCGTCCCGATTGTGTGCCGTCTCGGTGATTAAATAGCACCGTCGTAGACGGTACCCGGATGCCTGTCGATATTCGCCACTGCGGAGGCGCGAGTGGAAAGAGTAGGAGGAGTGGAAAGGGGGGCGACCCGCTTTCTCCCCCACCCAGAGAGCGGCGCTTATCGAGCTGCCACGCGCCGCTCTGATCGCTCCCGAACATGTTCCCCTGCGAACGCAAGACTCGAGTGTGACCCGGCCTGGGGACATGGGCACGTCCTCGGCGAAGGTCAACGGACTCTTCTGTGCGATTACGCCGCGACGGAGCGCGTGAGCGTGCATACGTGTCCGACAGCTGGCGACGCTACGTCGCGTTAGCGTGAAACACATGACGCGCCGGAGATCAGCTTCAGGGCCGAGCTGCGGGAAGAAAGCTCGCCCCTCGGTAGGATCGACCCGGCAAATCCGAGCGGAAAGCTTTGTCGGACACGTGCGTGGAGTTTTTGCACACCTGGAGCGGCCGAGTGGGTGACGCGCGTCAGGCGGTCTCCCCTTTTTAGATCTCGCTTTGACGAGGGAGTTCGCGACTTAAATGCTCTCCTGCGAACTAATACTGTCATCATCTGATGAAACGCGCGAGAATAAAGCGCACCAGGGACTTAGCTTTACTTGGCACAATTTCACAAGCGACACTCCACGACGAAAATATAACCACGGTGCATGTGACGTGTCAATGTACTCGTTTGTGTTCCTTCGTGAGACGCGACAGTGAATTTCACGAGGAACGTGTGGCAGATTCTAAAAATCTGAGACACTGCGGTAGCCAGACACTCAACAACGCAACTGTTTCTTGCTTCAGTTGGAAAATAATTTTCAAAGCGAAGACGTCTCTTCGAAGGACACCTTTTTTATACATTTATTATACAGGGTGTCCAGGATCTTTTGGAAATGAAAAATTGTGAAGATTAATCAGATCAAACTGAAAAGAAAAATCATGTATCATTTTGCAAAAATCATAATAACAGTTATTAATGATTAAAAATTACTACATTTTCTAGAAACTTATTTAATGGATAATTTGAAAATTTGCGTAATGGTAAAGAACTTTTGTGCCTAGCGACAGGTTCAAAATTTATAGTTCAAGGTTCAATAAATACTCATATATTTATCATTAGACACAATAGCTGCCATAATTGTAACAATTGTAGATTAGGTCTTTTATTTATTCTGAACAAAAAAATCCTTTACCATTTTGCAAATAAATACGCGAATTTTCAAGTTATTAATTAAAAGGTTTTCTAGATATGGCCCTTTTCAATCATTAATAATTATTATTAATGATTATATCTATTGCGATGATGATATCTATTGCGATATTGTAAAATGGTATTTGACTTTTCTTCTCAGTTTGATCTGATTAATCTTCACAATTTTTTGTTTCCAAAGAATCCCGGACACCCTGTATAATATAATATTTGTTTAAATTTTCTCATACATTTTTAAAGTCTAATATAGTTAATAAATTACCGCTTTTAAACCACTTAAACCAAAATGCGCACACATCGTACGATACAACACTTTCGCCGAGAAAGGAACAAATCGATTCTTGCAACATTTTTTCCTTGTTGGAATTCGTAAAGAATGCAGTGTCGGATATGCACCTTATCTGTTGCCATTATCGACTGTACTGAACTGAATACTTTTGAAGGTTATGTTGGGCCTTTCGCCAAACTATATATTTTTTTTAATAGCCATATGTCAACATTGCATAATCACAAAAGAGCGGGAAAACCTATTCAATTTAAAATTGATTTCATAACTGCTTAAAATAATTTGGATTATTCATTTGTACACCTAATACGTATATCAATAGGTGCGTCATAAGAAATTACGTATGATTTACAAAATTTAAAAGTTCCAAGGATTATGCAAATGTAATGTATGCAATCGCTGGCCGAGAGCTGATGAATACGTTCATAGAATTTTAAAATAGACTTGCGAGCAATATATCATATGTATAACGACGATGTTACGTTACATTTACATACAGTTAAGAATAATATTTGCATTATATTAAAATGTCATTAGCTTTCAAATATCGTTATTGAAAGTTTATTACATTTATATATATTCAGTTATTAAAATGTATCATTGCTTAAATATTTTTAAAATATATTATAAAGCAAAGAATATAAAAAATATAACAACCCATAAATATTCTGTACACAACAGCCGTAAATAACATTAAAATGTAAAACAAACTATTGTTCCTGATGTAATTTCATACGTCAAAGCAAAACGTATAACTGCAAGAACAAATAACAGTCATTTATAAAACTACAACATAAATATTTCAAATTGCAGAAAAAAATATATATCTGGACTAGAAGAAAAATGTTTGAATAATAATAAAAAATTGGCTACGTAGGAAATTAGCTTCAATTGTACTTTATTCAATGAATGGTATTAAATTAAATTTAAACCATTATGTTGAAAGTTGGGTTTAATAAATAAATAAAACTTTGTTAGGTGTCTCGTTTATCCATTCATACTCAGAAATAACAATAATAGCAATATCTCATAAACAATTATAAAAAATTGATTTCTTCATCATTCTAAGTTTGTCATAAAATTATTTATAACATTATAATATCACACAACATTATTTCGATGATTTCGATGGCTTCAATTTTTCTTTTATTTAATGATCGATATTAAATTAAATTTAAATCATTGTGCTTAAAGTTATGAGTTTGATAAATCAATAAAACTTTACTATCGAAAGTGTTTTGTTCATCCATTCATACTGAAAAGTAACGTAAGTAGTGATATTTCATAAACAATAACTATAAAAAAAACTATAAAAAGCTATACTAACTATAAAAAACTTATCTTTTTTCATTAATGGGTTTGTCATAAAATAATTTATGATATTGTAATATCACAATATATCGCGTAACATTATTTCGATGTAATTATCATATGAAATATATCCCTACCTTTTGCGACTCCGAGGATTGAGAACCACGGGTGTCGTAACTGTGTGTACGTCATTATCACGAGCCTCCTACGTCACCGGGCGTGCGCCAACGTAAGATTCATGTTTGCCTGCTATGTTGCGCGGCAGCTCGACATCTTGCGGTCCGTGCGGATTCCTTGCCGCACAACGACGAAACGACCGCGACGAACCGCGGGACGAATCCATTCGGGAAACACGAGACGCGAGATGCGCTCGTTACTGCAACGAAACAGAAGAGGGACGGTTATTCCTGCGACGAGAACGCGAGGAGTCTATCGCGCGCTCTCTTTCCAACCAACATCCGCTTAAACCTTTCGTACTTGAGACTGATGTATATGCGAACTTTAGACAAGAAACAAGGAATGCAAACAAGACATTGCAGGACTGCTTAGAGAGTGCGACTGTAAAAACGGATAACCTATGTCGGACGATGTATCGAATGTGGCTTGGTCGATCAGCAATCGATGACTCTAAGACACCGACATAGCTCGATATAGACGAAACGTACACTCGAGAAGCATTCGAGAGATACTTTCGCGATCGTACGAAAAATTGCTCGGGCGTATCTGTTCTGTATCCACCTGCAGCTCCTTATTTCTCTTCAATATGACTGATATAAAATCATGAGGAAAGGAAAGGAGCAATAAAGTGCACGGAGAAACTTTATCATTCCTAATCGATTGTATTTAGGCCTTTCGATTCCTTTTCCTTCACGCCGACCATCTTTGATTATCAGCATTTCCGCCATTAATCTCGTCGCGCGAATCATTCTCGGGGACATTGCAATAATTGCTCGATCTGCTGTCTCCAGCGGCGCTTTGTCGCGGTTTCTACTCTCAGTATCGAAGAGGGATACGCTCGACCTTTGGAGGAAGAGGGAAAAAGCGCGGAAACGACGGGAAAACACGGAAATCGCAATTAAAAGGCGCATGTCACGGCGTACATACATACGAAGCAACGATTCGCGCCGATAGAGAGGATCAAATTGAAATTAATAAATGTAACAGAAAGATGGTCTGCACTTTTTAGCTGCACTGCTGAACTAAATGTGAAATAAGTTAGTGAAATAAATTAGACTAGAAATAATTAGAGACATATAGTATATTTGTTCTGCGAGAAAGTGAGGTAGAAAAAGATGTCTGTAAGCGCCGCGCTTTGGCCTGAGCACTTTCGATGCTTTTTCGATACCATCTCGGCGCGTGCTCATTCGTTACATTCCTGTTAATTAATAACTCGAGAGTTATTGCGAATATCGCAAAATGGAGTGGGAATTTTATATTTATCTTAATCCGCTCTATATCTCCGTGAATTCTTCGGAGCGAGGAATTCGTGAAATACCCTGTACATGTGTCTTCGACCGCAATTTTAGTATTATTTCAACTTCGAATTATTAACTCAAGGAATGCCAACGTGTGTATATATTTAAAATAAAACTTATTCCAAATTTTCTCACGTCTCGCAATCTCAGGAGGACATACACATACACATATTCGATCTGTTTTCCATATTGATAGTTTTTTTATACATTCCGATACCTTTTTTCCATTATTCTATATCTTATCATATTACTATCCATGCTATGTTTCATATTCCGGCCACGATATTCCTAATAAGCTATTGGAGCGCTAATGCTCAGCGAGATTTCTCTGGTACGCTAAATCCCGTAAGACCAACAATTTTTATAATATCTCGTCGGTGAGTTAATCAATCAAATTTTTTGACAAGTCTACTTCTTATATCACTTATGTGTAAAAATATTTTTGTGAATAAGTAAAAGCTTCTATAAAAAATAATAAGTAATTACTTGTTTTATATCGTGTTCAAATTTAAAAGTATAATTTATCAAGATATATAATATATGTTCCTTCGCATTTACAATACATATACTCTTTCGAAATATGCGCTTAATTCAATCACATTGATCTTAAAATGGCGGCTTCCGGCTTATCTGCCACACAGCCACACTCTCCTTTGACCCTCTCTACGCGCCGAGCGACTGGCCTGACATCTCTGAGCAATGTTTTCGTAGCGGTGCAACACGTGACCGTTAGCGTCAGTGCGCAGGGACGGCCGAACGGTGGATGTCGACGTCGTGGTCGTGGTGTTATGACAGCGAGGATTTTCATATGACAGTCGAGGAACAGCGCGCGAAGATCCGACACAATGACAGTGTAAAACAACTTTGCGTACTGACGCACGTTGAACTCTTCACGCGACTCTCGTCACCGCACGCCACGCCAAAATGCCGGACAAGGAGGAGAACTTTTGCGAGAAAATGGCAAAAGCCACCAGGGGAATACACGCAATCAGCGATGCCTTGGTGAACGCGAAATTGGCATTCGGTAAGATATCCTCTTGGAGATCCCCCTTGGATATCGTAAGCCTTCGGCATTTTGCTTGGATCTGGCTGCGAGTTGCGCAATTGATTGCATTTTGATAAGATAGACTATGTAAATGCACGCTCTTACTTGCTGTGAGACGAAAGTTCTCCTATGTAGCGAAAAGCATGTGCGAATATCTATTTGTATTTTTATTATATAGTTGTGATGCCAACTTTTGTATTGTATAAACTTTTATGTACTCTCTAATTAGGCTTTCTCGATGACTCTGTATGGGCTGACGGGCTTCTGGTTTTCTATGAGGTATTTCGCTACTTAGAAGGTGCAATGATTAGATTAAAGAACACCAAAATTGGATTGCTTCCACTCAGTGAGCTTCAACGTACAGAAGCTTTTGAGCAAGATCTTGATCATTACTTGGGAAAGGGATGGAGGAAGAATTATAGTCCTAGGTACATGTTATATAGAATAAATATAGCAACAAGTGCTATCACTTTATATTTTTCTTTACGTACGTTTGACATGATTCAAATGGGCACTTGCCCATATTGAATACAAATATCATAGTTTAATCATAACAAATAAATTTATAAAAAATAAAAAAATCCAGTGTCTTTCTAATTTGTAAAAATATTATGAATTTCAGAGATAGTGTTGCCAAGTATCTGATGCGCTTGAGAGAAGTGGAGGATACAGATCCTACTTTATTAATGGCATATATTTATCATCTTTACATGGGCCTCCTCAGTGGTGGTATGATCCTACGCAAAAAAAGGCAGCTTATGCAGAAGCTCTCGCTTTTTAAATCGTCACCGTCGATCGGTAACAACGTTACAAGCTTTGGACAAAACAGTATATTTCAGTTGAAGCGTGATTTGCGCGAATCGATGAACAGAATCGCGGAAACGCTGGATGAAGACACTAAGAATAAACTTATCGAAGAAAGTAAAATAGTCTTTGAATTGAATAACGAAATTGTCAAGAGCGTGCAGACGGGCACTCACGTCTTCGAGAAGATATTCTACTTTATCGGCCAAATTGTGCTAATTATTTTTGTCCTGGTAATCGCCATCAGTGTGCTCTTCAAATATATTATACGTTAATAAACATTAATTTAATTAACGTTATCTTTTTAATACAGATACAATAGGGGTTCTTCTGTTAGGCAGGAAAGCGTTGATATCAAAACCAAAGTATAAAGCATTATGTTATTTATGCGCTGTATAATCGCCTTTTTATAGTTATAAATATTGATCATTATCATTACTTGTATAACATGAGTTTTAAGGGCGACCTGTTTTCTAAAGTTTACCGTCATATATCGTAAGAATAGTGGATTACCAAGATTCAACAATAAAAGAACAAATTGCACTTCGCACAAATTGCGAAAATAATCCATAGTAAATTCGTCTCTTGATCAAAGTAGACGATAGTATTAGCCAAATGTATTACGTTCGTTTCTATATCAGCATCCGTATGTTTAATTTGGTGATCCATTCTCCCAACAGTTATATATAGAAAGACTATATACCTACATAGAGACAATCGAGAATCGCCCGTCTATCGAATTTAAAATTATCCCAACTTTTCGAACGAAATTCTGCGGGATAACCTTGAACATCCACATTTTTCGTTATAAATGGCGAACAATTATGTTCCAGATCTAAGGACAATGGTGGAATAGTTTTAAAGTCTTTTTGTAGCTTGCGAGCGGCTTCCCCGAACAACAGCGACTTGATATTTCCCTCTGGTAGGCTTTTCTTGTGAGGATCTGAAAAAAAAATAGTTTCTATATTTAACATTACCAAATTGTTATTTAATAACATATAAAAGAAAAAGTATATATGTATGTGTGTCGTATATGCGTGCGTGTGTATGTATGTGTGTGTAACTTGCAATATATATTTTAAACGGAATCTTAAGTTTAATAGAGAAAGATGGAGATTAAAATTTAGACTGTAGAGAAAGATGGAGATTACAATTTAGACTGTAAATTAAGTATAAAATACCTTTCACTTCTTTCTCCGTCGATTGCACTTTGTAACTGAAATCATTGCACTTGATCGATTGAATCGCAGGATCATTTAGGAATGTACAGGGCTGCTGTTGAGGACTATCGATTAACTGTTTTGCGAGGACCAAGGGCGATTGATCCTCATCATGGTCACCGAATAGATTCCTTTTCAGTGCAACCTTTGATGGAGTGTTCTTATTATCGTGTACACTGCGACGATTACGAGCTGGAGAGGTGTTCGACTGACGACTGTTTTTAAACTCTTTAAAATCTGGAATTTCATTCTGTAAGTGCCATACCAAAACGTACATGAGAATTAGTTTATACTGCAGCGTACAGACAAGAAATAAAGATGCAAAATATGTGATTTGCCTACCTGTACCGAATGGGGAAATAATTGCTGTTGTCGTTTACTCTTCGAAACCGTCTCGACGTCTCCCAAGGACTTATGCCTGTGTCTTCGAGTAGTCGTAACGTTTTTCTCGCGTTGCTGCTTCTCTTGAATCCATCGCTTCATTCGTCTAAGTAATATAACAATATCAATACATACGTAATATAAGTTTTTAACATACTGACTACTACACTGTTTCCTGTTGATTATTTCAATGCTTAACTGAAGCTTAAATCACCAAAGATACAGTAAATAAATGCAATTCATGATGCATACATTCGTCAGCCCATTTCATTGATTCCCTATTAGCTATATAATTAATTTTTTATATGCAATTGGGGTTATACTTGATATATAAATTAATAAGATGCAGCAATATTATAGTGCCAGCTCACATAACCCAGTCCAACAGTTAATATGTCTCAATAAACATTTAATATTCTCGTATAACATATATCACTTACTTGACGAAAGGTACCACCATAAAAAATGCATTTGGTCCAACACCAATCTTTACTTTAGGAGTCATATCTTTTTTGTTATTTGGCAAATCTGCAACATCAAACCACTCGACATTTTTTATTTCTTTTCGTGTTTTTGGTTGAAACTTAGTGTCTTGTTGTACACCCGAGATTATGTACAACCTTACTACTTGATCGTTTATTGTAGATTCAATATATTCATTTTTATCTATCAAATTTGATATATCAAAACCAGTCTCTTCCAAGACTTCTCTTACAGCGCAATGTAAAGGTTCCTCATCCTCATTTACTTTTCCTTTGGGGAAACTCCAGCTATTTCTTGCCCAGTAGCTCTGAACCAGAAGCACTTTGGTCATATCTTCATTTAACACAATTGCACCAAACGTAGGCACATTCTGCTTATACTCCCTCCATTGCTCGAGTATATCATCAATGTGCGGTACGTGTGGTATTAGAAAAGGTATGTGCTGGAATATGTGAGTAGCAAAATCTTTCATATTACACGGCTTCAGCTTGGGATTCTCTTCAGTGCAATAGAAATCTAAGTAAAACCAGTGTGCTAATTCAATTTGGAAGCATATTCGCACCAAGTCTTTTCTTTCTTCCTCAGGTACATTGATAATAAATCGACTGTAAGGATATTAATAAATCAATCATATAAAAATGATATATCATGAATCACAAATGTCATTATTATTATACAAAATATTCTATAAAGAAACTAACCTACTAAGATCATCAAGGATATCGGACGGAATTGTATGCTCCATTATTTCATTTATTTACCGCTCTCTGATGCTTAATATAACGTTGCATACTGTTACAACAATATAATGACATAATTAGTAAAAGAAGCCCCAAATATAGATACAGAAATACAAAATCCATTATATATGTGAATATATAAATATATACAAATATAATTAAAATCTTAAAAAATATAGCACAAAAGTACGACAAATAATATTTTAATGTTACTATGTTACCATGTAAAAAGTTATATAAAGCAGCATTAAATAATTACTCATATTAAAAGATGAAAATTGGTTGGACGACGAAAATACATTTCTTCTATATTTAATAGAAACGATAAATAGGAAATAATATAAAATTTTACAAGTACTTAAGAACAGTTATGTAAAATCATAAGCGGAACTTAAGTTGATAAACATTACAAATTACATTATTTCATTATAAATTGTCAACTAACCTAACCTATAGCGCCCCGGTGATACCAGTCTGATGTTCGTCCGATGAATTGAAAAATTCGATTCTGTTTTAATCAAAGGACCAATTATTTACCTCGAGGATTTTTTCAAAGTTAAATATATCATATATCGCAGTCTTTTAATTCGATGTTATTTTTAATATTATTTTATTATATTATTCCACTGTGTTATTAAAAATTCTTATTGAAAATACAAGTCCGATCTGTTGTTGAGTCGTACTACGACCTTGATTTCTCAACGTTGATTGTACTACACAGATAATCACTGAAAAATTGAGATTAGTGCGAGACTCATGCGAGACCAGTAGTGCGGAGTGAAAGAAAGAGTTTCGAAGTGACGCAACACTTCTCTGTTTTTGTCTAGCACATAGCTTTCCATTCTCCGCACAACTGTCTCATTTTTCTTATTACCGCCCGCACAGTAAGCTAAATAAGGATGAAGATACTATTGAGGTTCCCTCCTTCATTCTCTCTCTCTCTCTCTCTCTCTTTCTCTCTGTCTTTTCCTCTTTCTCTCTCGCTCTTTATTTCTCTCTCCTTTTTCTGTCTCTGTCTCTCTCTCTCTCTTTCTCTCTCTCTCTCTTTACTTCTTTCTCTTTCTTTCTTTCTTTTTACCTCTTACCATTTCATGCAGTAGGCTTTATATTTGTGTTCAATTTTACAAATCTGACAGCATTTTTAATTAAACAGATTTTGATCAATTCAAGATTTTGATCAATTTGATTAATGACGTTATAAGCTTGTCTGGTCTGTCGCAAAAATTCCAATGTCATTAATTGATCGCGGATCAATTAAAATCCGTTCAGTCGAATTCCATTAGACCTTATTTTATTTTCTTTCGCTTTGATATCTTTTGCTTTGATAAAAATCGTTTCATTAGCTACATATTTTCTTTTAGGATAATTATTTTCTTTTAGGAATAATTTTAGGAGCAAACCGATATCTATACAAGATTTATGTAGGCCTATTTTCTGTTCTCTGAATTCATGTCTTTGTATATCTTTGTAGACTTTAAAATTATTCATAACTTTTTTGCATGAATTTCGAATAATCCATTTGATAGGAAAAATGTCTAATAGGACTTTTTCATTTTCTTATTATCGCCCGCACAGTAGACTAAATAAGGATGAAGATACTTCTGTGATTCCCTCCTTCATTCTCTCTCTCTCTCTCTCTCTCTCTCTCTCTCTCTCTCTCTGTCTTTCTCTCTCTCTCTCTGCTCAATAGGAAAATTCTTCCATTGGGCAAGATGTTTTCATTGGGATGTTTTAAAACTCACATGAAAAATTATGCGCAATTTTTCTATCTACAAATGCACTTGATGAAATTTTCCCTGCTTTTGCGCATTCTACTTAATTCTATCTCAATTCCAAAGAAACTCCATACAGTGCAGATAAAAAGAACAAACTTCATAATCTTTTCAAGGTTACTACGTCCGCGTTGGCTGCACACGTTTACGCATGCGTGCAAAAGTGACGGGAGTTAGCTGAGAAGGGTTAAAATTTACACGCAAGCGCAACAAGCAAATTGTTAGTTGTGTACATATTTTATTAAAATATAAGGTACCATATAGATCTTTAAAAAGAAAACTATCAAATATAAGATTATTGTTGGAAAATCACGATATATTGATGTAAATAATGAAATTTATTAATTTGCTGCATTTACAGCCGATTAGCAACAAATAATGTATGTAAACTGTAATAATTTTTAGCAGAGTTTACAATAGAAGTCGTAAAATATTAAATCATAAGATCATAAGAAAATTGATCGTTCGTAATCAATTATCCTGCTTGTAGTCGAAGAATAACCAATTGTGATTGATTAATTTTCTTCCAACTTCACGACGACTTTATTAAAATTAAAATTTTTTATTTATTTAATGTGTATCAGAAACATGCGAAATTCTGAATATTTTTTACATAATAGTTTTACATAATAGTTTATAATATGAGGCATGAAGAATTTATTTAGATTTTACATAGTGCCCTGTATTACATCAAAGTACGAATCTGTCGAGTTTGGTCATATAGAGCTGTGACGTAGTTACGCATGCGCACAGAGATTCAGCCGCAGAAATTTGTCCCTCCATCTCCAATCACTGCCTGCCGAGCGAATAGTGGGAAATTTCTCTGCATCTAAGATCGTTGTCGAGTGGTGGTGTGAAGAATATGGTTAACGTTGAGGTGCAATCGAGCGTGTCTCGTGTTTCGATTCCTGATTCAAATTACTCCGAGTCATTCACCGCAGTTGTTTGCCAAGTCATTGCGATGAAACGTATAATTTGGTGTGACGTTGAAACGAAATATGATCTATGAAACGGTTTCCTTCCTCGATGTTTGGCTGTTGGTAAGCCTTTTTCTTTTTTACCTCAATTTCCGACTTCCTTATGTTTATTTTTCACTCGGTAAATCCCACAGACAATATACTAGTTGATTTTCGAGAATTCTTTTAGTTGATGTATTTGTTGTGTGCGGAGATATACACATATGAAAAACTTGTTATTGTTTGTTGCGTTGAGAATTTATTATCTATTTAATTTTGTAAAGTGCTATATTGAGGTTATTATTTCTGTCAGAGTGAATTTGTGGTTTTACATTTTTTCACTTGATGATTATAATATATGTTTATGATGACGTTGCAAGTTTTATGTTACTTGTCAACGCGTATAGAATCATATCTGATTTTAATAACTGGTATGTTTGTCACACATGTTTATTTTTATGTATTATGAAAGGAGTTTCTTTTTTACCAAAACATTTGTTTTAATAGCCAATTGAATTCAAAAAATGTTACATCAAAATTGTAATGCGTATTCCTTTAAAAGACTTGAAGTAAATGTCACTGAAAGAATCGAAGTAAGTTATCAATGTTTTCTTTAAGGTATTTATCTTTTATATTCTTATTTTTATATTTTATCTTTTATAATTAAGGCTATCTTCAGATATAACAGATAAAATCATATACGTACCAAATCTTTAGTCACTGAAGTTGGTTGCAAGAATTTTATTTCAAGAATTTGTAGCACAATCAGCATAATTATAAAATAACTAGTAAATTAATATATTTGTTTTAAAATGTACATTTGATATTATGACAAAATTAATTTTGTGGAATATATATATGTGTGAACTATGACAAACAATTTGTGATATATTATATTTATCAAGTACAGTAATGGTTCAATAATGACAGGTATTTCATAACCTCAAAATAGTTCATTACAAATTTCAAAATAATTCAAATCCTAATATATTTGAAATAACAAAGAAGGACAAATTTTGAATGGATCTTGCTTTTATTATAATAATAGATAAATAATAAAAAATATTATGGGAAATGAAAAAGATTATTAAATCTTATTATTAAAGAACTATCTATCTTTTAAAATATAACTTTTGTAAATTACATGAATTAATATAAATTTTGTTTATTATATTAGGACTGAAATCTTAGTATTATTCCATCTGGAATTCTGCTTCCATATATGACATTAAGGTGTGCTTAAGAACGTGTCTTCCTTGAACTTCTATCTGGTAGCACAGTTAACAAAATGGAGACTTCAATACGGGAAAAGATACTTAGCTTTGCAGATGTTATAATGAGAGTACCACCTTTATTTATCATCGATGAGATACTTAGAATTGATTTGGGCTTACCCAACAATAACATCATCTTGAATAATCCTGAGAATGATTTTAAAACCACCAATATACCAGGCACAATTGTTAATTCTATTTCCTCAGTTACAACAGACTCATTCCTAATGGAACAATTTGACTTAGGTCATTTTGCTTACAAAGCATATTTCATAATAGTATTCAAATTTCTATGCTGTTGTCTCGGTAAGTAGAATTCCTTTATATGAGTTGTTAATAGATTTCAGATAAGTCAGATATTTATCAGCAAAAGGATTCTGCTGACTAAATTATACAGCTAACAGCAGTTGTGTAGTGGGGTTAATGTCAATGGGTTACTGTTTTCAAAAGGAAGGAAGATCTGTTTTTAACAATAAAATCAAAGAATATTTTTCATTGTGGAAATTGATGAGATTTGAAATATGCAGGAAGAATAGAAAACAAAAACTTGTATTGCTTATATAATTTTATCTCGGTTCTGTATGGCTGATAAAAAATATCAGATTAAATCTGATCTTATATCTTATTTTTCATGTACTTTGCTGTAATCTTATATACAATTACTCATAGTTTATATAATATAACTTTTCAATACAAATGTCAATAGATAGATTAGATAGTTTTCTTTTACTAATATCTTAGAAGAAAACCAATATTTTTATATAACTTAGTAATATATATAAATAAAACAAGAAATGGAGAGATATATATATGTAAATACGGAATATTTATTTTTTTATTTTCAATACTTGTAGAATAGTATTTCTTTAATATATTTATTTTATAAAATTGTTGCAATACTGAAGTAAATTATATATATCATTGTAGAGCTTTTGTTTACAATTCTTACATTATTAATTTTCTTTCAGGATTTACTGCAGCCTTATGTACATTTATGCTATGGACTAAACAATTAATAATTGTATATCTATATTTAATATCTATAAGCGTGATATTCATATCATATTGGTCAAATGTTAGTACAATGAAAGCAATCATAGCTTACATGAATGTCCATGAGCCCACAACCAGCATTCTTGACAATATATTGAGTCTGAACTTATCACATGTTCTGTACAATGGTCCAGGGTTCCTCATTATTCAAAATTATATATTGCAATGCTTGCTCGCTAGCATCTTTTGTTATATACATCTCGCTCCAAGGCATCCTGTAGTTCAAAAACTTCTTGTGCTGAGTTTTATGGCACCATCCATTTTGGGTATACATCCTTTGCCGGTAAGTTTATGAAATTTAAGAAATTCTATATTATGAAGTACATAAATTGTACTGCATTATCATTACCATTCTTCTTAATCAGAAATTAAATAGAAGTTACATTAGAGAAGCAAAATGTATATTTTGTTTGATGTAACATTATATAAAATATATTTTCAGGTACAATATTTGTATCATGCTCCAGTATGCGCAACTCTCATCCCACTGGCTGTGTGTAAATTCATCATCTGGTATAATGGTATTACAATGTTCAAAACAATTTACACAGGGTGCCAACATGTGCGCAGCTTTATACTCAATTACGGCTTTTCTGCTCTCGCGGAAACGGAATGGATACGTCTGAACGTACCGTGTGTACTCCGTACATTTTGGATACTTCGAGTAGGAGAACAAATTGTACAAATTCTCGGAAATCACTACAGTGAAGAAACGTTTAATTATTACGTCATGATCAGGACATTGCTAGTAAACGGTTGCGAGACTTTGACTGCTGTTCTCGGCATGACCAGCATAATATCGTTCATCTGTCACTATATCGGCTGCTTCTTCCAGTGGGTATTGTTAACAGAAGATGAAGATGAGAAGAGCATTGGCACTGTATCTGCGATATTATTTTACATTCTCGCACTGCAGACAGGTCTGACGAGTCTCGACCGAGAAAAGCGTTTAGTACGACTTTGTCGTAATTTCTGCCTGCTATTTACGGCGATCTTGCATTTTGTGCACAACATAGTGAATCCGCTATTGATGTCGCTCAGTGCTTCTCACAACCCAATTTTACATAGACATTTACGGGCTCTGGCGGTTTGTGCTTTTCTAATCCTTTTCCCGGTGTCGTTACTCATATTTCTCTGGTCTCACTTTACAGTGAGTACATGGTTACTGGCTGTATCGGTCTTCAGCATCGAAGTAATAGTTAAAGTGCTAGTTTCGCTCGCGATATATTCGCTATTCCTGATTGACGCTTACAGAAGTGCGTTCTGGGAACAATTCGACGACTGTGTATATATCATCAGATCGTTTGGTAATACCGTTGAATTCACCTTTGGCATAATACTGTTCTTTAACGGCTTCTGGATACTGGTCTTCGAGTCTGGTGGAGCTATTCGAGCAATTATGATGTGCATACACGCATACTTTAATATTTGGTGTGAAGCGAAAGCTGGATGGAGTGTGTTTATGAAACGGCGAACGGCTGTGAACAAGATTAATTCTTTACCGGAAGCGAGCATCGAGCAGCTTCGACAATTGAATGACGTATGTGCAATTTGTTACCAGGAGATGGAAAACGCTAAGATTACTCAGTGCAATCATTATTTCCACGGTGTATGCCTGCGAAAGTGGTTATACGTTCAAGACCGATGTCCACTCTGTCACGATATATTGTACACCGTGGAGAACGCGCAAAATAGAGAGGACGGTAATCCTGCAATTGAAGAGAACGATATGGAAGACAATGTGCTTGGGCAAGTTGAACAAAATTTTCACGCTCTGTTTGGTCCAGATAATCCGCAACAGGATCCGAATGAAGACAGGTGAAACGGCATGTAGCATGTGATATAATAGAACCTGGACATTGAATAAACGAACTCACACAACTTAAATCATGAAGTGTCAGTGTCTAGAATCTCGCTCAAAAATTTCGCTCTTTGTAATTGCCCGGACTCTGTTGTAATGACGTCTCGTAAACTTGTATGTAACTTATTATATACAAAATCGAACTTTTCGTTCATTTTTTTGTAAAATAAGCGGGTTAGTGCAATTTGGAAAAGAAATTATACACGACGATTGTTGTACAATGAGGGGACGTTTCGCATATAATTTTAAAACATAATTTGGCTCAACTGACGCTGATTAGAAACATACTTTTGAATTATTGTTATAATCTTCATACGCTGTGTAACGCAATGTTACGAGCTTCTGTGTACATATAACATAACACATATACATGTATACGTACATACATATATATATATATATATATACATACATACATACATACATACATACATACATACATACATACATACATACATACATACATACATACATACATAACATACATACATAAAAACATACATACAATACATACATACATACATACATACATACATACATACATACATACATACATAAACATACAAATACAAATACATACATACATACATACATACACATACATACATACATACATACATACATAACATACATACATACATACATATACATACATACATACATACATACATACATACATACATACATACATACATACATATATACATAAATACATACATATATACGTATACACATACATGTCGTCTGTGCTTCCACTCTTTTATTTTTCTTCCTGCTAAATTAGCAAAACTTTACTTCCAAATTCACTTCCAAATATATTTCAGAATTTTATTTTTATTTTTATTCCCGGAGTTATGTTGTACAAAAAAGACACCTAAAACTTTGATTTTGTTATATGTATATATATATATATAATATAATATATATACTACAATATATATTATATAATATAATATATAATAAAATACAATAAATGTTATATATATAATGAATTAAACGCACGAACGCGATTTAATATTATTAAGTATAATGTAAGAATAAAGAAGACTGGAGCAAATCGGTTTTTTTTTTTTCCTCGAAATGTCGAGTGAGCTATAGTTTCTATCAAACTGAATGCTATTGGTAATGATCATAAATATATATCATTACCAATAGCATTCAGTTATATATATATATATATATATATATATATATATATATTATATATATGTATATGTATATATATGTATGTATATAAGATTCTATACACATTCATTTTACTTTTATGAAATAGAGATATATATCATGTAAGATGATTTATTGGTGTTAAAATTGAAGATAATAATTGATTCACTATCTCGGATATATTTTAGCTCTATCTATGCTCTTCAAACAGATAAAAAATTCACTAATCAATCACCTATATCTAAATCAATAACTCATATTATTATCCTTTAAGTCTAATTTAAATGGTCTATAATTTACGACAAATCCTGAGGCAAATTTCTAATTAGAATTATATTTGCCATATGAATTTAATAACAGAGTTTCAAGATGAATACCCATGTATAAATATATATATATATATATATAAATTTCGTGAATTATAGATAATCTAAAGTGGGCTTTAATAGTCGCTATATTTTCTGCATAATTCGTGATTATTGATGTGTCGAACAGATTACTATTTGAATATAGAACAATTAAGATATTACATATACACACACACACACACACACATCTGTATAAGTATATATGTATGTATGTATGTATATATAAGTTACATAAATCATTTATTTTTATTAAATATTGTATAAATTATATATTTATATTTAATAAAATTACTAAATTTTATTAAATATAACATTGCAAATATGATGACTTTGATGTACTCTATACATCAAAATGCTGTAAAATGTATATAATAATGTAATTAATAAGTAACGATTGAAGAAATGTTCCATATATATATACATACACATCTATTTTTCGCCATACACGCCATTTTTTCCGTTTTCTCGTTACAAATTGAACTTATAAATTCGTATAGCGGCTACAAAAACGCAAAATTGTGATGAACTGTATGAATTTATATGTTAATAATTTATAATAGATAAATAATTTATATATTTTTATTTCTTTAGAGTATTATCTGACATTCTAATAGATTAACTTTAACGCTTAATTTTACCTTACGCGTAATTTTATTTCATGGCTTAAAATTAAAACTATCATTGACAGATTATCTTCTGTGTCTCTTTCGCACTCTTAATAAACTGTTATTCATTACTGCTACTTTAAAAATCGTCAATTATAAATTTACATGATATATTTTTAACGATATATACAAAAAAGTATACAAAGATTTTGTGATAAATAAAAAGGCGATATGTCCGATTTAGTTAACTCCCATATGTTTTATTGATCGCCGTCTTATTCTCAGCTTAATTAGCTTAGCCGAGAAATTATAAATTTATAACGAGGAGCTCACACAGAGAGGGAGTACGTTGAATAAAAATTACATTTCTACAAATAGCGCAATTTCTTTCCTTTCGCCTCTCACAAAGATTCACAATTCCTCTTACCGCTGAACGATACTCGATCTCGATCGGAGGTGCAAAGAAAGTGGTTGTACTTTTCGTTCGGAGATTAGCTATCTCGAGCACAGTGCGCGTAAGAATAGCGATATCTTTTTTCGCGGCTGATTTGTACTCCGTAGCGTCTCGGAGTAGCGCCATATGACGCACCGAATTTACTTCGAACGCAGAGAATTATGCGTGGTACTTTCGCGCGATTAAAGTAACTCGACCGACGATGAAGCTAGCGGGTCAAGGACGGATTATCACGCGGATCCTTTGCCACGTGTTGAAGCATAGATCGATAAGAAATCGCGCACGGTGTATGCGACAGTCTTTACACTGGCTGCTGATGTAGGCGCTACGCAGTTGTAGCTGCATCTCGCCATATCGCGAGATGTTGTTGCCAATACCTCAAAACGGCCAGATCTACACAAGACGCTTTTGCCTCCCACTCTTCGCTTTGTGTTTTACATTACGCAGTGTTTAGCTCGGTTCAAGAAAGTCTCTCAGTCGCGTGCGTACTATCGTCGGACGCGGATCTACCACGTTCTCCGTTCTCTCCGATCAACTTCAAGGTGCGGGAGCGAAGCGACACGAGTAAGCAAGCTTTTCTTCCGATACGGGATTTCCCGTTAACTGAGCCGCGCTAGATTGCATTCATCGGATTAAGTCGTACAGAATCCGTAGTGTCTCGTCGCGATTTTCGGATTCGCATCCGAAGCCGAGACCTCACATTTACAAATTCACAAATCTCGGCTTGACAAGCGAGCGAAGAGTCAGCGTAGCTATTCTCGGCGAAAGAAAAATTCAATTTCATTCAGCAGCGATATTTATGGAGAACATTTGCGCTTGGGAAATCTCTTCGATATCATGTAGAGCGTGCATGACACTTTTGCACGATCGATCTATTTGTCGGCTTGATCGAATATAAAGACCGGAGACACTCTCTGTGTCGAGTTCAAACGACGTCTGGTGCACTCGCAATGTTTCGGGGCAAAATTTAAAGCAACAATCGGTTAGGCTAATTGTTGCGATATCGTTATGAAATATTGAAGACGTTCGTCGTCGCGGACGATTCGAGCGCGAGGATTTCGCTGTAATTTTATGGCGATAATAACGCGATAGAAACGCACGTCTCGAAGACGAAAACGCACCGTTTGTTTCCTCAGTCCCAGTGAAAGATATCGAGACGCGCGACGCTTGCGCTACTTCGCACGCGAATCGTGCATTCGACAAGGCTGAATGGGAGAATGGGACAACCGCGCGCAGGCCTTTCTTACCGGTGGGCATGCGAGAAGGGCTTTTTTTCATAGCGCACGCAGCGAGAACGGCGAACGCAAGCACGCGCTATCAGCATTCACGCGAGAACGAGCGGCACCGATTCGCATTGCGATTCTCGCGCCGCTAATTGCAACTCGGTAGGTCGCACTCGCCATGTCGATCGAGTTGCACGCTCGAACGAGACATCAACGACAGTCGAATGTAACTGAACGCGCGCGCGCGCGCGCTCGCGACGCGTGAAGAATGTGACGACGTGCTAAACACGGCGTTACATTTCGGATCGCGAAGCTCGACGACAACGGCGAGCATCGTCCGGACCAGTATTTTGATTAACTTACCACGATGATTGACCACGTTGACCTTCATTGATTGCATAAAAGCAATTAGTTAGGTTTTAACTGGTGGTCGAATTATCAAGGATACGATACGTGTTACGGAAAAAGGTCAGACGAAACGATACGAATCTATAATTAAACGATTATAAAGCTCTTTGATTAAAATAAAATTGAATGATTTTTGTAATTATGAATTAAATTAATAAAATGATGAAAATAAAATTAAAAAGTACGTAATAATGGTAAATATATAATAAATAATAATATAATAAAGTACATAAAAAATATATACGCGGTGTATGATATAATATATATTTTAACAATGAGTCGTGTGTAAAGTCCAAATTGCAAGTCTAATTAGTATATATTTACTCAGTATTACTTAAATCAAATTGAGCGGAATCAAATTACAAACTCCGAATCTAATTAAACGAACTCAGTTTCAAGATAATATAAGATAATATAAGGTAAAAGATGAACTAATTGCTTCAATTCTGTAAACGTATCTTTTGAACGCAGTCAACTATATTTTATCACGGAGAGAAAAGTTTAGTTGAATTAACGTGAAAATGAACAAATCAAACGCACTTTGATTGAAGGGAACTGGGAGGTTCTGGTTACTACGTATAAATTCGGGGTTCAAAGAACCAGAATTGTTTTCCTTCGTTTTGTTTGTTCATTGCCGTGTTAACTCCACCAATTCTTCCTCTTTATGACGGGTAATTCAACAGAACGCGTTAGTAAATATTATAGTGTAGAGACGACCATCATTCATTGCACTAGCGGACGACGCCTTTTTGTCACGTTAATGTCTATTAGACGAACTGCGAATTGTGATTGGCGTGCGCTACTTTGAACCTCAACGAAAGCACGGAAAGTCACGCGTGTGTCGCGCTCTCCTTCGCGATTCTCCCGCGGTTATTAATAAAAGCGTCCTTGTCGTATCACGCTACGCGAAGCTATTGCGCCGGTTTCCTCCGCGGGGCGAGGCTGTCTCACGGCCTGTAATCAGTCGGTGGATCTTCGTCGAGTTAATTAGAAGTGAGGGACGAAAGGGTTCCCGGTTAAGCAGTAGCTCGCGCAAAGGTGGCGGGTCTTAATTCGAGACTTTCTCGTTAATGAAACCGCATCACCTGGCGGCGGTTGCGTTTTCGCGCGCAGAGGAAATTCGCGCGCGTCGACAACACATCTTCTTCTCTGACAAGACAACGGGATGGATCTTCTTTTCTTCGTCTTCTTCAATTCTGGCCCGGATCAAATAGGGGTCTTCTTTAACGGGAATTGACACCGAACGAAATGTCAATTCGGTTCGACTCGATTCGACTTTAATTTCGCAATCGATATATCGCTATGTCGCGAATCGATATATCACGAGACGAGTTGTGTTTGAAGATTCAAGCTGACTCGCTGAATTCTGATATGTTTTCCTCGCGGAGTAAAAAAAGATTTGATTTGAGTTTGTGTGTGCCGCGTCTATCTTGGATATGTTTCCGAGACGATTCGTGAACGTTCCAATTCGCTTCTTCAGAAAGAGGTACACCCACAAACTGTTCTGTTTTTGTCCTGGCTCCGTTCTGGTCTTGTCATAAAGAGTTTCTGGATTCCTCTGCTTGAAAAAGTGAAGTGGGATATTAACGAAATGTCAGAAACAAATCTAAGATGGACGCGACACATATACGACAGATCCAGAAATCAAATAAAATATTTCGCTAAATTCTGATTACTAATCAACACTAATAGACGCTAATCAACAATTAATTGAACTAGCAAAATTGTCAACATGGAAAATCAAGTACAATCTGTTGTTACAACCAGTAAGAAACTAGTAAATAAAGCAAAATTAGTAAAACTGTGATAAAAACTAATAAATAAAATTTTCTTGTTCTCACTTCTTACAACTTATATTTGAATTAACTCAACCAGCAAAAATGCCGTGGAAGATAAAACAAAATTATTAAAGAGCGTATAAAAGAATTCTCCTTTTTATTCTTGCTTCTTATAACTTATATTAAATAAGATAATAATAAAATCGAAACACGTTTGAATCGATTACATGAATTTATTACAAGCATCACAAATTGTATCTAATATTTGTTTTTTTATTTTTATTTATCGGTTGTATAGTTGAAAAAGCTTGTTACTTTATTTCTCTCTTATATTTAAAATTGCGATTGGTCAAGTATTAGTTATTCTATTTTGTTAACATAAAGAATTAATTTTTTAAATCAAAAAGTTGAATTTTCTGATTGTCAAGTTACATAGTTGGAAATTGTTGTTGGTAACTCTGCTGGTTGATTGTTGCCTGCTTTAATAAGGTTGCGAAAGCTTGTTGTTATTTTATTTCTTTCTTATATTTAAAATTGCAATTGGTCAATTATTAGTTATTCTATTTTGTTAACATAAAGAATTAATTTTTTGATTAATTAAATCAAAAAGTTAAATTTTCTGATTGTCAAGTTACATAGTTGGAAATTGTTGTCGGCTAACTCTGCCGGTTGATCGTTGCCTGCTTTAACAAGGTTTTCAGTGAAAAAGAACAACCTCGCTGTCGCGCGTGAGACAATCGGGGAAAATCTTCGCGAATACGCGCGCAGTGAAGACACGGTGGTTATTTTTGCGTATCGTGCATCGTGAAATGCCCCACGTTGCATGACGAGAGTCATTATCTTAATACTCGGAAATGCCGCGAGTCTTTGAGAGGCAGTCGGCAGCCCCGACACGATTCGGTAACTTCCCCGATAGCCGATGGGAAAAGCGAAGGACAGAAAAGATAAGGATACGTCCGAGAGGCTTGTTATTTCCGTAAAACACACTGTTGAACTGCGAATCAGATGAAACTACTCGTCCGCTTCAGTCTTTACTACGTCGTCGGGGTGATTTCAATTATATAATCTCGCGGTACCTTGCCAATACCGCGACAAACGCTCTTTGCGTATCGCGAACAAGGACAGTGAGGCCCGCTAATTCGATTAAAGTGTCGCCATGCGGCAAGTGTGAACGCTTGAAAATCGAGCGGTAGGGGAATGGAACAGGAGTACGTCTTGAAGAAACGGTACCGAGCACTCGAGAAACTCCGACTCGGCTCGGTTCGGCTTGGAAAAGGAGGACCTCATGTCGGGGTGCAACGTACCATGACGGTCGTCCGTCATTGTCGATTTCCGCGTGTCGTCGCGTACGTAATACCGTATGGCGGTACGGTGTAAATAGCTCCTGCGAGGAGCTTGCGCCGCACGGGAGTTTTCGTTGCGGAAGAGATAAAAAAGAAAAGAGAGAGAGAGAGAGAGAGAGATTTTCTACAAGTGAAGTCCTTTCATGATTACGATGACCACATGAAACAGAAAAAATCTAATTATATACACAAAGAGAGTGACAGTACGTACTAACAATTAAGCAGAAAGGAGCAGAAGAAATTAACAGACATTAAAAATGAAAGAGAATTTATATTTTGCGCAGGAAAATATTATATACAGCATGCACTCAAGTTACTTGTTTATTCTGAATATTTCTGATTTCATGTTTCTTTAAATTATAAGTTTATGAAACATCAACTTTACTCAAAATATATTCTAGACTTCAAAGTTTAGTAATTTAACAAAGAATATTTAATTAAAGCAAGAATGTTAAGTTAAAAAAAATTCGGTTTGCTTGTTCCCTAACATATAGAGTAAGCATTTTATAATAGTTTTAAAAAGAGAATATATTCTTCTTTCGAATAGATGATAATATATTTTCTCAATATTTGTGATGACTATTTCTTAAGGATATTATCAAGAAGATATTTTTTGTTAAAGCCATTCACTCACAAAAACGAAAAGTAAACTTAATAATCGCTTTTCTTATTAATAGAATAATATTTTTCTCTGTGTATAAAGCTATGAATATACCGCAAATATATGTCACAATTTTAACAATAACGCTAATATAATTATTATTAGTTTTAAATTTTATCTTACTCTTAATTATTGATCTATCGATATTATTAATCTGTTACTATTGATTAGTGTTATTTATCTATGATTAATTTGTTATTATTAATCAATATCATTATTAATTGATTGCTGTTTTGATATCTTGATAGCAGCATAATTAACGATATAAATTGTAAGACAATGGCAAAGAGTAAGAGAAAGAAGCCGCGAGTGTGCAACCGCCAATTCTCCTTTTCTCCTCGCTGCGCTCGCGATTTCTTCATGGAGCGCGCGATTTGCATTTCCGGCCGCACACGAATTTGTTTGTCGGCGTTGTGAACGCTACCTAACACAGGAGCCAGTTGTTAGGTGAAAAGGAGCCATGGGGCAAGAGGGAGACCGCGGGAGCGAGAAAGCGAAGCAATTACTTTGCCTCTCCGTTTAGATCGTTCGCGGAGTTTCGTTATTACTTTTTTTGCGAGGCATTAAAGTCGGTCGCCACGTCGGGTCCATACGGTCCGGCCGGCTTTTCCCACGGTCAGTCGACACCCGGTAATTCCGATCGATCGTTTCCTCGCGTAAGATCGTTTCCCTCGTAACCATTCTCTCCACCGATCGCCGATTAGTCGAGCTCGTGCTTTTGCACGCGCGTAATAACGTTGAGCAACCGTGCGTACGTGTGTACATACGTGCGCTTGTGCGAGAACAGAGACAAAAGTATCGAGATTCGCGATTTCCTCGGGCTCGATCGCAAATGAAAATCGCAGGCTGGCGACTGCGAAAGCCGCCTGCGCGAGGAATCGTTTGCCAAAAAATGGCAACCATCACGCGCTCACCCGGGATGAATACTCCTAACGGACTCTGCCCGCGACACTGCGCCGAGGAAGGATCATTCATCGGGATCTCGGGATACCGTCGTGCCGAGCATCGAGATCTACCGTATTTAGAGCAGCTGGCACGTCCGACGACTCGCGAGGTCTTCGGAGACGTCCAACTGGACAGACTCTAGTACTTACCCGAAGCGAATCGGCTCGGCCGGCTACCTTTATTGTATCGCTGCAACGTAAATCGACCTCCTCTCCGTCCGCTCCTCGGTATATCGTCGTTACGTAAAATTCGCAGCGAGACTTCCTGCCTTTCGGTGGTCCAGTATAACGAGGAAGACGACGTCGTTTCGGGGATATGCCTCTGCAATTATCCCAACGTACCGTCTGTACCGCCGGACGACTGGTTGACTTGGTTAAAGACGACTCACAGGTGATCCTCCGTAGCTCCTCGCTGTCGGTTGTTGCCGACGAGACACGGTGAAGCCTTAATCAGACCTCGCGACAGTTACGATCGATGCGTCACCCCAATCGACGTGGATCAATTCTCGACTTTTATATTCCGCAACTGCCGCTAGTTCAACCTCGGCAGCATAAATGTCCACGCGGAAGAGACTAGTCTGTCAGTGTAACTGAATTTTCTGAAAGTTGGTTGTAGCGGCTGTAAATTTTCTCTGGGAAGTTTCTGCTCGGTTGATCGCTTTCCGTTATCTGATCCGAGTTTTACCGCTTAAGTTAAACGCTTGTTTTCGCTTGCGATGACGAAGATATCATTTCTTGTCACCCGGTTTGTTTGGTCTTTAGTCGAACGAATTGAGATACATATTTTCTCTCGTCTGAAGGATGTTTTAAAAATGTCCCGCTTCTTTTCGCTTGGACGTCTTTGAAACGTCTTGCGTGTCTCTAAGAGACTATTAATGCCCAAATGAAAGGATGACATTAGGTGACATATTAATGACGAGTTGATGACCTATTATGACGTTCATAATATCAATAATACATCATTTGACATTATGATTGCTAAATAGTAATTACTCAAAACTTGTGTCATGTAAGACACTTCGATTTAAATCTCAAATTGGGATTTTTCCGATTGTGTTTTCGCGATTACAAATGTAATGTGCCGTCTATCGTATGACTCAGCTGAAAAGTTCAGATCTAACTCTAAACTCAAATCTGAGTATTTGACGTGTGACGAATTTCAAGTGATGTTCATACGACTGTTTATAAAACTGTTCATACGGGCGTAAAACGCATTTTTGCTGTCCGGGAAGGACTAGCTTAAGAGGGGAATTACATGCGGAAGACCGTTTTCAAGGTTATTTTTAAGAATTTTGTTAACAGAAACGGTAAGATTAATGGACTTGAAATTTTCACAGTGTATTCATTAATATTCAAAGTATAAAATAAATTTTATTAAATCACAAGGACCGATCCAATTTGTCATTATAGATAGAAATACAGTCATCTGTTTGTGAGCTCCATGTTTGCTGTCGACATAATTCCGGACCTCTCACTACTCTGAAACCAAAAAATGAGAAAGATTTTTTAAATATACGGTCCGTACTAAAATGAAGGCAGTGAAGCCAAGTTTGGAAAAATAATGACTGTACAAAAAAAATATCGAAAATGAAACTTTTTTCAACTTGTAATCATGTCTGAAAAAAATGAATAAAATAAAATATAACTGTGTTCGAGGTAGGGGCGAAAACTTCTCTACTGTATATTATAATATGTAAAAATTTCAAATTATTCGGTTCAGTAATTTTTGCATAATCGTGTTGACAGTTTAAGAAAATAGTGTTTCCAGATAAACGCGTTTAAAGTTTTATGTGTACTTTCCATATATTATAGATAGTAACTTTATTTTATACTTTAAACATTAATGAATACTGTGAAAATTTCAAGTCCATTGATCCCACTGTTTTTGTTAAAAAAATTCATAAAAATAATCTAGAAAACGGCTTGCTCCGCATGTAATTCCCCCCTTAAGAACCAGCTGCGACGAGTCGATTTACTGGAGCGACGTGATTTCCGAAAAGGATCCTCGCCGCCACGGAAAGGAACACGATGTTCGTCCACTGGCTCGTGTGGGACGAGAATTACTCGGATCACTTCCTCAAGGACCTCCTGGCTGCCCTCTTCGATATCACCACCTATTGCCAGCACGTGATCCTCGTGATACCTCCTCGGGTTGCACCAGGTGACCTCTCCTATCGATCCTCCTGAATGGTGCGCCACAAGGCGAGGCAGTTCGGGTTAGAAGAGTCCCGTATAATTTTCCAGCGGACGTGTTCGAGCGAGAGATGACGAGAATCCCGGCTGAGGGCGTCCAGGATATCGAGGCGGCGCAATCCTTGTATCTGAGCGATCGCAGTCAGTTCCGTCAAAAGTTGAAGATACGGAGAATCGTGTGAGGATCAGTCTCGGGTTTCCGCTTCGGGTTGTACGCTGGCTGGATCGTCATTATCCGTTTAGACGGCGGCAGGTTTGAACGAGAATCCGTCAATCCTCCGTCAAAACATTCTTCAATGCTTCTGCATTGAGATATTCACAGATGATCCGTCACCGTCACATCTCAGTCATTCCAATTCGGAAAAAATTTGACGAGGGATTTACGGGCTCCTGTCTGCTCGTCGTCTCTATACGGCTGCGAGAATTCAGTGATGTGGCTTCTGGCTACTCGCTGTGGCCGTCTTGATTTATGACAGAGGTAAGAATGCGCATTTAAAATTCCTGCAAAATATATTTGAGTACAAACATATATTCACGAAGTGACATTTGGAGTCGGTCGAGCAGATTTGTAAAACAGCCCAAACACTTATCTATTTGTTCTAATAATCAATAAATAACCGTAAAATGTGACTAAATCATAAGAAAAAGCAAGTTCGAAAGATAGACGTCATATATAACACTCAAAAAAGGTGTTCTATTTAGTAAGTAAAGTGATTTTTCCCATAATCTCATATTCTAAGCGAAGTCTTTTACAAAAAAAGGATTCCTCTTTCAATAAAACGATTCAAGTGAACTATTCGTCTAAAATTTATTAGATATTATTCTAAATGTTTTCCTCTTATTTCAAGAGGATTTCCTCTTATATCAATTTTCTTCTTATACTTTCCTCTTATATATCTTATATAAACTTTCCTCTTATATGATGAGGAATATGTTGGAATGTCGACTTTTGTTCAGTCGTACTCTACCTCCAGACATGAACGACAAAATAATCATATACTCATGAATCAGAATATTTGGAATACTTTTTAAAAAAGGTACGTGTGTTGCTGTAACATATAACGAAGATAATTTACCCATATTTGGTCAAATACAGTTTATAATCTATTGCAAGAAGTTGAATAATATATTTTTTCTTTTAACTATGTTTCATACAATTGGTTATGATAAACATCTTTGTAGCTATGAAGTCCATAACAAAACTGATTGGAAATTTATTTGTTATGATGATCTTTTTTCATTCGTGTCTACTTATTGTAGATTGTAGAAATATACCTATACATATATTACTTTTCGCTATATATTATAATAATTTTTTCGAATTAACTAGTATAAGCAGTGAGAATAAAATAAGTAAGAATAAATAATAATCCTCTTAAGAAAAGATTAAATAATCTGTGTATAAGAGGAAATTTATATTAAAATCAATAAGATTTACATTATGTATATAACATATAATTCCTCTAACTTTAAGAATAATATGTTTACAATATTTTCCTCTTAATCTTAGAGGAATTCTTTTGAGGTCATATGAGAATAAAATCCTCTAAAATTTAGATGATTCCGCTTCTTCTGAAATTACTTTTTTTGAGTGAATATCACGTTAATTTCACAATAATTTATTGACTGAAACTTAATTTGTCAAATTTGTTAAAACAAAAGGAAAGTGGCTCGGGCTGTTTTACAAATCTACTTGATTGATTAGGTACGATTTTGTGGATACATTTGTTTATTTCATTATATTATTTTGCAAAAATCTTGAATGTACATTTTCCCGCTTCTGACGTCACCAATCGAGAGATTCGCGGCGAGTAGCTAGGAGCTTCAATGCTGAATTGAATTAGCCGTTCAGAAGGCGGCAGGCAGGACGCCGTCAGGCCTCTGTCAAATTTTTTTTTTAAACAGGAGTGATTATATATAACATGTGACGGTGACGGATGCTGTGAATACTCCAACGCAAAATCATTGAAGAATGTTTTGATGAAGAATTGCAGGCGCCGTCTAGGCGGATAATGCGAATCCAGCCTTAATCGCTACTCGAAGGCTACTACAGCGCGAAGGCTGCGAGTGTTTCGTGTAACGCTTCTGTGAAAATAATAACGACGCAGAGAAGAAGACAACGACGACGTGATACCGATTATCGACGGCGAGACGACGCGCCTGAGAGAGCTCTACGGGGAGTACTACATCAGTGAGATGATTCGTTACCCGGATGGCTGCCGTCAGCTGATCATCGGCGAAGATATCGACGGCTCGGCAGCGGGTGCCATGTGCCTGAACTCTACGATCGACATCGATCTGCTGAATGAGAACTTCGAGTTGACGGCGTACCACGGCCTCCGGAAACCTCACGAGAACGACGAAGAGCCATCCGACGTCGCGAAGTCAACTAGCGAGCTTCTGCAATTTGTATTTTCGCAAATGTCGTGCGAGCACACTGCGAGATCATCGGGCCGAAGCTCGAACGATAATTCTTTCCATGAGCGACAGGCGACGGAAGCAACCGATGACAAACGGTGCTCCGAAGAAACGGGTTGGTGCATCTTCGTCACACCTTGACGATTGAATACCGCGCGCTCCATTGTGGTAGCGAGATGAACGGGGTAATTATTAAGAGAGCTGATATTTCTTCCGAAGGTCTAAACGACCAGAACGAAAGCGGGGAAGATCCTCCCGCAAATGCACGGCTGGGAACGATTGTTTCATCGAACGTACCGACGAAACGCGAGGTCTCCTTTCAGCAAGATGTCGAAGTCGACAACGACGACAATCCGGTGTGTCAGCGATCGTGTTCGCATCAATGGCATTTTCAACATTTGCCGACCCTAACAGAAATTTATTACTGGTGATTTATTACTCATACGAGTAATTTTATTTATAATAAATTGGCCAGTAATTTTATTATTTGTGCGAGTAATAAAATTATTTATTATCACTGGCCAATTTATCACAGCTAAGAATAAATTTCTGTAAGGGGATGCCTTTGTGTGATACCAACGTTATCGTCACTTAATTTCTAGCAATGTTACTGTTAAAATTACTGAGAGTCAAGTTAACGTTACTCAAGGCGGCAGTTCTGTTACTATTAATGCTACTAAAGATTAAGTAACATTACTGTTTCAATGTTACTACAGTTTAAGTAATATTATCATTAACGTCACTTAAAATTAAAATAACGTTGCTGCTTTCAACATTACTGCAAGTCAATATTATCATTAACGTTATTCGAATTTAACTGGCGATACTATTTTTTAATGTCACTACAAATTAAGTAATATTATCATCTACATATTAAGTATCGTTATCGTTACTCAAAATCAAGTAACATTGCTATTTTTTGACGTTGTTACAAATTAAGTAATGTTATCACTAACGTTACTCAAGATTAAATAACGTTACTATCACGGTTAAGTAAAGTTACTATTAACGTTTTATTAGAATTTATGTTAAAGTTTCTAAAAATTAGGCAATATTCAAAATTTGATACCGTTACATATACACACATTCTCTCTCTCTCTCTCTCTCTCTCTCCCTCTCTCTCTCTCTCTCTCTCCTTCTATTAATGTCACTCAAACAATCAAGTAACATTGCTATCTTTGACGTTGATACAAATCAAGTAATGTTATCACTAACGTTACTCAAGATTAAGTAACGTCGCTATCAAGATTAAGTAAAGTTATTATTAAATCGTTTTATTAGAGATTCCGCTATTAACATTGCTAAAAGTTGAGTTAACAGTAACATTATTCCAAAAACAGACGTTACGTGACGTGCGAACGAACGTTCCTGATTCCACGGAGTCCATCGACCCGATGGCTTCGGCTCAGTCTCCCGAATCAGAGGAGCTCTGTAAATCGCGCTCGGATCAAATTGCGAGACCGGATGTACCGTCAACGGACGTCGGTGATCTACCGTCAATCTTGAATGACGTCGACGTGCAATTCCACTCGAAGATGCAAGCGAGTATTCTCGCCGAGGCGATGCTCGAGCTATCCCGTGAGTCGCGGACAGAGAGCGCGTTGCTTTTCTCCTCGTATGATTCTTTTAATCATGTAGTCGTGAGAAGAGAGTGCGTGAGTGGATCGAGATGAGGGATCATGGGATAATAACACACGATACAGCGTGCTTTACGTAACGTGTAACGCGACGCTTTCTCGCAAGGAAAAAGGAACGCTCCTCTACTTGCCGTCCAAGTCGACGAGACGGTGCAGTCGCGACTCATCCACGACCTTCTTCCGCCTCCGACGTATCACGGCGAGAAAAATGCTTTCATCCTGGAGATCTTCGCGATGCGCGATGGAATGAGACCCCATTGGTCCTTCGATTTCTTGGAGGCAGCTTTCGACAGCTTCCCGGACTTGGATTACTGCGTGGTCCTCCTCCCTTCCACGCGACCACCCCAGAAGTACCTTCAACATTTCATGGTACTTGTCGAGATTTCTTCCACTAGCGAAAGAGAAAGAAAAAGACAAGATGGAACGGGCACTTATCTCACTCTTGAAACGAACGTCACGCGAACATCTCGTGCGAACAGCGCGTGCCGTTCAGATGCAACAAGGACTTCCCGATGATACTGTACGTCCTGCACCGAGCGGTTCTCTTCGGGGAGATCAAGTGTCGTCGCGCCGAAGTACGAGATCGAAATACCGTACAAGGACTCTTAGCCGCTATGCCGACGAAGCATGAAACCCTGGCTGACTTTGACCTCGCGATGGATCCTTTGCAACTCGATCTGGATTGTTTCGTCTTTGAATGCAACGACACGATGCTCGGGCTCGCTATACTGAGGTTATTATTCTATATAAAGGCACAGAGCATCCCAAAACTATCGTACAATGTTTCCATTTATTCTGGAGCTGAATTGGAAAATTCTACTACGAGAATCATCGTTGCAAATTTCCGATTTTGAATTTTGCTTATCTCAATATTGTACATCAGTAAGTTTTTTTCGTCGGTTCTGTTCAGGTGTGCTCTATGAAACCAGCTAAGAAGTGCAATTCTCACTCATTCATTTTTTATGTTATTCATTTAGCTCCCTAAAATTTATCAAGGTTGGGAAGTAACTTGTTACTTGTAACGAAGTTACAATCACAGTTATTTTTCTTTTGGTAACTATAATTTAACTTCGTTCCGTTTCTTTCGTCTGTAACTTAGTTATATTTATTTGATAACTAGTAACTAATCTAATAGTTACTTTATATATTTGAAACTTAAGTTTCTGGCAGACCAGCATGATAACGCGACGTGTGATGTTTGATATCCAGTAAGCATACAGTTATTCTGGTTGCATTTGGAGAACTATTATGTCATCTATCCTTATCATTCATTAGATGTAAAACAAGGATGAAATGATGCAATAGTGCTGATAGTCTCCTCTCCGAACGCAACCTATATTTCTTTCAAAAGAATTGTACGTCTATTGGACATTTCTGTTGCGCGTCGTCAGTCCTTATTTGTTAACATAACCTGCAACGTGAAGTGGTTTCAATTATATAAAAAAATTCAAGCAATAGATAAAACATCTTAATCTTCGGCGAAGGATTGTAAAATGCCATGGCCAGTATATGCAGAAATATTCGAGTTACGGCAATAATTTTGAAATAAGAACAACTGGTCATTTCTCTGCAAAATATGCGCTGGCAAAAAATTATTCATGCAAGTAGAACTTCAACTGCAAATTTAAGAAAACATATGAATGTAAGTCTTTATTTATAAAATATCAATATATTTTTTAGTGAAAAAATATAATTTTTGATGTTAAAATTACTTTTAGTATTTTTAGTATTTATTATTCTCATCAAATTCATTCACTTTCTCATAATTGTTACTAATAGTCTTAAAGAATAAATATGAATTGCTTATTTCAATTAATGAATATAATTTGTATAAATTATATACAATATGAGGAATATAATAATCAACAAACTACCTTCATATAAAATTGCAGAAATTTACACTATCACAAAATTTAAAATAATAATTATTGCACAATTATTGTAAAGAAATAACTGAACGAAGTAACGACTCATTACTTTCTAAATAACTGTAATATGTTATTCTTGAAAATCAGTAACTTGTAACTGTAACTAGATACTTTTACAAAGTAACTTCCCCAACCCAGAAATTTATAGTATCAAGTTGTTCGTCTCGCTGATGAGATAGAATGAAATATTCACGATAAATTGAAAACAAAATCACAAAAAACCCCGATTGCAACCTGAAAGCCAAATCCGTCTCTAAAAGTTTGGCATGAAAATTTAGCATTTCCGAGATTTAATTCGCTAAAAGATCGTCCTTACCAGCTTATAATTCGGAAAATATTGTTGTATTAGGATTTTCGTCCCCAATTGAACATATGGTATTGTACGATATTTTCGAGACACCCTGTACACGCACGTACACCTGTCAGTGAAAATATGAAATTTCGCTCGAAAGTCGGTAACACAGTACTCATCACTTCGTCTTATCTCACATACACAAGCACAGCGTTGAGAAACAAGTCGACTTCGTTAGAAGCCGTTACCATGTAGAAGATTATGTGTCTATGCAAAGCATTCATCAAGATGATTACGGACGCCTCTTGCATTTCGTCCTTACGCCGATTTTCTTCGCTTATCATCGCTTCTTCTTCCGCGAGATCGCGCGTTTGAGTGGATTAACGGTAATCTTCTATCGACTTCAGCACGAAGATGAGAGTGCACTGGTGAGCTGCGCGATAATAAAGTCGTGATCTGCGCGAGACGTTTCTGTTAGAAATGAAAGCATCGAATTTTGCACATCCTTTAATACGGTGTGTATCACTTGCAGACACGGAAGCGTCCCTTGGCATCTTGCCTGAGCGACATGATTCCCGTTAATCCCCGTAAACAAGCCGGATACAGGTTCCCAGTTATTTCAGAGAAAATCAACATGACGGAGGTTGGCACAAAAGACGACGATATGTTCTCCCTGTTTATGACGTCGCCGCGACTGGCGATGATGCCTCGCGTGATGATCGACCTGAGAATCGTCATCGTCGGAGCGTCGAATTGCGGTGTCGCTCTTGCAGAGTATCTCGCTTTACGGTAAATTTATCAGCCATAATACGTGCAGCTGCTATGCCGAATGATCTTGTATAAGCGAAACATGCGCGGCCGAGATTGCAAAGATTGCGCTCTCTCTCTCTCTCTTTCTCTCTCTCTCTCTCTCTCTCTCTCTCTCTCTCTCTCTCTCTCAGCCGCTGATAAGGCTGATGTAGAATCCCCGTAGATCGATGTGCCGTTATACGAACCTCACGCTCATATCGCCGCATGGTCTGCCGTTTGATAAGGAACGAAGTCCCGTGGAAACGTCGCTACTTCCGTTCCGAGGCACATTTTGCCCGGAATATCGTCGCTGCGTAGCCGTGAGGACCTGGGTTAATATCGTTTACGGGACTATGACAGCGATCAACAGGTAGCGGCCTTGGCTAACCAATATATAATCGTGGACGGATAGTTTTATTTTCTTCGCGAGCAACACTGAGAAACTTGCGGGGAATCAACATTTGTTGATTCAAGGACTGTAACTAAAAGCTACCAATGAAACAACAAAATGAAACCGTTGCGTCTTTAAATAACACTTTAGTCGTTTCTGAGAAAATATATTATAAATTGAATCATAAATTCATAAATCAGAAAAAGGAAGATTAAAGTTAGAAGAATATAATACAATTAAAAGAACAAATGTTTTTGTAAAATTATAATATCATGAAATGATGATAATCAACGCATTCGCACAGAAAAGATAAACCACTCGTGTAATTGATTTTCTATTATCGAAAGACTAGAAGACACAGTTTGTAGAAATTGAAAATTTTCTGTAGAGTTTTTATCCAGTTCCTTCGTCGTTCGTTCTTCCTGTGAGTTATTTTAAAATAACTCGACCTTTAAAACAGTCGTCAGCGTGACCAGCGACAGTTTAAACTGTTACTCGCCGACATCTTCGAAATTGATAATTAATATTAGATATTTATTTGTTAGATTTGCGCGAATATTCTTTATTCCTTTATAATCAAATCATAATTACACTACAACTAAACTGTCAATGAAACAACAAAATTAAATGTCATTGTTGCATCATTAAATAACATCATTTAATCGTTTCTCAGAAAGTATATTATAAATTGAAATTTTTCCATAAATTTCAGATAAAAGTTTTAAAGTGAGAAAGAAGTATAACACAAAATTAAAAGAACAAATCTGTTTTTCTGAAATTTAGAATAACAAATGTTCAAAATTCTTTTTCCAACAAAATCAACTTTGCGCATTTAGCTTAAAACATATATTTTTAATTTATTGATTTATTTATTTCCAATGTAATAAAGATATTCGAGTCGTAAATTTTTGTCTAGCCCCTGTTCAGTTACACAAGCTGAGATCTTTCTCTGTGCGGATATACTCAAAGAACAAACAGCTCCGTTAGCGTTAATTGTATTTTCCGCTGCCTGAGGACCAGACAGAAACTCGCTTGTAAGAACGGAAAGATCCCCACAGGAGATTTCGCAGTCAGTTGCTCTAATTATCTCATAATCGAGTTTTAATACAACTGAATGCCCATCAGACGAATGTTTTCAGTCGCGGTAAAAATAAAGACTCATTTCTCGTCATCGAGTTCTTCTCTTCCCGCTCTGCTCCCATTCACTTACACGAACTAGATTTTTTACTCCGATTTTTTACTACGATATATGCATAATCGAGTTCTCTCGCGTACCAGGAAGGAGAAATACGTGACCGTGATGAATCAAGGAAATCTCGCGTACGATTATTTGGTCTTAACTTGCGGCCTACAGTATCAACGACCGACGTTGCAAGGGGAAACGAAAGCGCGGAAACGAGGGTAAAAATTATGAGAATTATATTATCGTACAAAAAAGGCACGGATTATAGATGACGAGATGAGATATTGAGCTACAATGTAAGGAAGGGAAAAAGAAAACAATCAAGCAGAAACGATCGGGCAATAACAGCGACAAAGACAACTTTGTTTCGCACGAAACGTACCGTGCACCGTAATTATTTTCGAAGGGAGGAGGTAACTGTGGGAAGTACGACGGAATTACCGTGGAATTGCCTGACCATAAACGACGACACGGAAGCATCTGTTTGCTTAAGAAAGATTCGGTGGTTAACGGAGGACCTACAAGAAGAAAGTATGTGTAGCGCGCGTATATAGCGATGCCGTTAGAGGATTATTCGGCGATTCTTCCCAATGATGTTATTCAAATCCTAGGAGCGATATTGCTTTACGGGCGCAATATCGACTGCTACTGTGCGCTTCGCGGTCTGATTGAGTTCGGTGTGAATCCTCGGTGGATCACGTTGATCGAGCCGAGTCTGAACTCCGACGAAACGGACGACGACGTTTTCTACTGCGATCGCGAGGTACGACCTGGACGGCACAAATGCCCAGAAGACATCTGAAAGACACACTCCACTTGTTTCAAACGGCTTTCAGGTGTCTCTAGGAGCTATTTTAGACATTTGTGTCGCCTAAAGATGTACGCGATGTAACATCTTCGCGAGGAGAATCGTGTTTCCTAATTACTTTAGGTAAAATTCCGCTCAAAATAATTGAACATTTACTCGAGTCGAGTCGATAGTGAATATACTGCCGATCAGAATCACAAGAATGGAGAATCGTGTTTTCTAAATTGCTTTACATAAAATTTTGCTCAAAATGATTGAACATTTACTTGATAGTGAAAATACTGCCAATCGGAATCACAAAAGTGAATGTTTTACTTAATACACTTAGAGTGGATTCTTAATCCATAGGAGTTGTTTATACGAATCGTTTGGAATGGGTAGAGTGAGTTTGTCCCGAGTGATTCACTTTCCAATCTTGCGAAACGCAGAGAAAAATCTCTCGAGTTCGGACGACTCTACTTTTTTAATGGAATTTCGCTCGAGAAAATTTCGAGAATAAACAAACGATGTCTTTCGTGAAAGAAGTAATTAAATCTGTAACGACTCGTTACTTTCTTCTCTATCGGTGCCTTTAACAGGTCATTATTGATAAAAAGTAACTTGCAATAATAACAATGTTACTACTAACATGTTAGGGGAGACTGGAAGGTACATACGAGAAAACTATATTTATAACTATATATGTATATTTTCTATATGTTGGTTCAAGGGTCATGTTGGCACCATGTGTTTCATTTGTGCATTGTGGAAGCAATAATAGGAAAAAGTCGCAAAATTAAACATTGGAAACCTAAAACATATGTATTACCTATCTTCTAAAAATAATATTTTTGTAGTTCTTTTTCCACTATCCTTCTCATAATAAATATTGAGTAAGCGCAAAACTTTCGATGGATTTCTCAAGAATTACTGATTCAACTTTATAACACATTTATTGACACATACGATATTTATTTCAATGAATTTTAAAATAAAAAAGATAAAAATTAAAGGAAATGCACAAAAATATATCTGGAGTGTTCGAAATATACAAATGTCGTATGTATTATTTCGTATCGTTTGACATCCTTCTATTCTTAGAAGTTTCGTCGTTCGCAGTCAATCGGGATCGAGTAAGCAATTATTTTCAAATGGCCCCACAGATGAGAGTCAAGTGTGTATTTAATAATTTAAATAAATATTATTGTATGTATTATGTTAACGTCGAATTTAATTCTCTCAAGCTTGACTCGACGTTAACTTTTTAACTAAACATTTTGAATACTATGTTTATAAGGACTTTTTTTTATCTTGATGAGGAGAACATAATTACGTACATAGCCAGATCATTCTTTTACACGATCTTCTTTTTCAACATGCTCTGTATAATATACCAAAGGTAATAGAAGACAACGACGATACTTGGTAGAATGAATAAATCATTTTAAATAGAATTGCTCAGTCCACGTTTTTCCAAGACGAAATCCACCAAAACTCTCGCACTCGCCCAGTATCTAATATATGGGCAACATAAATCTTAAGTGAATGTGCCTCTACTTTCCAATCATGGATACCGTTCTAAAGAGACACGATGATACGCTCGCAAGGTGGACGAAGCAGTGACGAATGCCGTTTTACAAAACGGAGTCCGAGTGCTGTCCGGATGGTGCATGATCGATTGGAGCCTGACGCGACGTATAGACGGACAAATCGCGATCGAAAATATCACGATCGAGAAAAAAGGAGAGACGAGGACATTGCTCTGCGACATTCTTCTGAATTTTCACGAGAAGACGATCAACTTAAACGCATTTTTCGGTGAGCGATTCGCACTAACGATGTCATTCGCGATGATATATTCGCGCGTTTCACATTCTGGAGTTTCATTCAACATACTTACATTCAACACATTATACTTACATTCAACATATGCTTTTCAGCGTTTTGCCGCGCCGGTCTCGTTTTCAACGGCTCGCTGATTATAGATCTGGAGTGTCGTACGAATGATCCGTTTATTTTCGCCGCTGGTACCATGACGAAATACTCCAGGAGGTTTCGCGCCGAGTCCTCGCAACATATATATTTCAGTAGCATCGAGGTCGGCCAAAGAGTCAGTGAGATAGACAGCTGTGCTTTTTAAAAAAACACGCTTCCAATTCTTTGCGGTTCTCCTCGATTGAGTCCGCCTCGACGTCGCGTTTTGTTTCAGTCGATTCTGTAACGATCTTCTAAACGTTGTTAATAATAATTATTATTAACCATATTAATGATTATTAAATGATAATCATTGATACTAATTATTATTATTAATAATTAATGTAATAGTGATTAATTAATATATTGGATTTGGTTTTCGGGTCGGCATCGTTTCTTCAAGTTTCTTCAGGTTGTTCCTCTCCCTGAAGAAGCGAACTGAACGAAATCAAATATTTGATCTCACATCGCGAAAGCCTGAAATATATCATGATTAATCAATATATGAATAATAGTGAATATATATAGTGATTAATCATTTCGTTAGTCATTTTGTTATTATTATTTATTGTTAATACGTAGTAATATATATACATTACTGTAAATATATGTAAATATATGTTGTTGCATTTATTAGACAAAAGCAAATCACGCGATGTCGTCGCAGAGTATCCATTAGGAAGTGAATCTTTCATATGCCGGTTGCGAAGAGAAAACGAAAACAATTGAGACCGCAGAGGATTCAAATTCTCACGATTGTTCTCGCTCGAGACACTTACGTTTCTTTCCGGTCCTCCGTCCGCCGGTAGCTCGCCGAGATTTTACAGAGAGAGATCAACGTCCAACGGAACGACGAGGAGATTTCTCAGCTGTGGGAGAAGCAAAAAGCGCGCCCGACAGTTCCGGTATTTCGTGCGCCCGTCGTAATCGCATGCATTTTGCCGGGAGATTATCATTATTTGCACGTACGCAAACCCGGAAAGGAAACCCTGGCGATTAATCGGAAACCCTCCGTGAGTTGAACGTCAAACGGAGCAAAATAACTGAAGGGAGGATCAATAAGAGTCTATTAAAATTATTTGAAATTATACAGAAATTATGTCCGGGATATTTTAGAAACTAAAAATTGTGAAGATTGATCAGATCAAACTCAGAAGAAAAGTTTAGTACCATTTTGAAAAAATCGCAATAGTTATTAAATTATTAATGATTGAAAATGACTACATCTAGAAATTCTTTTAATCGATAACATGAAAATTTGCGTATTTATTTGCAAAATGGTAAAGGACTATTTTGTTCAGAATGACCTAATCTACAATTTTCAACCATTAATAACTTAATAATTACTGCAAGTTTTGCAAAATGGTATTTGACTTTCTTCTTAGATTGTTACTCCCGTGTCTAAAGATAAAAAGCGTTGTGAGACGATATAATTCTTCAAATAATCCGCTAAATAGTTTTATTAAATTATGTATCTGGCGCGTTGGCCCTCTCTTTAATTATTTTTCATTCGACATCAACAGATCTTTAAATTTATTTATTACTCGAATTATCTAATTACTCAAAATATGAAGTACAAATTTGGAGATTCAATAACGCCAGCGCGAAATCTCTTATCGTTTCTTGACATACAGGGAGAAGTATTCATCACTGGCTCTTGCACGTCCAAAATTGGATACTTTCGCATTCGATTGAATCCTTACGACTCTGTAGACACTGTGACGTGCCTCAGAAGGAAGGTAGCCGCTTTGTTGATTTATTTGTTGCAAAAGATTTCTTTGTTAGACTCATTAGGAAAACGAACAATTATTTACATAAAGATATATTTTTGACGACCTCGACTTTTACATTTGTCAAGACCATTTTAAAAAGTTTCAACCAGAAATTATTATTTATAAAAAAATTTTTAATAATGAAAATATTTCAACAAGTTTTAGTTGAAGAGTTTCAACAAGTATTACATCCGTATTGTCTCCACTCTCAGACATATATCACCTTTAAAATTAATTTTTACCTACCATTTTTATCTGTAAAATATTTATTTCTAAACTTATAAATCTACATAAAACGCATCAGTGTTGATGTGTACTTTCTATGAAAACGTAGTCTATAACTGCACGATATTCAGGGTCATATTACAATTTTCCACGCAAAGCGAAGCTCGCTTAGCACTGGCCGATGCTTTCCACGCAAAACGACGTTTTTATTATACAGTATCAAAGGTTCGTAATTTTCCATGCAAAGTGAGGTCCACGGCATATCGCGTCAAGATGAAAATCATTAGAGACATGTCGTGTTAACAATTTGAACGCCGTGACGATTACTGGTGTCCGATATAATGATATTACTACATTTCATTAAATCACGCATAATTTATTGCACATGAAAAATCGGCTGAACGGCCAATATACGAAAAGAATGTTAAAGAATAGTAAAAAAAATAATAAGCAAGAAAAGTTAGAAATAATAAAAATTACTATAGAATTTTTTAACCAAGAAACATATCGGTATTTTGCCTTAATTTCTCACGCTTCAGTTTCATGTGTTATTTATATTTTAGAAACTGAAATCTTTAAATTAAAAATATTATTAAAAAAATATATCATGTTTCTTAGTAAAATAAATTATTCTGTTCCTGCACTACCAGAATTTTTTTTTTTTCAGGAGAATTTATATACAAAAGCTGTGTAAAATAATCATGACAAGCCTGAAAAGAATCTTACTGGCCTTTTATCTACTAATTGTTATCATCAGAATTTTATTTATATTAATCTTTTTATATAATATTCTTTCCGCACAAAGAAACCATAAAACAAGATGAAAAATATATGTGTTTCGAATTATATTGTTTTTTATTTTTTATTATTTTTCATAATCATATCCGTTAAGCTTTTGTGCAATTAATAGATATCAATGCAACAGTCTATGTAAATACTTATCTCACATTTAGCGGACAATTTATATTTTCAATGATTTATGTAAGATTTTTATGCATATATCTAAAATATCACACGGGTTTGTCTCGATTTGAAGAAAACAAACATTAATTGGCACTCTTATATTTCTACAATATATCTATATCAACGTTGTCGAAGACGTGTTCCTTAATATAAATAAACATAAAAGAACGCTACGTCACAATAATTCATATTCATTCTCATATATTTGTTATTCCCCGAATATTGCGACTTTGTTTCTGATCAATGATTATCTTTCAGACATTTGAAGTGCAGGATATGATCGCTTTGTACGGGAAGCATGAGATTATGTTAAACGAATTGAAGTTCCGCTTTAAAGTAAGCACTCGATGAGACAATGCGAAAGGAGATGTTAAGTTATTGTGTTTAACACGTACGTAAGGTGAATGTCCCAATTAGTGACGAAGTACCTTCATCATGAAAATAATAAATTAATACTCGTGTTGAGTAAAGTTGATTTTGTTGGAAAGCTTGAAAATTTAATTGTGTTGTATGTTTCTAAAATTTCAGAATTTTCGAGAGATTTTAATTTAAAATTTTGAGGAAATTTTAATTTATTTATAATATTGGTATTTATATTTTCTCAAAATTGTTTGAAGTACCATTTAATGATATAACACTTTAATCTTGTTTTTCCATTAACACTTTAATTTGAAAAAAGTTAAAAGACAACTGCACATATATAACAAATGGACATCTGATATTAATTATAAACTTCTAAGATTCAGCGAGTAACTGTTCAAACTGTACGCTTGTATAATTATGATGCACCAGCATTTATTATATACATATGGCTTTTAATTTTATCTAAAACTTGTTGCAACCGATAATATATAAGATTTAGAGTAAAAACATATGTGCAGGATAAACATAAGCTGGTATAAACTGATTTATTAAGGAAAAGGAAGCAGATGTGATTGTCATAAATTGGGGCATTCCCACTGCCGCTGATTGGAATATCCGTCTTACGTAACGCATTTCTAATTCGCATTTCATTGTCGCACAATCAGAACTCGTCTGTCTCGGATCTCTACGCGTACTTTCGCGAACCGTGGGCCACGGCGATTTTCCATGACAGATTCGAGTGTCTACGCGCCGAAAATCGGGTCGTTTTGCTGTCACGAACGGTAAGCCAACCATTCATCCGCGATATTCCACATCGCGGTATTCACGGTATGTACTTACATTTCTTCGCCGCATTTCTTCACCGCAGCACGCTCACACCGATTCCATGGTCGACGATTGCGTGAGTGCTTTAATCAAGTCTAAGTGGCAAGAGGTGAGTGGTTTCACCTACAAACTTTCATTATCAAACGTCACGCGTGCAAATCCCACACGCGATTATTAGAACAATACTGCGAGTGAGAAAAGGCTCGATCTCTGTGTAGATATCGAAACAAGATCGACGCTACATCGAATCAAGATACGCCGGCTCGATTTATTACCGAAAGCTTGAGAACAATCTTGTAAGTTTTCTGGAATTTTACGAAAGTGATCTGCCGATGTATTGCACTCCGTGCAAGCAACGACGAATGTACATGGATGTCGAGGACAGTCCGTTGTATTTTGAACAATGAAGACATTGTGCAAAAATTCATCAAAGACGCGCGTTTTCTACTTAAAGACGAAGATAAGATCGCATAGATATACTGAAATGGAGTAAAAAGTTAAATCTTTGATTCGCGCAAACTTTACCGCATAAATCGCGATCGAGTCCAATTGAATGAAAATCGATTCGAGTCGGATTAATAATCAGACGTAGGAATTTGTACTACAAAATCCAGTCGACGATAAAAGTCTAGGGAAACTGATATGGTTGTATCCTTCCTACTATCAAAAAGTTTAACTTGCATAAGAGCGATCTCTGGTGAAATATCAAGTAAATCAAACAATAAATACATAACCAGTAATGTATCGGATGAATTTCATGATCAATTTATTTAAACTAAACTTTAAACACAAACAAAAGAATAAGATCCTAATTTTTATACTTACAAGTATTTTTAATGTGTAAATATATGCAGTGTATATTAGTAAATATATTTCTGCATAACACTTGATAATCTAAATGTCTTTTCATGTTTTTTTCGTAAATGCGTTAAATAAAAAATTATACTTTTAAGCTATTTTGTGCTACTGCAACGTTCTTACCATCTTCTTACTATCAAGAGGTTTTTAGACCTCTTGATAGTAAGTAAGTAAGTTTTCGTGACTACAGAAAAGATTTGTAGAGGGCCCGGAGGTAATTGAAGAAGAGTGACATTATCGACCATTTTTATTCGATATAAATACCTGGACATTAAATGTGTAATGATATATTCATTTTATAACTTACAATTATCTCGATGTTTTATCGACATATATACAAAAGCAATAATAAATTACGTTAGATATTATATCTGCGTAATTATCTTAGTTTATACTGATTTGATATAGATATTTCGACAGGTGGTTATTATATAGAAAAATTTTTCGTATACATAATTCCTATAAGAAATAAAACAATCTTCATTATTACCTCTCATCGATGACTGAAAATATAATAAATTACAAATGTTTAATATCAAGGAAAATATCGCAAATAATTGTGTATGAAGTTCTTAAATAATTAATGTTGACACCACGGTTGTGTCATAGATTTCAAGATCATGTCTATGCGGATTATATACGTATTGCTTGCATGATGTATACAGGGTGTCCCATTTTAAAAAATGCACCTCGATAATTCTTCAACGAAGCATTTTCAGCAAAAATGTTCGGACAAAAGTTGTATGATCTCAAGGAGGACATAAAACAATTGTACTATTTTGTTTACAAATGGTACCACTTTCGAGATATTCACTGATCATTATTTTTCTTAAATGGAAACCCCAATTTTTTATTACACCGTCTTTTTCTACCAATTAATTTAAACAACTTTTGCCTAAAATACTTTTTTATTTACCTAATATTTTTTTGAGATATTTAAGAAAAACTTGATAACTTTTTCAATATTTAACTCACGATATCTCGCTAACTATTTGTCGGAAGAAAAAGTGGTACTAGATGTTTTTGCTCTGTTTGGTCTCAAGAATATATTGTTACAATAACGCCCTGACTTTTGTTAATTTACTGACTTTTGGAAATTTCAAAATTATTAAATTGACACAAAAAAACAAAATAGTATAGTTGTTTTATGATTTCCTTGAAATCATACAACTTTTTTCCGAAACATTTTTGTTGAAAATGTTTCGTTGAAGAATTATTGAGGTGCGTTTTTTTAAATGGGACATCTTGTATATAGGTTATGATATGTATATAAGTTTAGCAATACATATAATTACGGTTTCGGTATAATTACGGACAGATAAATGAAGCTCTTCTTTTATGAATTAGGAACATATCTGTCAAACATAAATATCAAAATTTATTTACATATATGATATATTTGACGTAAGTGATAATTTGTGAACGTGAAGCTCGAATTCCGCAAACATCCGCAACAACGGAACGTAAACAAACTATAGTAAAAAGAATTGTCTAAATAAGATATGTAGTGTCGTATATTTTTCTCCCACAACCTATTATAACCCATTTAACTGATTTGTCATCATAATTTAACATTAACAAATTATATAAGTTTAACAGATCGCGCAAGTTCATTCACAAATCTTCTTTGATTAATAATTCAAAATTTTATGTGGTTATTCGCAAAATAGTATAGGAATATTTTGTTCAGTTTATTTAGTTTATATAAGAACTGTATATATGTACGATTTTTTTTCATATAGATAATATATATATAAATTATATAAAATAATTAAATTAATTATAAATTAATTAAATTAAATTTTAATATAAAGAAATAATATCAAATTATGAAATATTTATTATATTTGTTCTAGGTATTTACAAGTTTAATGTTTAAAAATAGATTGCGTGACATTTTCATTTCATTATCTAACAGATTGATGAAATTCTTTAAAATTCAAAATATAACCAAAGAATTTTGCGGAATGTTTATAGAAAATAATGTTTATAAATTTACATTCTAATAAATAAAAATATAAATTAATTTTCTTAATTACAATATTTTATAATTATTATATATAGAAAATACATCAATTTCCTAATAACACTAGAATATATTAATTATCGGCTGGATTCGGAACTACATCCATAAAAAAATATTCAATCCGTCTTGCAACTCAATGTACCCTATAGATATAAAACCGCGGCTCTAAAAAAACGGTAAAAAATTTGCCGAAAGAATCAGGATAGTTCGTCGTACGCAGCTCTGAAATTGAGTTTAATTCAATTCGAGTCGTTTCGACTGATCGAATTGCTTCGAGTGCACGACAAAGGGAAGGAAGTAGAGAAGCTATAGGTAAGAAAGCAAACGTATATTCGAAAACGTATTTATATTTCCTTTCCTCATCCTTCAGATAAGTATAATTTCTAATGCTTGGCGGCTTATTTTCGGGACACGACGCCGTGCATATTCTACGTCGTACCTTCCGTGCACGAGAATGGTGACGAAGAAAGCGCGGAGCTCCGTTACAAAATATACATTCCGAGTTCACCGTATAATTTTCAGCTGCTCGCGATGGTAGTCCATTCGCGTCCGCTCGCGGTAAAATCGGCCGATTAGAACGAGCAAAAGAGAAAAGCGGAGAAAAAGAAAATTAGTTAAAGTGGCACTCTCTCGGTGTAAATCCCCGGCGGTTGTCTCAAGACGACGCGCCAAGGGGACGCGCGAGTGCGCGCGCATCGATCGCGCGATGATCGACGGCCGCCGCGTAGACGTAGTTACGCCTCGGCGCGCAAACATTTCTGAATTAAGATCAAAGCCGCGCGATCAGGAGTCGTCCTCGATAAACGAGTCCGCGTCTCTACTTACTTGGTATGCGATTCGATCTGTAGGTCAAGTTTAACATTCCGGCCGTTCCAACAACGGCCTCGGGGCGTTCGTAACGCCGCGTCGCCTACGCCTCATCTTGCAACAGCCACGGGATGTTTACCAGGGAAACCGTCACTTGCGAAAAAACTGTTCGTTCTCGCCCGGCAATTCAACCGGTAGTGTTCCGATCGATTCATCGTGTTTGCACCATCGAGCCAGTTTCAACGCCGCGGACAACGCCTGCGCAATCGATAAAATGGAAAAAAGTTGTACTTCCGTGAGTCCGTATTCATTTCTCGAACGTCGGAGCTAGAGAGCAACATTTATCGCCTCAGCGTTCGCGGAAATTGAAATACCCGATGCAAACGATAGAAATTATTTCATCGTAAAAAAATGATGAAATTGGATGAAAATTTTTATCATGAAATAATAAAAGTCGAGCATACATTTTTAAACACTTATTAAGTAGATTGATAATTGACTTGTTGTGAGTTAAGCGATGTCATTAACGAGGTAAAACTAAAGACTAGAGATGTGCGAACTATTCGAATCCGAATAATACGAATAGGAATCAAATACATTATCGTTTGCGTGCATCAGCTGCTACAAAACGGGCCATCTGGGCCTGTATGTTTGAACCCTTAACTTGTAATTAACTTAACTTATAATTAATAACTTAATTATAAATTACTTTAAATATTTAAATATATATTTTACTTTAAGATGAAATTACAATATCAATATTCCTTTTCATATTAAAATCTTTCATCATTATTTGCAATTGTTTAATAGTCATGTTAAATTTTTTAATGATTTGATTCGATTCGAATTTAAAAAATGAGATTCGATTCGACGTAAAAATTTTTGATTCGCACATCTCTACTAAAGACCATTGGGTCCTATGAGATTTAGCGTAATTGAAAGATTTCGTTCTTTAATAATCCCCTGTCGATAAATTTTGTATCAAATTAGGATAAGAGATGACTGCAGAAATGCAGTTTCGCAAAGATATCGAAATATATAGCAAAAAATATTTAAAATATTAAAAAAATGTTTTAATAGAAAATTAATACTTTATTACATGTTGAATATTCAAATGTTTATATCAGATGACCAAGATGATCGATAATGTCATTTTTGCGACCACGAAAATTTGTCCAAAGCAATCTTCAACAGTCATTCATCGACTAGTGACAATTTATAGAATACAATTATGTTTCAACTCACAACTCAAGACTACAAGTAGCAATCGTTCGAAAATATATTGGCGGGGAAAAATGATATTACATTGTCGCCAACTATTCATGAAAAACTTGTTCTTCAAGGTATAAATTTAATTTTATGTACTTTTAACAAACGCTTGAAAATTTACACTCGACTTTTATTAATTCCCGGTTCTAAAATAAATGCTCCTCTTTGGCTTTGGCGTTCTAGAAGCAAACGCGATTTAAATAGAGCTTTTCACACGATATACTATTTTGAAGGTATACAAACGTCACAGCTTGATATAACTTTTATCAAATAACAATATTCAACGGAGTTCTTTTTAAAAATAAATTATCCATTCCCGCACGCAGAAAATCATCTCAAGTCTGACTTGTTATCATATCCCGACACGAGTAATAAATCACGAATCAGTTGTTATGTAGTCTCAATGGATTAAAAAGCAGAAGAGTCCTCACGTTGGACTCTTTCGAAATTTCCGGGACTTTTAGATCGCTTCAATTTTTTGAATTCACTCGTGAAAAACATCGTCCGTCGCGTTTTCGTTCGTTTTCGTTCGTCCCGCCTTTTCCTTCGAATGCGTCCTTCCTCGAGCCCACGCACGTGGCGCAGACTGTTTATTGCAGATTTCGTCAGTCTCTTTGATCTATTTCGCAAGTGTGTCGCCATGCTCTTGAAACGTATCCAAAATCCTGCGGACCCTGATGTTGGGTCAATGTCGTGTTATTTTTACCGTTTGGCTTACCTATCCACGATCGCGTGGCTACCGCTAAGAACCATTTGTCGCGAATGAACGCACCTCCTTATTCGATCACATCCGACGATACGGTCCAATTAAGCGACGATGACCATTGTTTTGGTTATGACGATCGCTAATAGACAATAACTCGAAACTTCTTATGAGAATTAATTTTTTGTCAAGCGTGTAATTACAACAAAGGAGCTAAATTAGAAAGGCATCTGAAAAAATGTTTTCTTTTTTACATGCCGATTTTATTACAAAGAAAAATAGTGTCAACAAAATATTTCTTTCTTTTTGTTTTTGAAAAATGAAGGGCCTGTAAAAAGCTGGATATAAATGCGAGTTAAATTATGGGAAGATAATTTAATATTTGAGCATAACATACGCATCACACGAGTCAGATTTACTTACACAGTAGTCTCAATAGATGAAAAGAAACAAATCCTCACGTCGATTCCGTCAAAATTTTTCCATTTTACGTAATCGAGTCCACGAAATTTTCAGATCTCGATTCGATTTCTTGAATTCACTCAGGGAGAACGTCGTCTTTCCTTTTATTCGCGTTGGTTTTTTTCTTTTTGTATAGTTGGCTGTAACATTATGTTGTTTCAATGAGTTTCGTGCTGCATCTAGTAGCCAACAGGAGAATTTGTTCTTTAATAATTATTAAGAGATTCATTATCTTCCTGTTAAACGTAGAATGTGTTGTAAATATTAAGCCCCTGAGTGCTCGTCGCGACCATATTTGATTGTGACGCCACATAGCCGAGAAATGACACGCTGAAAATTCTTGCGTGCCATCTCCAAATAAAAAGAAATATGCATAAAAGAATACCTCAGGTCGCTAGAATGTACTTGTAAAATGCTCCGGACATGCTTCTCCCTTGACAACCAATCAACGGCCATAAAATATGATTGTAATGTGAGACCTAATCTGCGCATGCGCAATCATCCCATATGACCAATCTCATATTACGATCATGTTACGACTTTCAAGGTTTAAGCATAGTGTTCGAAGGATTTTACAAGTATGTTCTAGCGACCTGAAGTATTTTTTCACACAAATATCTTTTTATTTCAACATGGTACGCAAGAACTTTGGGCATGCGTTTATTCGCTTCTAATGTTATCGATCAGAGGAAAACTTCCTCCATATGTTGTCCAATTAACAAGTTATACAACCTTTTATATTTCTGTATGTGTTGAATAAAAAGAAAAAAGATATTGCGTCAGTTAGGAACTTCTGCATCCGATCGGCTCTTATCAGCCTTAGAGAGAGATATTTATTAATAATCTAAAAATAATTAATTAAAATAATAATTTATTAATAATTTAGATAAGAATGATTTATTTCTATTTATAGTTATATTTGTAATTTATAAGATAACCTGTACCTAGGTAGCATGTGCTGTTTAGAAATGTTTCCGAGGCGTTTTACAAACGATTATAAAACGTTAGAATACGTTTAGAAAATGTATGTAAAACCAACACGCGCGCTACTAGGGAATGTAACATGTAAAACGTGTCAGTTGCGCTCGACGGAAGGTTAAGGAAGGACGCCAACTGGTTCTGAGACGCTACGTAAACTCGCGCGCTCCTCTCGATTATGCGCCGTCATAGAGCCGCGCGGCTCTGTTGTAACGAGAATTCATTATGTAAGAGAGAGCCGATTTGGCCGCAAACGCCTGTCTTATGACAGGGCAGCGCGCGCGTTAGTCGCTCCAAATGGCAATATAGGAGACCCCATATTCCCGGCACGTTGCACGATGAATCACTGCTCTTTTGTCGCTGCAATTACTATACTATTATTACCGTCGCTCTTTCCTCGTTCAGCATCGAGCCCGAAGGAATTTTATAGCGGCGGTATCGTTTTAGGGGGTATCCGTTAAACACGAACAAAACACAAGCTCCTGACTCACGATCTCGCGTTGAGAATCAACGTTTAATGACGCGTGAAATAGCGCGGAAACGCGATACAGAACAAATAGGATAATAAAGTACAGTTATGGGAAAAGGGAGGGAGGGAGGGAGGGAGGGAAAGAGAAAGAGAGAAAGAGAAAGAAAGACAAAGGTTATCGGTAACAAAAGCGATACTTCTCTCCGATTTGTCTTTTTCCCACTCTTTCCGCTTGTATTGGTATTGCGCGCTGTTGCTCTACCGCATCGATTCTCACTCGCTGCATCTTTGTGTTCCCCCGTCCCCCTCCTCTCTCGCCATCGGTCTTATTAAATTCATCGATTCTACAAAGTAGATAACAAGAGCCGAGCGATGATCTTCATGCGTTAATAACTTAGATTCTTTTAATACGTGGAATATTAAAGAGGAATGTAAAATTGATCTTCTGGTTCTTGAATATAAAAGTTGGTTTCTCTCCTTCTCCTATATCTTTTTATTTTGTTTGTTTTTAGTCTTATATTTTTGCATGAAAAAAATGTATTTCTTTTACAACAAAGAGGGAAATATTCTCTCCTTTACTTAATATTTTACAGAAAAATAAATTGTGTTAGAGTAAATGTTATGTATGCAATAACGATACAATCGTTATATTGTTTGAATAATACAAACGATAAAAAGATCAGACAAGTTTAAACGATATAACAATTATACCTCATCTTTTGTTTGTTATCATTTACTGAAAAGAGGTTCCACAGTAGGACAAAAATTGTCTAATGTTTCAATTACATGAGAGTTATCGCGCACACACAACTATATATTAATTTCTCTCTTATTAAGTAAAATTTAATAAAAAATAATCTTATTAAATAAATCCTTTTTATTAAATAAATCGCACAAAAATTAACGCAATATCCTATTATTATTAATATCCTTCCCCTTTTTTATTCGTTGATTTTCCATATATTTTCTTTCCATAGAAGAAACATGCTGAAGTCTTACCCAACGCGATATCCTACACGAGAAGCCGGCACTCGAGTGATTCGTCTGACAGTGGATCAGGAAGCTGTTCTTCAAGAGCAGTTTAACAGATGGCCAAGAGCGCCTCATACCGCGGACGTTGTACTGCTCGCAGCTGAAACGGGTCTTTCCGAGGCTGACGTCGAGGTGAGTAGAAGATACATTCCAAGACTATGGCACATAACAGACACAATGTGAGAAGGAAGGGCCAGTGGGATCGAGTAGAGCGAAGTTTTACAGTGCAATGATAATAATATACCGTATTAAAATGTGTACTTCTATTTCAGGGATGGTACGCCATCAGATTGGCCCAATGGCGGAAAGAGCAAGGCCTTGGCGGAAATCTGGGATTGCATTAACCGTTGCCGCTGAGAGACACTTGATGCGGTCTCGTTTCTGTACCTGAAACTCCAATTTCCAATTTATACAAGCACGAACAGCAATTGGTCGACGCAGCGAATTAGCAACCCAATCGCTTTTAGTTTCTCACGAAATTGATTACTTAGAGAAAGAGTTCGCACTTTGATTGAGCCGTGTAGTCGAAAGCTTAAATTTTATTACAAGTTTTGTAATGAACATAATAGAAAGTTCTTTTATTCGAAACACAAGATAACTAAGCAACTAGACAAACGTAAAGATATGTAAGTTATTGTTTTAAAATACACTCAACTGTTTATGACTATTTCTACTTAGGAAGATTTCAAATTCGCCACTATTCTGAAAATTAACCGAGTTCCAGAGGACAATGCGAGGAGTGTGGAAGGTTTCATGTAATTTTGTGGGGAAAATATTTCGCACTGTTTGTATCAGGGAGAATCCAAGGTTCACCATACCAATGGCCAGTCTATGTACAGAAATGTTTTATTCTTAAATTATGCACAAATTGCAATCAATACAAATGTATCTGAAACAAGCAAGGTGGGGGATATCTCAGTTTTTTTGGCTGCCATAAGAATATTCAGATAAAATGGCAGCTGTTTTGGTAGGTGTCAATATATTGCATCAACCGCCGTGTGTTTTTGCAAAATTCATGAGACATGTCCGATTAGTTGTTGTCATATCCGGAAGAAGAGACAACTGTTTTAAATTGATAACTAATTTTTAATAGCATTGATAATCAATTTAAAACAATTGATCATATCTATTTTATAGCTTAGTATAGTAAAGCTAGTTTATTTGTTCAGACATCCACATTTCGACTAAGTAGTATTATAGTAATAAAGGTATGCGCTAAGTCTGCACTTTAGCTAGATATCATAAAACATGTATCATTCCTTCTCTGGCACATCATACATTGGTATTACTAAGTATACGTTTACTTTCTTTTTAAATCATGCGAAACAATGCAGAAACGAACTTTATATCAAATCCTAAAGTTTGATATAGTATGCTTAGACTGTAGTAAAATAAAAAAAAAAGGAGAAGAAAAGAGAGGAAAAAAGAAAAAAAAAGAGGAAAGACTAAATTACGTGAGAAGTGTATTCGGAAATAAAAACCGACTCCTTGTGCACATCTGACCGTGTTCTTTTTATATCCGAATGTCGTTTTTGTAATCATCATGATATTATTAATCAACACTCAGCATTGAAACATAAAATTCTAGTGTCGTTAAATAACTCTACTAATAATTGTAAATCAAAAACTCAATTTTCTCAAGTAAATAGAAAGGAACATCATTGGGAATATCTTTGAACCAGAATTTCTTACAGCTGCCGCCTACCATTGTTACGATTAACAACGGAAATCCATTTTCTTCGCACCACACATCGAGTTACATCGTAGTTATGTCGCGTTCCTATCGGTATCATTTCTTTTTTTTTTTTGGGTTTTCGCAGGATCATTCCCGACAGTAAGTGTCATCAGTAGTAGCAAAGTTGTCAATAAAATAATTAAAGCATTTTATTTTAATACGTAGCACTTATATCAGAGAAAGTACGTCGAATAGTTGGTTAAATTAACGCTACCGAGTGAAAGAAATCAACTCGTGATGGCATTTTTCTGGTTGAGATAGAGAGAGATTCGCGTTTCTACAAATATATATCGAATTATTTGTAAGTACTAAGCGACATATCTAGATGAAACCTACTCAGAGCGATTAATTGACGTACGAGCCGCGAATATCCAGCCTAATATCGGATCGTTAAACGTTAACGAGTGACCAAGATGTACCGTGTACTGCGCTCACGGTATATCCGATGCACTGCCACGTAAGTTAGGAGCTCGGTATAAAAATGAGGCACAGTTTCACAATCAGGGAATCCTTCTTACCAAATTCTATCTCCTATTTCTCCCAATGAATGTATCCATATATCAAACATGACAGCGTAATTACCATCATTAAACTAAACCATGCATGGATATTAATATGTGTCCTTAAATGTGTTTAAGGAGAATGACGATTTCTTAAACAACTGTCGTATTCTTATCGGTAGCAAACAGTCTTAACAACGAGCGTAGACTAATCATGTCGCGTTCCATAATCGTGTAGTCCTTGCGTCGGTATGCGTCATGTTACGTGCTGGGTGTTAATAGCTCTCTTTAGGTGTAACGTAGTAACGTTATAGTAGCAATCGTTAGCCGCAACGGTTGCTTAGCCACTGGTACCATTAACCAGAGCTTCCTTAGGCTTATTGCTCTGTTGCATACGAGGAGGACGAGACCGATGTTCTCTTTGGCCTTTAGGTCCTTGGGAACTGTTAGACACAGAGACGTCATTCGCGGGTGTTCCTTCCTTGCTGTTTATTGTTGACTGGTCGCACGGTCCGGCATTGCTGCCTAAACAAATGCATAGATTAACTCTGAATGTTATCGAATATACGAGCGTGTTCGATCTGCCGACAAACATGATACTTCGTACTACAGATACTGAACTCGAGACAAACCGATCGTCCTAAAGAAATATCACGCAAGCCTAAAAACTTAGAATTACCTGTGCCATGACATTACCTGTCTGAATATTCGTCGGAGTTGTGCTTCGTTGTCGGGAGCGTCGAAGCCGTCTTCGTCTTATCCCTTTAGGTCCACCCTCCACACTCGATACTGACTCTATACATACACAAACCATTGTGACCATCTGTTCGACTCGTAATGGAAGCTGACACTTAAGAGGTGTGTAGATTTAATCACAGGCTGCGAAAGCTGCACTGCATACGTTAGTAGCATGCATTAGAGTAAAATTTCGACGAAACAACATTATGTAGTGTTAGATGGTCACAAGAGTTTGCCTCACAGTTCATGCTATCTCAAAGCGTTCTAATGCGCCACGTTGTCATCTTTAGGACGAAACGGTTACGATTGCACAATCAACACGTGTCATTATTTTAACCGATTAATGTTATTACCTCTATCAATGCTCGAAACATCTTGGCTGTCTAAAACAGTGTCTTCATCGTCGGTAGTGCGACGGCGTTCGTCTCTACGATCTCTACGTTGAGTTGTAGGACGACCTTGCCTGCCACTCATATACCCTGAATTACCGGCACCTCCCTGGTGACCACCTCTCGGTGGTAAGTCCCGGACACGATCTTCACTGCTGTCCATTGTATCTCTACGCAATCCTGAAGACAAAGCGTGAAACATTTAACATGTGCACGTGTGCGATGTCAGAGTAAGATAGCTCTACTTGCACTTTATATCCTATTGATTGATTAACACGCTCACCGCCAAACGTACTTCAGCTGACTTTCCATTCATGCTAATTTTGGCAAGACTTACCATAATATGCACATGTAACAATTTTGAAAATCTTAATAAATAAAAATATTAATCTGTCTGAATTACCGATGTATATTTTGTCTGTTACACTCTTATTATTAAACATGGTTATAAGTTTGTAAACGTAAGAATAATTGCATATTATATATATCTTAATATTCACTGTATAAAGATCACCGATAGCTAACAAAGTATAAATGGAAAGTTCAGTACTGATCACAGGTGGTGAATATTTGGTGGTCACATTTGTAAGTTATAATATACGAAGCGCAAACGACAATTTGTTATTTTTGCAAAATAGAAAATCTCTATAGAACCTTTATAGAAAATTTTAAAATTATATTAAGCACTCGCAGTTGTTTGTTTCAATATTTTAGCAAATGATGATGTCCTTCTTTTAATTATATATTTGCACAAGTGCTTTACACAATAAATGTAATCAGCAATAGTACCGGCGTTGTGTCTGGTGGGCGCTCTACCCCGGGAGCCACGTCCTCGTGATTGACCACCGCGACCACCACGACCGCTGACGCCTTCTTCTGGTCCTGCAACCATTCCTCGTCTTGTAGGAGGAAAGTTGGGCATCGGTCCTGTAGTTGACCCATGCATGCTTCGTAGTTGTTGATCAATTTCCAGTTTTTCTTGTCGCAGTTGTTCCACTTCCTGCAATATAAATCAATAAATCGATACAAACATTCGGTATTCAGATTCAATTCCTATTTACAGCTTTGCTTTATATTCTCTGATTATCCAATATGTATATCGGAAAGTTGATGTTGGAGCTTTTGTTTTCAGAGATAATATGCAGAGAGAACATCGCATGTAAACGAGTTTACAATACATTAACAAATTTTGAGACATATTCTGGCAAATATTGCACGATAGATTTTAAGTTATACACATTTTTCTTATACTATATATGCTGATACGACGCATAAGTATACCTTTAAGTGCGCCAAGTGATATTCCAATAAAACTTTGGCATTGGCGATACTTTCAACAGTGCCAACAAAGACAAAGGGCACCTGACCCTCTTCCCGTGGAATCGTTGGCTGCGGTTCGTTGTCTCCTTCTATTTTTACCCTTACCTGAAATTCGTAGTTATTAAAATTGCGCTTTTGATGCGCTTTAAAGCAATATGAATTACCCAGAATGACATATTTAATCGTATTTCATATCCATACCATCAGTTTTCAGTCACCGGCGTTTGTCATTTCCATCGATTGTTGATTAGTCTGTGAAATTTGCTTAAATATTCTTTATCATACGGAGTATACATACACTGTTTTTTTTAGGAAATCAATTTTTCAAACTCTTTACCATCTTCATGTAACGTTTCTAGGCAATATATTACAATTATACATTTCTATTAGCCACGTGATAATTATACTGTGTATGTATAATTACAGCTTTCGTTTAGATGAGTGGGCAGACAAATTTAAAGAACTTTTTTTTCAAATGGAATGCTCTTCTGTCATTACAGGAGATAAATGTTTTCATAATTATAAATGTAACAATTTGTAACCAAATTTCAAAGTTATAAAGCACTTAGAAGAATCATGTCAATTGTTATGTTCATAATTTAATTACATAATCTCTAATATTTATGTAACCCTATCCACGATATATATTTAAAATTTATTGTTATAAAACAAAATTTTCATCATGAAACATTTTTTGTCTACTCATAATAATAATACGAATGCTACGTAATATATTCTCAATTATTCACAAGTGCTTGTAACGAATCAAACAGATCGAGAAGGCATATTTTGAAACAAGATTGGTTTTACAAAAAAGTAATCGATGACAAAAAACAAATGCATGGACATGGAATGATCTATGCATCAAGTATCACTCATGATGCATGTATACATTAAGGTCCATATTCACGATGTAAATTTAGCGTTAAACTTGGCCGTATAATTACCGGCTTATAGTAGTACTGAATGCAACTTTTTAGATAAATAGCACTCAGAATGAGACGGTCACATTTAGCGCTAAATGTGAATATAGGCCGAATCATGTAAAGAGAAACGGCAGTTACTTGTTGCAACACAAAAAGACTGGCCCGAGTGGTTCATGTAAGATTTGCGAGTGCTTCCAGACACATACGAATGATTGACTGAATGAACTGGATGTGGAATAAAATCACAAACAATAGAAAATGATATACTTACTCTATCAGTATGTACATTCCCACTCGAGCCAGTTGTTATCTACCGAGAACAAAGAAGGCACGTATATCATATATAAACTAACCCCTCATAAATTATAACTTCCATTTTCAATTGAATGCTACAGTAATTTTGATTATAGCGTCTTTAAATATGACCACAATAATCATTCTACTCGAAAACGCAGGTTAAGCATTTTGGACAATTGCTACATACCATGAGAGATAAACATATATCAGTAGACGTAGGGGATCTGTAAAGCATTACATGTAATCTATGTACTAAATCTAATAATTCTAATAAAATCATATTGTATCAACTGAAAATGAAAATTAATTTATGTGCTTTCAGTCATTTTTCAGACAATGTTGGTTAACGGACAAGAATCCCTACCTGAGTTATTAATTCTGAAAGTAGCAATTATAAAAACGTACAGACTTATCACACCATCAACCAATAATAAAAATATACTTACTACACCACTCTTGTCCACAATTTCTTGGATAATACGACCATTTTTCCCAATTACTTTCCCTACCAAAACCCGTGGAACTTGTATAGATTCCTCGCTGTATTCCAGCATAGATCTAGCTTTCTTAACAGCTTCGTGTGTCTGTGATTAAGAAAGATACCTCGTAAACTCTGCATATCAGCTTAATAATGAATTATAGGTATCTTTTAACATGAATATATAAGCTGACAAATTTTCGCTAAAATAATCTCATTATAGAAATATTATAAACAAGTTCTTTTTTATTATTACCTCTCCATATATCTTAAATGTGCACGAATTTTCTTCTAATTCTATATTTGTAATGCCATCAACTTTCCGTGCTTGTTGGATATTCGCACCATGAGCACCGATAGCTAGTCCCATAAGATCCTCTCGGACGTTAAATTCGTCAGTATATCTATAAAAAAAAAAAAAAGATAAAATAAAAAACTTACTTTACATTTTGTTGTAATTTTGCTCGAAACGAATAATCTTTAGGATGTTAAAATCCATTTATACCTATTCAGTATTTTATATAGATTTTTTCCTATTCAGTATTTTATATAGATTTTTATATAGATATTTTTCCTCTCTAGTCCCTATATTAATTTCTGAATTATAATTAAAAGGAAATGTACAATGTATTCTTTTAGTTTACTATAATCATTTACATTTTAGAATGTAACTTGTTGTAACATGCTGTAAATATATTTATATTGTGAAGCAAATTGTAATACATTTTTGTATAATAATAATCCTTGTCAATGGCTTGCATTTTGGCAGATACAAATGAATTTCTATCAAAGCTGAATATGTTTTTAAAACTGACAATTTTGTATTATACGTGATATTTCTGAAAATGAAACAATAACCATGCAACATATGGGTATGTATTAGGAGCATAAGGGAGACGAATTAAAATATTTCTTAAATTATACCTAGGGGGTTCGGATTAAGATCAGATGTATAATGGTATAAAGTGTACATCACATGCATCCATTAATTAAAACCGTGTATTGTAGTATCTCACTCTTTCTCATATAAATATATACATAAGTCGATATTTAATTTGTGTAAAGATGAGATAGCAAAAAATTCTGTGATTACATTTCATTTGTAATACGATACTTTCGTCGTCATATTGTAAACATTGTAGGAGTAAATAGTAAATAGCAGGCAGTTTTTATTCTCTTAGAAAGCCATTGGCATAAAATTTCCGCTAAATTTACTTAGTAAGGAACAATATACTATCTAAGAAAATAGCAATTAATCATCTGAGATACGACGAAGTATTTTAGGGTGACATGTTATTATTAATGCCTATGATCAAAACCTATAATCGAAATAAATATATTCTCAAAACAAAGTATATTTTTGATCAGTGCAGTGTTTCCCGCAATTTCTTCTTACGTGTATCTTATACACGTTTTTATAAGAACACATGGGATAGAGCCACCATTTGCATAAGTACATGTGCGAGATATAGGATATATCAGTGTTTCTCAAACATTGGCAGGCCAAGTTCCAGCGTTATTGAGAAAAGATAAATTATAGGATCAAGAATCTACCTAATATATAAATAATAAAAAATGAAATCGAAAACTGATCACAGCTACATGTATATGTTTGTTTGGCTACCTCACCAATCACATAAGATCTTACTACACAGCACATAATAAATGGAGAAAGATATAAATAATTATCTTATATATAATATATATCAGTGTACTTGAAGCACATGGATTTTAGTGAATATATGCTACACAACGCTGAAGCATGCACGTTTAAAGTGTAGATTTATTTTCCATTTGAAAAATGTAATCGTGTATACTTTGGTCATACAATAAGCTAAACTTAATTCTAAACCACGCTGCTGTGATCTCACCTTGAATTTGTTTTCACTCCTGCCTCAAAGTCTGAGACACGCTGATATATAAAGTTTGAAGATCTAAATTTGCTGAAATGAGAAAGAAACTCTGGTGTAACTCAGTGAAAACTCATTACAAGATGGCCCTATCCTATGTCCCTGCCATTCTGTCTGTTTGCTCTTGATTAATGCATGCAGACACTTGAATACAGACTATTTCTTCTAAGTTTATTTGCACAAATTTTCACGTAAAATTCGTCGAACCCCTTAAAGTTATCTATACCTGTATTATAATTACAAATTTCAATTTTATACATATATATATATATATATATAACTTTATATATATATATATATATAAGAAATATATATATATATAAATATATATATTTTACTCATACGTATGTATATAAAAGATGATATACACTTTATTAAGATGTATAAGATATATCATTATATCTTAAATAACAATCCTGATGTTTACACCTGTTAATGTTAAACAAAGTTATGCAAATAATACATGTCTGACCTAACCTAGATATGTACTCTATATACTTATATATTAGATCAGATTTTTTCTATTTATGGGCGCATCTAGCATTATTAGTAAAAGCTCAAAGGCAGTATAAATTCAAGGAGTGATCAGAGAATACTTGTATAAATAATTCTATAAATACCTTGGTATAATGCTTTGACATAATTTGATTAGAATAACTCGTCAATTATTATATTATACGAGATATTTAGTTAGCATACTTAAAATAGCATTCTCTCCTTAAAATAAATGTATTAATAAAAAAAAGAAAAATTAGTAATGATTGTGTCTGCGATGCATATGATCATGCTTATGATCTAATGTTTTAGCGGAAGGTATCTGCCACAACGCAAGGATAAAAGAATTATAGTGCACACAGAATTCATTATTGTACTTGTTTTGTTATAACAGAAGAAAAAGTTCGAATAAACACAGTTATATGCGGACCTTAGAAGTGTTAAATTTGTCGAATATTATATTTATAATTATATTCGTGATATATATATGTGAAAGAAAAAAAGAAACAAGATGTATGTAAACACTACTTATGATGTGCCTATGTAATTACATTCATGAAGTTACGTGATATTAAAGCGGACATATCAATTAATCGTGTGATTAGAAATCTTGTGATCTGATTTTCTGCCAGTAAATGCAAACCACAGACAGGATGGTAACCAGGACAGTATATGGACAAGGGCAGGTAAACAATCTCACAAGATTTTTGTTATTTACAAAATTGAAAAAATGTCAATAACTCACCCCCCTATTGTTTGAAGTTTTGTCGATTCAAGCTGACGTGCTGCTTCTTCTGTTCTCTTCAACAGGAGTACCTGTGAAATATGCAAAACAAAAAAATACGATTATACATAAATCCTTCGTGCTATAAATTTTCTGTGCTATAAAAGATTATTATAAAAAATTGTCTTGGCCACTTTAAAAGTAGATAAAAAGTATAAGAGTAAGATGCGTAATTCTAAATGAAAAAAATAATTTTATAAAAATTTTCTGGATACAATTAATCTTGTTTAATCTTGATGAAAACTAATGTACCTTTTGCGATAAGTTTCTAAAGTGCATTTCTTGGAGCATGCTACTGTGACGATGTATATTTTCATGACGGGAGATGGCCAGCAGTACTCCTCGTTCAGGCACATATCGGCACACTGCCGCCCCTATCGCTTTTTGAAATTCCTTGTGTGCATTATCCATTTTCGCACTGTAACACACATCATAATATATTATAATTATTTCTACATTCAATAATGTAAAACTATCAAAGCTGTCATCACTTAATGCAACTAAATATGTTCTTCTTAATTACTTACAATTCTCTGAGTTCTTCAGGTACTTCAATTTCGATCTTGTGAAATGTGTTTTTGTCAATAGGGGGATTTGGATTTTTGGCTCTCAGTCGCTCACTAGCTACAATTTCGGTATAAGTATATTCCCATCCCAAATATTCAACTACTTGAAAACCTCCTTTACTCATCTGAGGAATCACAGAAAGAGAGAATTATAAAAAGGAAATTTAATGGAATATAATATAATGCTAAATTGGTTTTTCAGTAATTCATTATTTGAATAAACATGTTAAAATTTTATCATGTAAGACTTTGTAATTAATAGGTTTTTGATATTTTTATAAGTATTATTTTCAGATTGCTCTATGCATTGTTAAATACCTTGATAAGTGCTTTCCACCAGCCCCACGCTTCCTGATCATTAGATCTAGAGAATACTTCAATCTCTTGGTTCTCCTGAAATTCTGCTTTGGAACCATCTTTTGGAGGTAGTCGTACTTGAGCAAATGGGAACTTGCTTTCAGGTTGCCAGCTAGAATATGTCAAATTTGATTAGTCTATATAGTATAGTTATGCTTACTGTATCATATTTTGTATATATTGTAAAAGCCATAAAGCCATAAAGAAGTTATTTATATCCTTCAAAAACTTCGTTAACAATAAGAAGTATGGTTTTTGATAATTATTGTAGTACAACAAACTAGCATTCAAATACATACTGTATATAAACAGTTTGTAGAATATTCATATCAACATATATTCATAATTACTTCCATTTCATATTCCACATTAAGATCGTTAACAAATCAAAAATTTCATTTTTAGTCCTCCCAACAACAGTATATCGTGCTGCATCAGGAAACATGAAGCAATATTACAAATGGGGTCTCTATCAGCCATGTTAATATAAAGCAACCGGTAGCAACAAGCTATTACTAATAAATCATTGCATCGGTACATCATGAGGCAGTGGTATTTAACAGCTTCCACAAAGACGCGATGCACTGTTGCTGGCGCAGGGCATTGTGTCGGGGTGACAAAAAAAATACAAGCTCCCGCGAAACGTGGTCTGGCGGGTAGAACTTACTCATTCTCGAAAGTTACCAGAACTTCGTCGTCAAAGACATCGGTGACAAAGGCCTGAAAAACGCAACACACACAGGATATGTAACGAGTTCTTTTGGAGGAGATCAGGAGTGTAGCGAGTCGTGCAGGCCAGTCGCATGTAAAATCACGACTCCCTCAGGGGGGGTAGGGGAGAGCGAGCGCGAGGGCCACGCAGCTACGGGGTCGCGCGCCGTCTTCGCGGCACGCTGAGCGAGCCTCTGGAGATCGACGGGCCACCGTGTGGATACGCGCGGCGACGCGATCCGCAGGAAAATCACGCCCTGTCAAACGAGACATGGCGTCGGAGGAAGCCGCGTTACCTCGCGAACATTTGAGGGCCGTGCATTCACGAAGTACGGGCCCCAGTTTCGCGATATTACGACTGTGCCGCGGCCTGTGGCTCCGGCTATTCGCTTCCCGAATCCTCCGCCTGTTTTTTTGTATACTTTTCACAGAACGAACCTTATAATACGCTCCGTTTTCGCCGCATACTTCGACTGTGAGATCCTCCATCTTGCTTTTGTGTGACGGCTCGCCTCCTTTGCGGTAGGCATGCTGAAGAGCGGGCATCCGCACGAGTTCGGGGCTGCGAATTTCCCTTTCGCCAATCGTACGACTCTTTTCCATGACGCCGCGGCAGTATTGGACGGTACGGCCAGTGCTACCACGTGTCGAGCCTTATCGACCTTTTGCGAAAAAACACTAGCGCCGCTTTCTTATCGTCTCGTTGGCATCATCTGATCCTCTCTCCAATGAAACGCGGAAGCGCGCCGTCTTCTTTTCACGTGCTTCTGTTACTGTTCGTTGCTGTTCCCGGAGCTTGATCTCGATTCTCGCGTGAAGAATACTGAACAAAGTAATAATCTCGTCAAATTATGCGAACGATAAGGGATCGAAAGATATTTTGGAATAATTACTCTTCCTCTATTTCACATTCAATCGATCAGCGATCTGACGATCTTGCGAGAAGCGAGATATAGAGATTCGTTTCTTCTAGTTGACGAAGTTTTTCTTCTTTTCCCACCAATCTTATTTTTCTTTCTCTTAATTTTCCGTCATTATGTTAAAAATAGCTGCATTATGAAAATGCACACATGTATTTGAAATATAGAAAATAAAACTTGGCATAAATCAAATTAATTTTACAAAATATCTACTTTACCTCACGAAGTACTTTACACAAATGACCGCTTGCGTGCCCAATAGCCCAAGGCTACGTTCCGAAATTCACTGCCAGTATTGAAAATCTATAATATACGTGACACAAACTATGTATTTTCAGTACTAGCAGTTCCGATATTCATTGCAAACACTGAAAATCTACAGTATACGTGACACAAACTATATATTTTCAGTACTGGCAGTGAATTTCGGAACGCATCTTTATGGTCTGTTCATTTTAGCTGCACTGCGGAACTAGTGCAATAAGTTAGAATGAGACAACTATATTTTTTCTCACTTTAACTTATTGCACCAGTTCAGTAGTGCAGCTAAAAAGAACAGACCATTAGTTAGTAGCTGCATTCTGATGCTGCATTCCGATATTCACTGTCAGCGCTGAAAATTTACAGTTTGTGTGATACAAACTATATATTTTCAGTACTGGCAGTGAATATCGGAACATAGCCTGAGAATATAATGATCGCGTGAGTATATCTATTCGACATAGTACGAAGTAGATGATTGATTGAATCTAATAATTCACTAGATAATACTTTGCATCGGTTGGTTGTGTCTAATCGTGCTGTATCGAATTGAGTGCTTCTCATAATCGCACAACGGTTGTATAATTCGTTAACGTTATTGGTCTGAACGTAAGGACCTAACAGTAAGGACCAATAATTACTAATCGCTCACTAAGCATTTTTTCTGAACACAACCATAGGTCTGTTCTTTTCAGTTGAACTAGTGCTTCACTGAAACTGCAATGGTTCAGGGGCCCTATTCTTGAACTACTTGCATATACGTAAGTGGCAAGTTTCGACTAATCGCAATGGAAAATCCCTAGAACCGTATTCTTGACAGTCGCAAGTGAAACGTATACGCAAATTATCATTCGCAATGCAACGAATGGGTAATACCATCCGTTTCTCTCGAAACGTATGTGATACGTTATGCAAAGTACAGAAAGTGGAGTATAAGAGTACACACACAGAAGCACACTGTTATTAAGAAGAAGAATAATTCAACGCTAAGACGGCTAAAAGAGTGGAAAATAACAGCTGACATTACATATCCGTAAGAGAAATAATAAATACGAAATTTAAGAGAAAATGGCATATAAATTTCACTGCATTTTAATTATAGAGTAAAATTGTGTAACAATAATGGATTTAGACGATGTAATAGTAAACATACCAGTTATAAATGCGTTAGAACATGCTAAAATAATGGAAGAACCAAGAAGATTTTTCCATATTAGTTCCATATTTTCCACTTTATTCTGCTGAACGCAGCCAATTAAAGTTCGTGGTATCGTATTTTTGATCGATATTTGCAGAAAGTACATATGTTTTCCAATGTTGTCAAACGTAATTAAACGCAATGGAAAGCGTATACGTTTCTAGTTGCGAATACTACACAATTAAAAGTCATTCTACAATACGTGTTGTAAGTTGTAAGCCGTAAGAACTGATCAATTATGGCCGATTATTTTTATAATAATTGATTGTGATTCGCCAATTCTTACGTCTTACAACTTACGACACGTATTGTAGAATGACCTTAAGTTCAAGAATACCGTGTCAGAAACGTATGCGCATTTTTACTATTCGCAACGTACGGATACGTATTACGTACGTATACGTAAAGTTGCGTATAGATTCAAGAATAGGGCCCCTGCTGCTGCGGCGTAGAACCAAATTTAAGCCGATGGAAACGCGTCTTACTAAGCTCATGTTACTCCCGCTTCGAACCACAAGTTTTATTGAAATGATAGCGAATTGATATCCAACTTTAATCGACGGAAACGGTTGAAACTGATTGGAAGTACCAACTTTTCTTAATCACTAGAGAAATTGGTGACAACTACAAGATAACCTACATATAATCTAAAATGCAAGCATTCCTTTACGAAATGTGATTGCCATGACATTTATCTCACATTATTAAAATTATTCAGGTAAGCAGTTACATTTATATAAAATAAATGTCAACAACAAGATGTTTCGAACAAGAAGTATATGGTCACTTAAGTTGGCTCTACTGAAATATCAATTCTTATTGGGTCTTCCTCACTTCTGCTGTGCTTCCACTGGAAACAGTACCTTAATTCGATTTTGTATAATCCGAAATAGAACCGAATTGACGACTACGGTGGAAACTAAGCCACTGTTTGTACTAACTCCTACCTAGACCTAGACTGTGTTCTGATATTTACTGCTAGTATTGAAAATATATAATTTATATCACATATATTATAGATTTTTAGCGTAAGCAGTAAATGTGAAAGCAAGCAGTACAGTGAACTGTTGCACTAAGAGAGGATTCACATCTAGGCAGAAAAGCAGAAAGCAGAAAGGCAGCAGCTAATCAGAACTCGCGCTGATAGTCTGTACTTCTTTTCTGTCTCTCTTTTAAGAGAAGAACAGACTACCAGCGAGACTTCTGTGGTGGTACTACGTAATTTTGTAAACATAGAAAGGCGTAAGCAAGGAAAAGAAAATAGATAGGACAGGAAAGTTGATGCTTATAATAATTCGTACTACCTAATAGCTTTTCTATGACAGATCGGGAATCTTCGGTTATAGAGGATTGTGTTACTATCTTTAATATTTTAGCTAAAAACATTCGGCAACGGATAAAATAGTATAGTGATTTTTATGAAATTACTAAATATTATTTGGCTGTTTTGATATTTTTTTCCATTATGGATTAAATGAATGTGTACTAACAGCTAATATAACCTCATTTAATAATATACATAATATTTTTTGTCATCTTTATCCTGTAAGTATATATTTTATTTATATATCTTATTATTAATAAGAATATTAATAATTATAATAAACTAATTTATTATTTTATTTCTAATAACCTATCTTTCTCAGTTAGTGAATATTAAATAATCTTCAACTAAAAAGGATTTATTAGAAATGAAATTAATATTTGTAAAAAGAGAGAGACAAAGAGATAGATCAATGGATGCAATAATAAGAATTTTAATGGGAGAAGAAATAGAAGAAGAAGAAAAAGAAAATTTACGATTAGAACGCATATTTTTAAGAGATTGAAGCAATCCATTTGATTAGCATAAATCTCCTGGGGACATCCAAAGACATCCCAGGGCCGTTCTAAGGATATAGGATGTCTCCAGGACATCCCTTGGATGTTTTCTGAACATATTTGCTATCAGAGATGTACGGTGCACTTAGGGTAAAATATTAAATGAAACCTTTATTTTCATAAATAAATAATGATACTTATAAATAATAACATATACTAATAAGATTTTAATATAATTTTCATATTTTATTTCATTATTGATTAAAATATAAGAAATGGAACAAATACAAGGTGGTTCAAATATGAATTTAATTTAATTAAGTAATTTTGTGTGTGTGTGTGTGTGTGTATGTTGTGTGATAAGATATTCAATATAATATAAAATAATATTTACCCATAATTTCTTTTAAATTCATATGAATTTTCACTCACTTTACCACTCATTAATAACATTAGCAAGAACATAGACATCCTAAAACTAGAGAACGTACGCACGTCATTATATAAACTGCCTCGTAAAGGTTAGGAAATAGATATAGAAAAAGCTATGAAGATCTTTCTATTTGGGGCTGTATTCCGTACTCGCGTACCGATAGTTGTCGGTGTCGTTAAGTAGTATTGCGCAGCTTTTTTGTTATGTGAAAAACCTGCGCATTGCCGCTAACGACACCGACAACTGTCGATATGCAGGTACGAAATACAGCCCCAGCACTTCGGACGACAACCGAAACAGCCCGATGATGCACGATTCTGTTTACTTACATAGTTACTTTCTTTATATAGACAGGAAATTTCTTTCTATTTCTTCGTCTATCATTTTACGTAGTTCCATTACAGACGTCATTTCCGCTGGAAAAAACACTCCAGAAAGTTCAGCTGGAAAAAATAAATTCCATTGTTCTTCAAAAAATTATCACTATGGTTAAAGTCCCTAGAAAGTTAATTTTCCTATTGGATATTAAGGCCCAGTTCCACAACTTGCTTTAAACGGAGTTTAACTTTAAACTCCGTTTAAAGCAAGTTGTGGAACTGGGCCCTGTAATTTAAATTCTTCATGATACTGATGATTGGGTAACTAGCTGGTTAAGTTAACCAAGGTTAGTAGAAACGGACATCACTCCAACCAACTTCTTGCATCGCAAGTGCACTGGTTCAGGAAGTTCTTCGAGATGGAGCAAATGCTCTCTGATTCAGCTAAAAAGAACAGACCTCCCGACTGTATCGAATGTGACTGAATGCACGCGAGGAATGCAACAATCGCGCAGTTGCGGGCGCGAGCTTGTGATGTGATAGTGGTAGGTGTAAGTTGGCGTGAAGCTGACTGGCGCACGGTACTTGCGGTGAGCACTTGCTGGTCGCGGGTGTTCGTACAAGTTGGTGTTGTAATAACCTGTCATCATAACCGCTGCCGCCGATCCGAAGATGATTCCGCGCGACTTGCGTACGCGATTCAGCTCTTCCTGCCTAGCCCCGAGCCTGCCGTTCGCGGCTGAGCGACGCGCGTGACGTGCGCCGGTGACACCGATGCGAGGACGAGGGTGTCCTCGCGGACCTTCCACTGCGGCGGACGACGATGTCGGGCAGCAGCGACTCCGAGGAGTTTTTCGACGCGGAGGACGACTCGTTTCATCGCGTCTCGCGGTAATTGTCGCGAAACATCCACGTCGTGCATCGTGGAGGATATCCGCGGAGCGTCCGCGACATCTCGTCAGCCGTATATAACGTGCGTGGGCGGACGTCGATGCATTCTCGTGTGTCACGCCGCCGACCTAACCGCGATTATTCAAAGGCGGATCATGGTTCTCTATGCGCACGAGCGACCTTGTGATGCATTACCGTTTTGTTTCGTTTGTCATACCCGTGACATCACCTCTTTCCCGCAGACTTCTGTATGTCAGACAGAAACTACATTTCTGGAGACGTGTCAACTGCGTATAATTCTCGAGGCCGGCACGTTTAAAATTCAAACTGATGTCAGCTCCTGTGATTGACATTGCAGGAGCGTGAAACTATATTTTTAGAAATTTTAGATGAATTTTTGCCAATGCACATAAATGATATATAAGATAACTAATTGTCACAATGTTGTTTGTTTATAGGAAAGTTAAGCAGCGTGATGCTGTCAACAATGAATCTCAATCTGATAAAACATCAGAAACTTCCAAACAAGTAGACGATCATGTTTTTGCAAAACCTGCTGAGCCTAAATCGATCGTTGAATCCAAGGATCTTGTCCAAATTAAAGATAAAGTTGTAAGTGTAAACGATACGACGTGTCATGTAATTGGAATGGAAAGTTAAAAAGGAATAGCACTCTAATAACTTTAGTATTTTGCAAGATCAGAACAAAGTTTTCACATGAAGCATTTTGTTATATGTCCATGAAATATCTCTTGGGAAAAGAAAATAAAGTTAAATAGAAGAAACATTTTAGGATGAAGATAGCAAGGAATCAACGACGACAGACAAGATTGTGGGGAGGAGAAGATTTCGTGAGCTTCGCCAACGTATGCAAACAGAAGATGACGATATTCCGATTAATAGTTCCCCTCCAGACAGCCAGACATCTTCCATCGAGGGTGTTTATCCCACCCCTTCAAAAACGACCCATCCATTCAGAATCATAGAGCATGACACTCTTAGCTTACAAAGTATGACCTCCCTAGGACGAGTGGGCCGAATTCTGGCAGGAGTCGCAGATAATGCTTCTGGTGTACTTGTATCTGGTATATCCCAGTGTCCTCCTTCTGCCGCCCTTACCCGTGAGAGTCAGATGTCCTCCATTGCTAGTATTCCAAGCAAAGACGAGGACACAACCTCTGGTAAGGTGTCCCAGTCTTCCAGCATCCTTACGTTATCAGGGGATGTCCTTCAGGAATCCTCTGTTAACAGTAGGTCCAATTATACTTCTCACTCGCAAAGTGACAAGACTGTTATGCTTCAAGAACCCGATGTCATCGCTAGTACAAAGAATAACGGGAAATCAATGGAAGATGTTGCGGTGCCTGGTGTGCCCGTTGCTCCACCGCGCCGTAAAAAGAAAACGAAGGCTCATACACCGAGTGACCTTGCTGTAAGATTTATCTCGGTTACTTTCGTTTCGTTAATTGGCATTTGGTCAAAAAATGATTTACGAGTGTATGAGTTTATCGATTGAATGAAAATACAAATTGGTTCCAGCCGTCTGTGGAAGCGCTTGTACCCGCATCGCCGCTTCCAAGTCCAGCGAGTACCATAGAGTCGATCACTAGAGAGTTCGAGCATTCACTTGATATTCGATCCGCGACAAAAGGGCAGTACGTCGTCAAACCGCAGGTAAACAGGCTCTGGCAGCGAATTTGTGAGAGCAATTTTGGCATATGTTAGATTTGTAGTTTTTAATTTACTCACGATAACTGCAAATATTTTATACTCAGTATTGAACTTATTACATATCTATAGGATGAGGATAAATCGAGAGCGGAAGGACCGTCTAGTGAAGAATTAGAAAGGGTAGAGAGAATGAAAGCTGAGCTGCTTAGTGTAAGATCGAGTGAGAAATCTAGTAGTCCACTAGGATCAGTATCGAGCAACAGTATTGGCCGTTATTCTTTAGGTCCTCATAAGTTCTCAGGGATGAGCCCACAAGGTTCCAAAGAGCGGCGTAAATCCGCTGGCGATCAAGACATGGTTAAGCAGTTGAATATGTTCGTGAGAACCAGAACAGATTCTGGCAAGCGTCTTACTGATATGGTTCGTTGTATAGATGTATCAAGTGCACGCATTATGACCCATTTTAAATACCTACTTAAAATATTTCGGAAGAAATGCATTTAAAGTGCAAGCGGTGGGCATTTAAAATGTATACATTTTAAATGTCCATCTAAAATAAAATAAAATTCCTCTTAGGAGAAAATGCATTACACGAGAAAATGTTTCAAACAGAATTTGAACAAGATCATAGAAAGATTGCTGTTTTTGTTTTGTTTCCTTAAAATCAATAAATTTTCGTCTAAAGCATCTTTTCCCGAGAGAAATTTTATTTTAGGTGTGTATTTAAAATGAGCCGCCTTGTGTGTGTATATATCAGGGGAGAATATAAGAATTCTTGATTTCTATTGTAGGAGATCTTGGAACAAGTGACCGTATTGAATTTAGATACGGGTGAACGAGTGCCATTAAGTATAGCGGAGGACAAGTTGCCGCAGTGCATTAATCCTTTGTCGTTACACATTATGAGGCTTACGTCTGAGTACATCAGCAACTCTAGTCTTGAGAAAGAAAAAGAGAGCGACGAGGAGAGCGTGGATAGCAAGATGTCCAGTATACCTCCTGACGAGGACGTGTCTGTAGGTAGGGTTCGTAAGCGAACGCAAAAGCTGAAGCGATTCCTAGGCTCCACCGTGAAGAAGACAATGGATAAAGCGAAATCCATCGCGCAAGAGGTATCGCATGCGAGGCACAAAGAGGATGTTATGGATATAGTGGACGAGGTCTATCCTGGCGAGCAACAGTATATCAAACTGAAGGCATCGAATAGTCACAAGGGTCCGTATGAGTTCAGCTGCCTGCAGCACGTTCAGGATCTCAGCGGCGAACACGTGGGGCCTGTTTGGTGCATGAAATTTTCCGCATGCGGCCGACTGTTGGCCACCGCCGGGCAAGATCGCGTTCTCAGGATTTGGGTGCTGCGAGATGCCTTTACGTATTTCCAGGACATGCGAACGAAGTACAATGCCGAGAAAGTCAGTCCTACACCTTCGCAGGAATCGTTGGTCTCGCAACAATCTATGGAGGATCCCAACGTCGTGGCTAGTGCCTTCAGCGAAATAGAAGGAACGAAAAGCCCGTTCATGCCAAAGCCATTTTGTACATACACCGGTCATACCTCTGATCTGCTCGATGTCTCATGGTCTAAGAATTACTTCGTTTTATCTTCATCGATGGATAAAACTGTCAGGCTTTGGCACATATCCCGCAAGGAGTGTCTATGTTGCTTTCAGCATATCGATTTTGTCACCGCGATAGTATTTCATCCGCGGGACGACCGGTACTTCCTCTCAGGATCGTTAGATGGCAAACTGCGCCTGTGGAATATCCCGGACAAGAAAGTCGCCGTGTGGAACGAAGTGGACGGACAGACGAAATTAATTACCGCGGCGAATTTCTGTCAGAACGGCAAGTTCGCGGTCGTCGGCTCGTATGACGGTAGATGCATATTTTACAATACCGATCAGCTCAAGTATCACACGCAGATACATGTACGGTCGACGAGAGGAAAGAATTCCACCGGTCGCAAAATCAGCGGTATCGAGCCGATGCCGGGCGAAGACAAGATTCTGGTCACGTCGAACGACAGCCGTATTCGTCTGTACGATTTGCGGGACCTAAATCTGTCCTGCAAGTACAAGGGATACGTGAACGTCAGCAGTCAGATTAAAGCGAGCTTCAGCCCGGACGGACAATACATAGTTAGCGGCTCGGAGAATCAATGCATTTATATCTGGAAGACCCATCACGACTATTCCAAGTTTTCCAGCGTCCGTAGGGATCGGAATGATTTTTGGGAAGGCATAAAGGCACACAATGCTGTGGTGACGTGCGCCGTGTTTGCACCAAATCCCGATAGTATTATCAAGCAGATCGAGGCGAGAGAACAGTGGGAAAGCAAGGATGACTCCAAAAGTGTGGATAGTCCCAACGTGGGTGTTGTTCCCGTTGATCCTGTCGTTGAGCAACGCACTAAAGGCTGCGGAGGCCACGTTCTCGTGAGCGCCGATTTTAATGGATGTATAAAGGTTTTTTTAAACAAGACGAAACCCAAGCATAGTTCCCTACCAGCATCCGCACTCGCGTAACGTATTGTTGTATAAATTTATATATACGCGGTGGCCCATGTAAAGCTCAACAATTTTGTATCCCGAGATAATCAATTTTGATTATTCTGGTTCCGAATTTTATCGATCCCAGGAGTCTTTAAATCTACGTCAAGACTCATCCTCATTTGTCTCGTTTGAAGGTGGCGATAACTTTGAAATTTCAAGTGAGTAAACTTTAGTAGACATGGTGACATCGCTGTTAATTTAACTTTCTCCGCGTCACTGTTATCACTTTCTGACATAAAGACATTTACACTTACCTCGTGTGATTCAGAAAATCGCCTGTGTAAAAAATATGTGTGTATATATATATATATTTTTTTTTTTTTAAGTAAAACTGTTAAAATTCTTTGATCTAATGTTGAGCCTTACGTGAGCGATCTTATATATATTTATATAGTATATAGTGATAGAAATAAGAAATGTAATATCCGCGCGCGAATACTCTTCCTTTGCATCTTTATGTATTGTAAATTTTACTGTGTGTCCTTTCCGTGATGAGGAGGCGCACGGTTGTATGCAATTATTTGTTTAGCAATATATTGTTTACGCTAAGTTGCGCAAAATATCTATTTCACTGTTACTACGAAGGCCGTTTCGCACAGAATAATATGTTGATGATATATGAGTTCCCACGAGATCATGCTTGAATGTTTTAGTTCCAGTAAAACGATTATCACAATAGCGAATACTATCGGTATTATACGTCACATATGGATATTACAATAATAACACCGTTGACGTTGAACAAGTGAGATTCGAGTATACACTTGGAATCTCTTTTCTGCCGAAAGCTTTTTCTATCTTTCCTTTTTGTATTGCAGTTCGACGGTGCTGGTCCACTGTTACCATCGAGTTACTATTTTACGAGAGATTTATCAAAATTATGTCATATAGTACATGATAATTGTGAAGTTGTCCATGAAAGTATGTGACGAATATTGAATATCGTTCGTTAACACATATTACATGCGACAACGAAATAAAGTTACAAACGAAGACAACACAAGAGCACCTTGGTGAAAACGAAGTATAAAAAGAATAAAAAAGAAGAAGTAGAAAGAAAAGCAAAAAAGTACGCAGACGACGAGTAATAAATAATTCAAATAGCTCTCGTTTTATTGATTAACCACCGAACTCGCAGGTTTATATAACTTTTCGATCATTTATCAATAGGGCGAAGTGTTAAATAGGAATTGCTAATTTTTATGGATATTGAATCGGATTTTGCAATCCTGATGATTTCTAAAACGCGTTCGACTAGAACACAATAGCTGTAAGATAGTGTAACACATCGAAGACAATATCAAAAGTGTTTTGAGGTTGAAATACCACGTGGTTACGTTTTTTCTACGAGCGTCCTCGGTATTTTAGAGAAGATATAACGCGTTATCTTCATCGTGAAATTTTAGAGTAACGTTTGTGAGGCGTGTTATATGATTTGACGTTGCGCTATGTGTAAAGGATGCGTCGGTACCCGTAATATACGTACATACACACATATAGCTCACACCTTGTATATTAATGTTTTGCGGTAGAAATTGTCATACGCTCACGACACTCGCTACTTAGATTTTAACGCAATGTTGTAGAATACGCCACACTGATCCGATGTTATAATAGACGCGTTATGCATGCTACGTGCGCATCTTGCGTCATTGTCAATTACGGAGAAACTGGAAATTATTATCTTTAAGGATAAACATGCATGAGGACAGTTCGATATTGTCCAGGACTCGATGCATCATGTTTCACGTTTTATTTTCTACATTGAGCAGTTAGCGATTTTTGAAAAAGTTCGCACAATTAATGAGATATGAAGTAATCTAAACTTCTCACAGCAATGAGTAATGAGATCCGAGTTGCGGATAGCGTAAAATGTGTTTAAGCTATATCGTGATCTTAATGTAAATATACAAGGAGGGATTGTAGGTATTTTGTGTAAATGCAATTGTAAATACATCGTGTATCGGTATCTGTCGATGGTAGCCAGCACAAAAGCTATTATTTCCCGTAGCGGTCGTGTAATATAAACTGTATTAATAGTTTATTGACATATTGTACTGTGTCTGATTTTTAGGCCTGTCTCACGTACGTTGGTACACATAAATCTACATTAATCATCGTCGCACGTTGTGCTTTTATTTTACAAAAGCCCGTCTCGGAACTCCCTTATTTTTATTTCTACATAATATAATTCGAGAATGGATTTTCCGATGAAATAATGTTTATTCGTAATCAATAGATCTTCTCTGATCCGTTGTTCAGTTGTACAAAAATAAGATAAATAATAAGAAATTGTTAATTGTGTGTGCTAATTATATGTGCAGTCGGGTGTAAGGAAATAGTCCGGTTCCGGTTTACAACCAATTTTTACACAACTAGATTTTTATACAAACCAGATTGTTAGCGAATATTTCAAAGCCAAGTATATATATATATATATATACAGGGTGTCCCAAAAGTAACGGACCACCCTCATAACTTTTCAGTATTGTAGTTTCAAGGAAAATGATCTGAACAAAAGTTGTAGGGATTTAAGTGAGCTACCTTATGATGACCTCGATTTTGACTTTAACCTCTATTTTAAAAATCATTTGAAGGTCAACTTGCGTTTTTTTAAATGGGAACCCTTATTTTTTATCAGACTGTTTTTTTTTACTAGTCAATTTGAACAACTTTTGTCTAAACCATTTTTCTATTTGTCTAATGTTTTTTGAAATATTTAAGGAAAACTTGATAACTTTTTCAATATTTAACTTACGATATCTCGCTAACTATTTGTCGGAAGAAAAAGTGGTACTAGACTTTCTTACTTTATTTAGTCTCAAGAATATATTGTTACAATAGCGCCCTGATTTTTGTTAATTTGATGATTTTGAAATTTCTAAAAGTCAGTAAGTATTCTTTTGTATACCGTAGAAAAGCTGCGCAACGATAACGAAATTGTCGTTAACTTCAATAACGAGTTAAAGAATCGCACCACTGGTTCCTCTCTGTGAAGTTACTTAGCCAGGATTCAAACCTTTTTCAATTGAAATCCGAAGCTTGAATTGTAGAGACTTTGCTCTCTTTACGTTTATGTGAGATTTCAACAGATGCCGCTAGATGTCACTGAGCAGTCCTTTAATCATTTCTGAGCAAATTTAGCGCGGAACGGTTCTGTGTAAAATTACACTTCCAAATTCTCCGTTACTAGCCGCCACTATTTTTACTGGAATGTTAATGCTACAGTACGATTCAATGATAGGTTAGACGGATTTTTTATTCTCAAGTAGTATGATATATAATAAAAGTCAGGAGACTTTTTACTGTCATATAGAGTGATTCAATTGTAAGTCAAAAGATACTTTTACTCATTAGTGAATGCTGGCGAAAGCGAATGTATGATTTCATTTCAAAGAAATTTAATTACGCACTAATATCTTTGTTCACAAATTGACTTATTTAATAGTCGTTTCTATTTTCAAATAATACGACTCAAGTCGGGGGGGGGGGAGGGCAAATTAAAAGGATTATTTTTTTAAGCAGCATGATTCAACAATGTGTCAAAATAATTTGGTATTTTTTTGTTAATGACACGACCAACCGGCATATGGGGAGTAGACGTTTAATCCTATTTGCGTATAAAAAATAAATCCTAAGCTGAGGATGAATCGTATTACGTTACAAACGTTGAACGTGAATCGAGCGACTAACAAGTGGCACGTTCTTCTTAGAACGCGAGAGTCAGCACGATGAATGGCACTTAGCGAGCATGTAGGTGAGCCGGCCGGCAAGTGCTCAGGTAGATAATCGAGATAGTATCCGTGTGTACGACGCTCGTACCTACAATATCGCGGACTTGGCATGATAATTCAAAAGAGATGACTTTGATGACGGTTTCACCATCCGCCGTTTCACCGCACACGATAATTGATAGCGTTGCGTTACGTATAGTAATGTACGTAAAATATGATACGTTGCTAAGCAATGATGTGCAGAGCAATGATCTACTTTTCGTATGCACATGCTATTTTTTTCTCCTCTTTCCTTTGTTTAATTTTATCCGGATGGCAGCAAAATCTCCGACGAAACTTTCGAGGAAGATACCCCGGGCTCGTGTTAATAATCGTTACTCGAAACTTGTGCGAGTGAGATTTGAGTTCAGATTTTAAATTAGAGACAGATGTGAGTTTTTCGGTTGAATTGCTATTGTATTGTAAATACAATGTCACATTTATTATATTATATTATATTAATTCAGACGAGAAACGCTCAAGTCTATTTTTAAATTCATGTCTGAATGCCTCACGTGAGGCAAGTTTTAAGCAACAACTATTAACACTGGCCTTCGAGATGTTCTACTTTCTTTCTCTTTACTTTTTTTTTTTTCTTAAAGATGTCTTTAATAGCGTTTTCGATTGAGGCCGATTTAAATTGTCTTGGAAGCGATTCGACCCAATTAGTCATGAGTGCAAAAAATCTATTCGCGAATTCAAGTTAGATCCTTGTTACATAGCAAAGATAGAAGCAAAGTGGCACACGGATGTATTAAAATTTTTGGAACACCTGAAATTCTCGGCACATATAGGCTCCATGTACCATCGAAAGCGGCTCGCTCATTTAGCGTTTTTCATATTGAGCGTCGTCGTACCACTTGCGGCAGGTTTAACTTTATAAAACCGGATACGCTTATTGTCGAACAACTACTTCGAGCCCACATACTATTTTAATGATTTATCAAACGGTCATGAACATAGTCTGACTCGCATCCTTCCAGCTTGGCAATTTATAACTTGTATATATGTAATCTATATAATTGAATTTTGCGGTTTACCTCTATGTTTACCCTTAATTTTGTATATCACGAGAGATCTTGTTCTCGTAGACAAACAAAAAAATTTCGCGATCGTTCTTATTGAGTTTTCGTTCGATTCTTTTCATGCACCAAAAAAAGAAAGTATTCTATTTGTAAAATGATTTTTCCTATAGTTTCATATTCTAAGCGAAGCCTTTTACAGAAAAAGGATTCCTTTTTCGATAAAATAATTAAAGTGAACCATTCATCTAAAATTTATTAGATATTATTCTAATTATTTTCCTCTTATTTCAAGAAGATTTCCTCTTATATCAATTAACTTTCCTCTTATGAGAAGAAGAATATGTTGATTTGAACGTCGGCTTCTTTTGTTCAGTCATGCTCTACCTCCAGACACGAAAGAAAAAATAATCATATATTCAGGGTCAGAATATTTGGAACGCCTTTTAAAAAAGGTATATCTTTCGCTGTAACATATAACGAAAATAATTTATCCATATTTGGTCGAAAAGAGTTTATAATTTATTGCAAAAAGTTGAATAATATATTCTTTTTTAATTATGTTTCATACAATTGGTTATGATGAACATCTTTGTAGCTATGAAATCCATAACAAAACTGATTGGAAATTTATTTGTTATGATGATCTTATTTCTTACTTATTGTAGAACTGGAGCCAGAAGTACATCTATATATATATTACTTTTCGCTATGCATTATAATAATTTTTTCAAATTAACTAGTATAAAACCAGTAAGAATAAAGTACAGTAAAAATAGTATAGAATAGAAAGTACAGTAAGAATAAATAATAATCCTTTTACAAAAGATTAAATAATCTGTATATAAGAGGAAATTTATATTAAAATCAATAAGATTTTCATCATATATGTAACATATAGTCCCTCTAACTTTAAGAATAATGTGTTTATAATATTTTCCTCTTAATCTTAAAGGAATTTTCTTGAAACCATATATAAGAATAAAATCCTCTAAAAATTTAAATGATTCCGTTTGTTCTGAAATTACTTTTTTTTGAGAGTGACGATATATTTATGACGACAACGTTTATGAAAAGTAAATGCGAAGGTAACATACGCACGACTGAGGAAAAAACTACTTATTTTATTAGCGCCGTTTTATTTATTTATCATTCTTAAGGTTTTTGCTCCCTAGCCGCGGAATTCTCGTCTGATAACGTCAGAAGCAAACAAATATACATTAAAAATTTCGAGTTTCGTCGAAATAAAAAGATATATCCATAAAATAACTTGCAACATCAATTCAGCATACTATTAAAATGTTCCGTGAACTTTTCTTTTATTTTAATTATCAATAACTGACTATGAAATGACTATGAAATTAGCATAATATGCAATCTCTCTTTTGAATCTATTTCTTTTCATAATTTTGTAACATTGATTTTTTGTCACTTTATTGATGCTTTAACAAAATGATTGCTTTAACAAAAAAGAAATTTCCATATTGAAAATGCGTCCAATCGATTGCAAATGTTATTATATAGATACTTTTTTTTTATTTTTATATAATCCGTAGGAATTTTTCAAATGTATTTTCTGACGTCATCATTCAAGATGGCTGCGGTGAGAAAACAGCCCTTATAGAGAAATATCATGTGATTGGCTGTTATAAATTGACCAGCAAATTGACAAATTATTGCTTGGTACTTTTAGTATTCGTGTGAGTAATAAATTCAGTAATAAATATTGTTCATACACGAGCACTAAAATTACTAAGTAACAATAATTTATCTCTGGTCAATTTATTGCTCGTATAAGTACTGAAATTACTAAGCAATAGTAACTTATCATTGGCCAATTAATTGCAGTCAGTAATACTTTTCTACAAAGACGGAGCCTTAATTGTGTCAAGAAACCTTTCAGACACGTTCGTTTATCAGATACGGGGATAGCTGCGCCTACTTCCCCGAATTTCCTGAGAATCGGCAGATTCTCCTCTCGGAACAGCGGCCAAGACCTCTTACCTCGTGCAAGGCATAAAACTTCTCCTTTAGAAGTTTGAACCAGCTCGGGTAACGAGACCCGGGTCGCTGCGTCAGTGGTTCAGTCAAGGTTGCGAAGTTCGGGGATTCCGTTTATCGCGGTCGAGCTCTGTTGCGGTTTGCGCGTCAACGCCGCGTGTTCCGCGCGGCGCGTTAGCGCTCGGCAATATCCCGGACCCGATGTCGCGCAATATCATTGACAATATCCCGGCGAGGTGCACGTGCTGCAGCGTACACGCGCATTCTCGCGCACACGTGGACGCGCGTCGCGAGGCACACATCGCGATCCCCGTCGAAGCTCTCGCGTGCGCCGCGTATAAACACGCGCGCACACGCGCGCACGACGAAGGTAGCGAGGAACGAGGAGAGATATCCTCCGCTTCGCTCCGCGCGAGGGACCTATATAACTGTACCCGGCTCTGTCTGGGTCAGGGGGCGGGCCGCTACGTTTGTAGTATACTCCGTATATCGGACAGGTGTACCCTATTCCGACTCTTCGAGTTCTCGCGTGCACCTCCGAGAGAGCCACGCAGTGCCGTGTGCCGTGTGGTCGCCCCGCGTGTCTCTTTCTAGCTGTCGCGAGAGCGCGAGCTCTCGGGCATCGCGGAGTATCGCGTCACCACGAGGTGATCAGTCGAGCACGAGGAGCTTCCGAAGGCTCTCTAGATCCTGTGTTTCGGGCCGAGCGAGTCTCTCTCACGAAATTCTCGCACTTCTCTTCTCTCTTTCTTTCTCTGTCTCTCTCTGTCTCTCTCTGTCTCTCTCTGTCTCTCTCTCTCTCTCTCTCTCTCTGTCTCTCTCTCTCTCTCTCTCTCCCTCTTCCTCCTTCTCTCTTTGTCTCTTTGTCTTCCTCCTTTTCCGGCTCTCTTCCTGTCTGGCTCTATTTCTCTCTTTCCTTCTCCCTGCCTCTCTATCTCTTTCTCTCTCGTGCGCGCGCGCACTCTGTCAGTACGTCCGCGAGGTGGTCATCAGCGTGCAGGATCATACTGATGTGCGCCAGGACACCTTGACACCTTGCCGACTACGACGATCAGTGGTGGTGAGACTCGGGCGGCTTCTCCTCGAGCCCGGTGCTCGGCGAAGGACCGAGCACCACGTTAACGAGCGCCCTCGTATCCGGACAATCCTCTGAAGAAAGAAGTAAGATTCCGTCGGTGTACTGGTCGCTTGTTACCGCTTGTCATCTGCCCTAATTGTCTGTTGGTTGACTCTCTTTGCGCGGAGGAAAGCTCGGTTCGTGACTGAATTTCTGTTCCTGGCGATCAGACGAAAACTCGGCGACGAGGAACGGTCTTTATGATCGCTCTGCTACAGCCGAAGACACTTGTCTCTCATCTTTCGGCGTGAAAAACTTGCTTGAGGTAACTAGGAACAGCAATTGACTGGGTAAAGATGGAAACCCGCTGGGAGTCTTCCTGTTCCTGCGACCGAGTTTTCGTCTGGCCCCCGGGGAATAGAAATTCAGTTACACGGACTGGCTTCTTCTCTCTCGGTGTATAAATTCGCGTTTTTTTCGCGCAACCGCGTTTCAAGCCGTTTCGGGCTCTGAGGCGAGCGAAGTAAATGTCCCAGTTACTGACTGGGCGACGTCATCGTAAAAATGAACTGACAAGTTAATAATGTATGTACTGCAAAATTATGGCTAAAACCAAGTTTGTAAGTAGAAATAGTGCGCGGCCATGAACGTCCAAACGCGATCATCAGCTGATCAGTTACGCAACATATCTAAGTTAGTTTAAGGCCTGCCAACTTTAATAACCACATTCGAAAAAGAATATTCTATTTGTAAAGTGATTTTTCCTACAATCTTATATTCTAAGCGAAACCTTTTGCAGAAAAAGGATTTCTTTCTCGATAAATCGATTAAAGTGAATCATTCATCTAAAATTTATTAGATATTATTTTAACTGTTTTACTCTTATTTCAAGAGGACTTCCTCCGATATCAATTAATTTTCCTCTTATATGAAGAGGAATATGTTGATTTGAATGTCAGCTTCTTTTGTTCAGTCATGCTCCAGACATGAACGAAAAAATAATCATATGCTCAGGGTCAGAATATTTGGAACGCTTTTTAAAAATGGCACGTGTGTTGCTATAACATATAACAAAGATAATTTACTCACATTTGGTCAAATACAGTTTATAATCTATGGCAAGAAGTTGAATAATATATTCTTTCTTTTAACTATGTTTCATATAATTGATTATGATGAACATCTTTGTAGCTATAAAGTCCATAACAAAACTGCTTTGGAAATTCATTTGTTATGACGATCTTTTTTCATTCGTGCCTATTTATTGTAGATTGTAGAAATACACCTATACATATATTACTTCTCGCTATATACGGTATAATAATTTTTTCAAATTAACTGGTACAACCAGTAAGAATAAATAATATTCTCAAAAAAAAAAGATTAAATAATCTGTGTACAAGAGGAAATTTCTATTAAAATGAATAAGATTTGCATTATACATATAACATATAATCTCTCTCACTTTAACAATAATATATTTGTAATATTTTCCTCTTGATCGTAGGGGAATCCTCTTGAGGTCACATATGAGAATAAAATCCTCTAAAATTTAGACGATTCCATTTGTTCCGAAATTACTTTTTTGGGCAGTGTAAAAACAAAGTTTCCGAAACTTATTTTGGATCAGGCCTGGGAACGGCTGGGAGCCACCGCTGCGCGGCGGGCGCGTCGCGCAGAGCCACGTGGTCGTTTGAGCGAGCAGCAGCCGACGCTGAGCGCGAGACGCGTGCAAAACGCGGCGCAAATTCGATCGGCGAGTAGCAGCCGCGCGTACGGCGCTGCGTAATGCGCTGGCAAACGTCGTTTACGACATAATTCGCGGCTACTAAACGCGCTTCTTGAGTCCAGCGGACATATGCGAGCGCGTAGGTGCGTTAACGACCGGCTAGGCCGTAGTCGGTCGGGACGTAATCCAATTAGCGCCACTTGCTCGATGGAGTTATTAGAGACAGGTCGCGCGTCATCGCTCTCGCGTCTCGCTAACGCGCTAATAACGGCCGAGGCGCGCGGGCTCATTGAGAGAAATTATACGGTCGCGCCGTATAGGAGATGCGTCGCGCCACGGTATGGCCGAGCCACGTGCTGACCGTTTCCATTCCGTCGAGCGTGCGCTACGGCGATGCAACGGGCGATCCGACGGGCCCCGTCGGCTTTGTGGTGCCGGCGAAGGGCCACAAAATTGTCCCCCGGTGGTCCTTCGCCGCTATTCGGTCGTTACCGTTACCGGAGTAAAGCCCGTGTCAGGCTAGGTATCGGGAATGGTGATTGTGGACTGCAGATTGAAACTTACGGCCCCGGCCTGGAGAAAGTGTGCCAGCGCCGAAATTGATGGATTCGTCGAATTTTAATCTCGATCGAATTCTAACCTGCGGCCCTCGATCTCTCTCGCAGCCGGCCGGTGTGATAGGAGCTTGAGGCGCTTCGCGCATGAATTATCGTAATCGCGTGTATGCGAACGTGTGAATTTTTAACGAGGGGAGAAATAATCCAGATATTGTTTGAGATTTGAGCACTCTGGAAGTGACTCGGTGAATCGGACGGTAAATTTTTCGACCGGTCGAAATGCCGATTTTACTTCTGCTTTCGATTCAATTTACCGTTACTCTTACCTTAGCGAGATTACGCGGAAAGATTACTGCGGTTATTTATTCATACAGAGTTCTTTCAAATTGTGCAATATTTTCTAGTAATATGCTCTCGCGAGTACATACAATGAATTTTTCCTTAATAATAGGTTTCAATTTTTGAACTATAAATGAAACAGAACACGTATGAAACAGAAGGATAATGAAAATGAAGACGGAATGTCGATGTGACGATTTGTTTCTCGGTTAGAAAGTTCTACAAATTTTTACCGTAAAATTTTTCTAGCAGTTTTTGCATTATAAAATTCTCTTTGTGCATCCGGAATACCTGAGTCGTTATTGTGGAACTTTGAGAGGGTTCTAGTCGGATTAATTCCGTCATTCCTTGACACTTCCTGCCGTATTGACTGGAAAAAACAGAATTGTTCCAGTCGGGAATTTTTTCAAACAGTTTCTTAACAACTGCTCTGATTTAAAGTGCCTAAAATGATGTCCTGATTGGTTCTTTGGCTCGTAACTTTACGTATCGCGTTAGTGACGACGAATTCGAAAGAAATTTGTTTACAAAAGCTCGAAAAATACGACAATCGACATTAACTTGTCGTCGTCGTCGACAGGACAGCGATTTGTCGCCTCTTCGATTAAAAATGCACGATTCCGCATACCACTATGTAAACGGCGTGACCAAACGAGGTCGAGCGTGTTCGAAGAAGCGGGCCGTGAATTTTTTTACGATGCTTACGAACTCGCGCGTCTTACACCGAAGAGAAAAGGCAACGGCATATGTCTGCACGTCCGTGTTAAGCACGAATGCTAATGTGTGTGGTCTCCGGAAAAAGTTCGTCGCCGTTCGTTCACTTTATTAGGTTGATCCGCAGGACTTTTCCCACTGAACACATAATTTATCCGTCGGCCCTGTTTCCACCTGAAAAATACGCTCACTCGTGTTAACACTTGTTTGGTGTTTATGAGAAAATACTTTCTGATCGAATTGACAATATAGACAGTACAAACTTTTAAACAACGTCCTAACCCTTTTAATCTCGGTGCATCCTTAAAGATACATGTACGCAATAATGTCTTTAGAAGCAAAAATATTTGATTGCGTGTGCAATCTTCCCCGTTGTCTAATAGAGCGTTTTTCATGTTATTTAATGATAATTGCTTGTCTTGAAAACAATAATTGAATTTCTACAAATTTTTTAATTTCTTTCGCAACAAAAGTTGTGGTTTTCCTGTTAAAGCCATTTTCCAGCGAAATTTTCCAAACTACTTCGACTACTTATCCCTCTGGTAAAAGAACACTAAATTTTAAAAAGTAAATTTTAGATTTTAAATTTTAGAAAATAAATTGTAGATTTTTTATTTTAGAAAACAAATTTTGGAATTTTTATTTTAGAAAATCAAAAGCTCGAATTCAAACGGTTTAAAAATGGATAGGAACGTCCTTTGACGTTTTCAACACTTTCCGACGATTTCGTGTAATTCGTCATTTGTACGATGTGAATCATTGGCCTGTGGTCCACATTATCGTGTTATTATATTTGTTAAATATTATGTGTCTCGTAACATTCACGAGATTATTTCACGATTGCGTTTCGCTTCGAATTGCAATATATTAACGGCCCGTACTGGAATTCCACGTGGAACCGCTGCGGTGACCCGCGCGGCACGGTGCGTGTTAACCCATTTGCCCATTTTCGCCGGGAGATTTGAAAAATACGTCCGTACCGCTGAATTATCATCTCTCCCGGATCGATGCGAAATGTGATAATCGAATGAAAAACATGAGATTTTGGCACCGAGTCCTGCACCGTCGCTGCAAAGTTTGGCGCAACCTGCAATTTCGCTTTTGCTAAAACAATGCCGCTTTTGTAGTTGTTTTTTTTTTTTTTACCGAATATATCGCGATAAAATCCAATTCGGACAGGCTGTGCTGAGACGAAAGTCCAATCCGATGAAAATTGTAGAGAATCCTTGAGAGCCCGAGTCGCGCGGATCTCGCGAAGTGATTGAACGAAACGAAACATGATATCCGATTTCTCACAAAGTCAAGGAATTCCCATTTGATTCCCCTCGCGACTTTCAGAGACGCGTCCAAAAGACGTCCCACTTTGTCAAGTCGACTTTCTTCCGTACATCCTGAGGAACGTTCTTCAAATACGCATCTCTGACTTATCGCCTGGACATCGGTAAAACGGGAGAAAAAGGCGGCCGGAACTTTCGACCGGCGGTCGAGCTAGCCTGTCGAGCTAGCCTGTCGCTCGGCTGTCCGGCTGCCATGTTAATGACCCGACGAAATGAGCGGATGTATCCGCTCCCGATGCAACCGGGTTAAGACGTCTCGCGCCCCAAGTTTACGACGTCCCGCGATGAGGAGCGTGAATGCACGCTGTTTCGTCACGCTGGCGGAAAGAAAGCCCGGCGCGCTCGCGAGAAATCGGCCCCGCGATAAATTAACACGCCGATTGTCGATACACTTGATACAATCGCGCCGCGATTCGCTCGCTCATACGAGCGAGCTCATACGAGCGCTCTCGTATGAGCTCGCGCGCATATGCGCGTCACGATCGATCGCGCTGCGCGCGGCCTCCTTAGAGATGAGAATGCCGCTCGCGCGTCTCTCGGAGAGCGCAGCCGATCGACTCGTTGGACTACTTCGTTACGCTCAATTACCATACGATCGCGTCGTGTCGCGCGGACGAGCGAGAGAGAGAGAGAGAGAGAGAGAGAGAAAGAGAGAGAGATCGCGCGCGCGTGTTCCGCCTATCGCTATCACATCGCCGCTAATAGACGCGTCGCGTCGCGATCGCGACATATCCGGCGCGGTTTCGCTTTATTTTCCATTAACAAGATTACCGGCCATTTCCGGACGGATGATTAAGTTGCGTCGTTAATGCGTGGTCGTTATTTCCGAGAGACTGCGTGTCTCGCGCCGTCGAGGCACGCTTGCCGAGGGTCTCCTCTTTGCTCTCTTTCTCTCTCCTCTCTCTCTCTCTCTCTCTCTCTCTCGTTCTCGAACGGGATAACCGGACGGCCGAGACACGAAGGAGATAAGTGAAAGATCGTAGTCGAGGAACGCTGTCTATGCGAAAGGCGCTCTTATAATGCTAATTGCCTGTTTAGCTTCCTTTTCGTTATTGATATCAGCGCGCTCTCTTTTCAACGCGCGACGCAACGCCGCGGGATCTCTGGCGGGCGACGATAAGAGGGCAAAGGGGGACGGGGAGAGACGGAAAAGTCAGCGCGCTCGTCGCTATATGGGTCGCTATTAGGTACTTGTTATGCGAACGCCCGACTTCGGAATCGCCACACACCGACGGAACCGTTATATGTATTTGGCGCTACGCCACGGCTTCGGCATGCCCGATTCCGCGGTTAACGCGGAACGGGAGACGTGTAAACAGCCGACGGTGATTTTTATTCGTGTACAATCTCTCGTGAGAGGAAAAGAGCGAGAGAGAGAGAGAGAGAGAGAGAGAGAGAGAGAGAGACAACGAGAGAACAGGTGTCGCACTTTATCGTGACACGAATTGCAACAGCGGGCTACCGGCTAATGCGCGCAATGCGGGCTAACGAACTTTGGGATTCTCTCGCGGTGTGTGCTCTTCCCCGTAACTGATGTTCGCGATAGTTATTACTATTCCACGGTTAGCCCCACGAGCCATTGTCGCAATGGTTATCATGGATGGACACGAGTTGTCGACACGATGTGAGATAGTCGATTGCAGTCAAGCGCCGACAGGAGACGCGTTGATTTTCTTCAAGGATCGACGCATCCTTCTTTTTTTTCGATTTTTTGCTCGATGCTTGTCAGAAACTCTTTACGGTATATTGAGAAGAAAAGTATCTAAAGAATGAGAGATGTTTGTTCGTCGAGTAATAATAACGTATTAAGTCTCAATTCTTTTATTTAAATAGAATAAACAACGACTTTTTCATAAAAAAAAAACTGCCACTTCGAGAAGATGTAATTTCCTGGTTTGGGAATAATTTTTCCTCGGTGAAGGTATACGTGGACTAGTATAAACAAATATGTTATTAATATTCGTCGAATATGTTTTACTTTTCAGATTATTATTTCATTCAAATAATAATCTGAGAGTATTAATTATAAATTATTAAATACATATATATTAATTATTAAATTCTAAAGATAAAATATGTATTAATGGCTAAATTCTAAATTTTATCTTTTCACTTTTTTCGTATATTATTTTATTTTAAATATTATTTTAGATTTATTTTCTCAGAGTAATTATTATCATTCTATAGTTTGTATCTTTCTCTGTTATCTCAATGGATACGCATTGTTGAGGCAATTTGAAATAGTCGATTTCGAAAACGTCAACGAACGAAACGCGTTTGGCGATTCATCGATCGATTCTCTTCGAATATCGAAATATTCTTTTTGACGTTTTCTTGACAGAACCGCGTTTGCGAAAAATTATTATTGTTTGATAATTATCGAACTATTTTACGATCAGTCCCACGAGCTACTGCTAGTTTTATTATCATTGTGACTAACACATTTCGTTGAAACAGTTTGGAGCAGTCGATTTCGACAAGTCAAGCGCTAACGAATTTTCCTCGAATATCGATACGTTTTTCTTTTTGACTTTTTCTCGACAGAATCATATTTGTCGGAGATGATTATTGTCCGCGGTAACTATTATTGTCCCAGAGTTAGTTCCATTGTTGGCTCCAATTGTTATCGAGACACAATTTGGGACGATTGATTTTGAAAAGTCAAGAGCAACGAATGTGTGAAACACGTTTCATGATTGATTCCTTTCGTAATCGGTTTCCATCGATTATTGACACATCTTTCCTTTTGCTTTTTTTTCGGCAGAACCGCGCTCAGCAGAGGTTATTAGGTCAAAAGTACATAGAAAACACATAAGCAGAGGGACTCGAATTTCCACCATCTGTGTAAACGGCGGCAGATGGGAGCCCGTCAGACCTCCATCAAATTACTGTGAATGTTTCAATGCAAAAGCATTGAAGAATGTTTTGACGTAGGATTGACGGAGTCTCGTTTGCCGCTGAAATTATATTGAAAAAAATTCAGTTCGTGTAATCGAATGAAGACCCGACGAAAACCCAATGACGGAAGATGAATCCTCTTTGTCACTGCGATTGAAAATATTCTGAACATTCGTTACATTTTATATTAAAACTGGGATAACCGAGAGCATTCGACCAAGTAAAAATCTCTCCCAAGAATCTTTCCGTTCTTGTTAAATAATAATTTTCGCCCGAGCGAAAAATTCAATCAACACAGAAAATTCCCTTATATATTTTCTTCCCACGTAGACGAATAGTGAGAATCCAGCTTCAAGCAGTAGAGAAATCGATCGAGTCGCGACGAAATGCTCTTGGACAAAAGGAACACTCGACTGTCATCGATTTTATTTACCGTTTAAATTCCACTGCTTATGCCTTTCTATTTCGCACTTGGTTCCATCGCAGACTTCGTTATCGCGGCGAGCAGTCGTCATCAAAACAGTGACAGACAATCGATAAGAAAAAAAAAGAAAGAAAAAGAACGAAAAAGAGATTAAACGCCAACGAAAAGTCACATTTCCCGATTGATTCTACTCAAGAGTACTATCGACGTATTCTCCTCCTCCTTGTCGGCTGTTCGCCGATGGAACCGCCTTGGTGGCGGAGAAGCGGGTTCCCGATGTCCATATTATCGGCGGCGGACGGAGTCACCATAACGGACCTGTTCTCGCCATTTTTTTTCAGAGCAGAGGTTTTTGCAGCAGCTCGAGGGGGTCGATCGGATCGGCGGTCCAGTATGACCGCTAAATTCTTAATGCGACGACCTGTCACACGAACGACGTACCGGACTCGCAAATTGGACGACGAATAGCCGGCGGCCGCGCCCGACTGCCGCTGCTAACCGGTTAGTCCTTTCGACTTCGGCTCCACGTGCGCGAGCGTGCGACCGAACGTTGATCGGCGGGAGCCTACTTGCCTACATTCATAGAGCGCCAAGCGTGCCTCCTCCTCTTCGGCACCACTTCGGCTGCTACGTTATCGCACAGACGGTATCGTCTCGCGATCTTTCTCTCATTGGCTTTTCTCTCTCGTGCGCGTGAAAGCGGCCGAGAACGCGCTCGCGTATTATCCTCGTCATTATATTATCGAAACCGGAAAACGATCCAGCTGTCTGGCAGCCGGCCGGCTCTCTCAACACTTGGCATTGTTAACCGACTTGCGAGTGCCGCTTCGAGTATCGTTCATTCTTCCGTGAGCCGCAATAGCACACCTCAAGTGAGAGACTTTTGTGTAACCGTGTAATTTGGACTGTTGACGCCATGAAATCTGGGAAGAAAGCCGATCTTCGGGAACGTCGAGGAACCAGGTTGACTGCTGGACCAGCGGTCCACTTTAAGATGGATGTGTAGATCTGCAACGTTGCGAGCGATTAGCAACGCGTTAGTTCGAGGACCGACGATCCTCGAAAATCCGAAGAGAGCGAGAGCGACCGTACGGACCCGCGTTATATTACACATTTGGAATTTCTTTCTCTTGCTATCGCTGCGCGTCGCCGTTGACGTTGCACGTATGGGAACGTTTTTTTATTTAGATGAATATCAGGTGATTGGAAAGGTTCGTGCGGTTTTTGTTTGAGTTCGATGCAACGAGTTGTCGACTTTGCGATTATTTACCCTTTTCAAATGTCCGTTGAATCGAGCGTAATTTGAATACGAGTTTGCTTTACGAATTTAAACTCGGGTCTAAGGCTGCGGAAGCATGTCGTAAGATGTGCTACAAGAATGGACCGCATTAAAGTGGTTCAAATGAACTACTTGAAGATGCACCACGTTCAGGGAGAACTTCCATTATTACGGATAACGGAGAATTACCAATTATTTATTCATATATCAATTATAACATTTTTTCTGAAAATTTCCGCCCTTGTTTAATTTTTAATATACAAAACCGCGTGGACCTTTCTGGTTACCTAAAATATGTTTCTCATATTTTTCTTAAACAATTTCTTCTTTCAAACATTTTCTTCTCCTATTCGGCTCAGACTTTGTTTGGTACCAAAGGAGGTTCGTTGTCGACTGTATTGTTCTTCTCTCTTCCTCTTTCTCTCTCTTGAATTTTGAAGAAACTCTTGAATGTCAAACCATCATCAAACATGGTCTATAAATGCATGGAAAATATTAACGGCTAAACCAAATTTGTTATATAATTATATGCATATAGCAAGGTGAAATATTTATTAAGAAAAAAATTGCTGTTTCCGTTATTGTCTCAAACTGAACGAGTCTGCGCACTGTAATTCATTTAATTTCATTTTGTTTTCTTCTTTGCTTTACTTTCTCTTCTTTTCTCATTTTTATTTTATTTTTTATTTTTATTTTATGTAACCCTAAAAGATTTTCATGGAAATCTCCTTTCTGTATTCTCTTTCTTAGAGATCAAGTAGAGTCAAAGAAGCACTTATCTTTTTCTCTCTCTCTCTCCATTTCTCGAAGTTTCTAAAAGGAGATTCCGGCGATTGCCTCGTTACTCGTCGCCATCCCACGTACCGTAGGGGCTGCAATTAAAATTTGCACGTCTGCATCAGACGCATGTATGCGATTCCGCGACTAACAAATTCGAGTCGCGCCGATAGACAACGCGACGACGGCCACGGCTCCGCGTTCGCAACGAGGTAACGGAGCGAAAACCCGGACATTCGAGAGGAATTTGGGACAGGTGGCCTAGTGGTTGCGCGAGGCGAACATGTTGCCTGATAATTGGCGATCAAACACGAGCGGAACGTCCGACAACGGCTCGTGGATGTCTCTTTTAGGCGAATGTATTTTTTACTTACCGCCGAGGCGGAAATGAACATCGTGATCGTAAAACAAGAGCGTCTAATTCGCGATCGTCTCGTAAAACTTTCTCCGATCGCGAAACTAGCCGCAGCCGAGGCTCCTTCGGGGACTTCCCTCTTTCTCTTTCTCCCGTCTAATTGCGGACTCGGTAAAATTCTAATTACAGTTTGCGATTGCGTCCCAGCGGTCGGAGGTTACGCCGAGACGAGGAGGAGATCGCTCTCAGGATCGTTGCTGCTGACGGACTGCTACTGCGACGACCGGTCTCTCGGTTTAGTGGCACGATCGGCAGCCGATCGTCACGATTATCATTACAGGTGGGTCGTGATACTGTTTGACATTTAATCCTGTTCGTTTTATATCGTCCCATATCGCAAAATAAATCGCAGTCGTTACTCTCTCGTACTTTCTCTCTCTCTCTCTCTCTCTCTCTCTCTCTCTCTCTCTCTCTCTCGAGGAATCGAGTGTGAGGGACGCGCGTGGGAATTTGTCTGGCGCTTAAAACCGGCGTTACAGAATCGAGTGTTACATTGTAATTTTTTTTTTACAATATATATATATATATCACAATGTGTGTGAGATGTTTCAACACGATCGAATCTCTTTTCAGTGACACGAGTAAAGTTTTATCGTGGACGCCAACGCGGTATGCAGTTACGCATTTACGTCTTAGCCTGTCTCCTATTAAAGGGGGTGAGTGTACAATTTTATCTCTCTTTCCTTCTTTCTCTCTTTTTCGGAAAACTTTTTAAGAAAGGCAGAGATCTAGTTGAGATCTTTTTCATGAATCTCGCGTTGCCATTTTGTGAGGTGTAAGAGAGAACAATATACAGTCTGTAAAGTAAGAGCGTGCACGGGTTGATGTGTAGAAAAATTTATTTTTAATGATTTTTAAGTACATGGATTTGTTGTCCACTCCATGAGAAGAAAAATGCTATACCATTAATAATGAGTCCAGTCACTACCGGCATTGATAATTGCCTGGCATCTGCCGAGGCATACTTTCCACTAAGCTGACTGCGTATTCGTTCGGTAAAGACCTCCAAATGAGACGAATTGGTCGTGTCAGCTGCTTCAAAGTGCACACTCTTTTTCCTCGAAGCTTGTGCTTGAGATATGCCCACACATTTTCAATGGGATTTGCCTCTGGCGACTGCGATGGCCAATCAAGTGTGACGATGCCAGACTGCTCTTTCCGCTCGGTGCAAAGCTTGCTCCGGTGTTTTGGGTCGTTGTCTTCTCTGTAAGATCCAGTCTTCGTTGTTTTTTATGAAGCATCGTTCAGCAGTCGGCAACAAACACTTCTCATAAATTTTAAGCATTAAAGTCGGGTTCCGCTTAAACAAATTCACAATTTTTTTTTCCATATTCGGCGTCACTTTGCCTATCGAGCCACGTTCTGGCAAGTCATCGACATTTTTTATCTTCTTATATTGCTGAACCCACTTAGCGACGAACGATTTTGACTTTCCCATGTATTTAGCAGCCACTGCATATGACATTTTTGATCCTTTGAGGTGGGAACAAAGGAACACAGCCTCGTAGCGCGATGCGTATGCGGCACTCATGGAGGTTAACGTGTTTCTCAGGTTAGATTTCGACGCCGACTGAATCTTTTGTGACAAAGCATTCACGAGAAAGATTCATCTATCGGCTCACAAAAAAATTAGGACGATATTTGAAGCCAACTGTCATTTATGCCGTGCACGCTCTTACTTTACAGACTGTATTAACACATTGACTGCCATGCTGGTCTTCATTAATTATTTACTGGCTTCAGAGAACACTATAGTTGGATTATCGATGAAATCTTCGTCTTATTTTTTCGTCTTATTAATTGTATACAATTATAAAGCCTTTATATACATATATAATGAAAATAAACGCAAAAGTCAATTGAACCAATATATACAGGGTGAGCAAAAAGTCCCGGACCGGTGAAATATCTTGAAAACCAAGCATTTTAGAAAAAACGCTTCGAACAAAAGTTGTATGGTTTTAAGGGGGACATAAAACAACTATATCATTTTGTTTACAGATAACGCCACTTTCGAGATACTCACTAATCATTACTTTTCTTAAATGGAATCACTAATTTTTTATTATATCATTATTTTCTACCAATTAATTTGAACAACTGTTGTTTGAAACATTTTTTCATTTACCTAATATTTTTTTAGATATTTAAGGAAAACTTGATAACTTTTCCAATATTTAACTTACGTTATCTCGCTAACTATTTGTCGAAAGAAAAAGTGGTACTAGATCTTTTTACTCTATTTAGTCTATATTATTACTAGCGCTCTGACTTCTATTAATTTGATGATTTTTAAATTTCCAAAAGTCGATAAGTTAAAAGTCGATTTGTTCGAAACATTTTTTTCTGAGATGCTTGATTTTCGAGATATTTCACCGGTCTAGGACTTTTTGCTCACCCTGTACATGTAACTCAAGATATGAAAAATGTTAAATTAACGATAACAATGTTAAATTAAACTGTTAAATTAAGATGTTAAAATTAACGCCTGGAGTTTCTTGAAATTGAAACAAGAGTTCTGCAGTTTTTAAATTATATTTCCCTCGAGCCTGCAACGAGTTTCTTTCTTGAGGGGAGCTCTAAAATGACATGACTATGCTAAATATGTGTTTATTTCTCCATTCATGATATGTACAGTTGTCAAGTCATTTTATCGAGCCCATTGGCTGCGTAGTTAATTGATCACACACGGCATTGCTCCCGTCTTATACACAAATTGCTAAAAGGCAGTTCTTATCACCGTCCATCACCTTCATGACCTCTATGGCAGTCGACGTGTTAAGAGAGCGCGTCTCTCATGCACCAAGGAGGACCGACGCGGAATCACGCGGAGTCGTTTCTCCGATCGTCCAATCGATCGATCGACCGACCGATCGATCGATCGATCGCGGTAACGGCGTCCATCCGCCGAAGCGCCGATCGTTCGTACTCGAAAGAGCGAAAGAAAGACGAGCCCAACGACACTCGCGGCGCTGCAGCGCACACACACACACACACACATACATGCGCGCGTACACATCACACACACACACACACACACACACACACACACACACACACACATACACATACGCATGTGCGCACTCGACGCAAGGTAGCGTCGGCTCTCGAGACCTCGTCCGAGACGGTCGCCCGGTTAACGCGCGAGGATCTCTTTCGGGCGCGGGGGATAGGTCGGCGCGTCTGCGTAGGTAATTACTACATTATAACCCAGATATCACGGCGGGTACCGCGGCCCGGCAATGCCGTTACCCAGTGCTCTGACCCAGAGCTAAGGGCGACTCCGCCGCCCGGCCCCGGCGATGTCTCGAAATGGTGCGTGCTCGCTGCGCGAGCGAGCGAGCGAGCGAGCGAGCGAGCGGCAATCCGGCTCGTCCGCTGTCTACTGTTCTCGAGTAACGTTTCATCGCATCGCATCGCATCGCATCGCATCGCATCGCATCGCATCGCCGCCGCCGCCGCCGCCGAGCGCGTCGTCGAGGCCGCTCTCTTACAAGGTGGTGCACAAAAATTCCGCGCGCGCGGGACGACCGGTTTCTTCGCGCGCGCGCGCGCGCGATTGTCGATATATCCTTTTCGTCCTGCATTCCTGTGGCCCGACACGATTTTCGATGGGTCCGCGCCGTCGTCGTCGTCGTCGTCATCGTCGTCGTCATCATCTTCTTCTTCTTTTTCTTCATTTTGCGCTCGATGTCTCGTACGACGATTATCGTTAGCCTTATAAGAGTCGCGGCAAGATAGAGCGGGATGAATGAACGGTCGTTACCGCGTTACCGCGAGGAAACGGTGCATTCTTCTTTCCTCGCCGATGGATCGTCCCCCCTCTCCCTCTTTGTCCCTCTTTCTTTCACCATTGTCATGTTTTTTATCGGATTTTTGCCTTATTTTCATCTGAGCGTATTGTTAGCATTTATTTTGTCGGTCCCTCTCACACCTCCCCTATCTTTCTTCTCTTTCTTTTCTTTATTCTTTAGAATCGGCATATTTTTCTTTCCTCGTCGATAGATCATCTCTCTTCTCTCTTTGTCTCTCCTTCTTTCACTATTGTCATATCTTTGTCGGATTTTTGTCTCATCTTCACCTTAGCATATTGTTAGCATTTATTTTATCAATTTCTCTCACACCTTTCTTTTCTTCCACTCTTTCTCTCTCTCTCTTAATTTTTTATTTTTGCCTTATTTTTATCTCAGCGCATTGGTAGTTAACATTCGTCTCATCAGGTTCTACTGTTCCTTTATACATATCTCGGGGACTCGTCAGAATTTCACAACTTTATATGCATTAATCTAGAATATCCGCTCGTACGATTAGCATACACCTGCATTTCCACACCGCGTCTATGTATGCATAATTTACAATCACCATGAACAATAATTTTGTAAATTCAGTACTGAACTGTACAGTTCTGTAAGTTCAGTACTTATCTTCCTGTGTGTTGAATTTGTGCGCTTGAGGGGAATTTTCCCAGAGCGCTAAATAACTAACTTTTTTCTGCCTTCCTCTCTCTCTCTCTCTCTCTCTCTCTTTTACTATTTTTCTATTTGTTGTCAATTGTATATTAAATTATGCGGGTTGACGCATTAACCGCGTCCACTATGCCGAAATATAATCGTTTGTAGATGTTACAAAATTCTTCGTGAGATAAATATCACCAATGCAATTTGTGACATTTATCTCCTCGACATCTTAGAAACTGATAGTCAATGTCAGATGTTTATTTGTCAGATCTGTGTGTTTAACCTTAAAACTCTTCGAAACTCAACTATTATGTTATCGAGTGATATTCCGGTCATTACTCAAAAAATATAAATCAATCACAAAACCTTTCCATAAATGAGGAAAGTACAACCCCAAATGTTCCAACCAAATTAACTTTGTGTACTTATATTTGTACTAATTCATTAATTTATTGGTTATCAATACATTTACGGGGGTGAGATTACTCGATCGCTAATCGGGACAGTCACCTTATTTCTATTTCATACTCGCGTCTACTTTTTTATGTCCTATTGTCTCGTTTATCCCGGCCCAGCATTGGTTACCATCGCCTCGTTGCCTCCAATGTTGTATTGTCTCCAATACGTCCTGACGTATGTACTGGCACTTGATGCATGCAAGAAGGCGCAACAGCAGAAGAAGAGAGAGGAATTTTCACTGAAGAACAATAGAGACCGAGTCGCTCGATCGAGTCCATTTCTCACGTGTCCATACGGCGACGGATCATCGCGATGTATCTCAGCATCGATCACCCTAACCAGAGACCCCAGACGCACCGTTCTCGTGCGTGTGAACAACGTTCAATACGTCGACTAGTCGTCGACCGTCGGGGCTGGGTCGGCCGGCGGGAACGCGTTTGACGTAACATGGCGCGACGTAACGCGCGACACGGTTCACCATTCACGGACGGCACGGCACGGGCCAGGTGTTGCGGACGGCGGCGTCTTCATCGAGGATCGCCGAGATCCGCGGCGAATGACTCAGTAGTAGGTCTCAGTCGAATTATGGGACGCGCGCACACTGCGAAAATCCAGCCGACGGGACAAGTGGACGACGACGACGACAGGCGGTAGGGGCGAGAAAGAGAGCTGAATGTGTGCGCGCGTAGCCGAAGCGCGGAGCTGGCCGATTGACCCGCGGCTAAAGACACGGGTGGTCCGTTATGCCCTAAGGTCACGCGTGACGCAATACAGCCACTATACAGTTCTATACACGTTCTCGATGCTCCTATTTCGTCGATGGAGCCCGTCCTCCTCCCCTCTGCCCCCGCTGCGCTACCGTGACCTCACCTCCGGCATCCGTGGAGCATCGTGCGGTCGTCCCGATCGAAGATCGACCGCGAAAGCCTGCTTCGTCGGGTATTCCGAACGAGTTTGTCATCGTCGTCGTCGTCGTCGTCGTCGTCCGCTGCCGTCTCCTCACGGAGGAGCCCTCCGTGCGCGCGTCTCGCTGTCCCGCGCCACCGGAAATAACTCTTTCGACGGCCGCTCCATTTGTCCGGCGATAATCGAAGGCAGGAGGGAATCGAGCCGAGCCCGCCGCATTTCTCGACGCATCGTGATTCCGCCGCGCCTGACATATTTAGGTTTCCCCATTGAGCGCGTGAGAAACGGATACCGTTGCGCCGTTGGCCGTGCTTCTTCTTCTTCTTCTTCTTCTTCTTCTTCTTCTTCTGCTTCGTTTTTTCCCGGCGCGCAAAAATTAGTGCATAAACCGACACGGCCCCGACACATCAAGACGCTCGCGACGACGCGCTCGTCGGTCTCGTGGAATCGTTCGGGAACATGTCGCGGCAAAGACGTCAAATATATGTGGTTTGTTCCAGGGTAAGTTCCATTCTAGTAAATAATCGTGGCATGTATTTATGTGTTTTAATCCTTTCGCTACCTGCTACTCTAGTGGCTCCTCGATAAACGAGATCTTTTTCAGGACGAAACGCCGCTGCAGTGACTTTGCAACTTGCTCGGAAAGCTAATGGACAGCTCGTCGTTACCAAGCAGCAGCTCTTGTTTCCCTGTTTTAATATGCTCAAGAATAACAACAGATTTCTTTTATTAATTGTTACTTTTTGTCAACATAGGATACAATTGATTACGCAATAAGCCTGCCGTTTTTAGCTGAATTGTTGCGGCACTGGAACTTTGTCCCTTATTCCTTCAACACTAGATTATACACTCGTTTTATCCTAAGTGTAACCCAGTGCAACCCAATTCAGCGGAAAAGAATAGATGGCAAAGCTGACTGAGCTGCTGTTATTCATTATTCACGCGTTCAACGACGAAATTGAGCGTACATTAAGCTTCAATAAAGCTCTAACATTTGCTAAGCCAAACCTCATTAGTCCCGATGGTTCGCATTGTGTTTGCATGTGCGTGCATTATGAATGTTGATTGTTTGGCTAATCCTTATTTTATCCGGCCAATTAAGGGCTAATAATCTGATTAATAATTACCTGGTTAACCATTTCGAGACACAGCGTATTATATTCTATTATATTATGTTACATTGTATCCAAGCATAATGAGAGAACGGAAGATCAATAAATTTTGACCTAGCAAATGTTAAAGCCTCATTCTGAAGCTTACAAAAGACGGGATTGTAAAACAACAGAAAGTAAAGATATAAAATGCCAGAAGAATTTTTTCGACAGAAATGCAAACTTGCAGAGATGATCATTCTCTGAACAGACGTGTAATGTGTAAAAAGTCGTTGATATATTAGCGCGTTTTTCAAATATAAATATATTTTTAAAATTTATCCGTATATATGCGGTGATTTACATTCAACGCACGAGTATATTTTTAGTAGTAATAATATTCTTTAGACTTTCATGCATATTTGGACAATTTAATCAATAACAATAACATTTCTAAATCAAAAACAGAAACAAAAAAATTACTCTTATTTTTACCTTCTTGTAGAAAATATTTTCTCATTTGATTTACATATAGTTTCGATATGACACTCGCTGAAAATGAAATATTCGAGTTATCTGCGAACTCTAACCTATAAACGTGCAGATAAGCTCATAACCAAACGCGGGTTTCTTATCTGTCCAAAACCCGCTAGAAAGTCGGCGACGGACATTTCCAGCGATACACATCCGATGATTCCTTCGTCAGGGTATGGCCACGGACAAAAAGAAAGAGGTTATCCGGTATTTTCGGACGAGTTCCGGAACGCATCTGTCTCGGCCAATGGGAGCATTTATTTTCCAATGGGGAGAATTCTCTCATTGAACAAGACGAATGCGTTCCGAAACTCACGCGAAATACAGCTAGCGAGCGCTTCCCCTCCACGATGTACTGCGGTAAAGCCCCACATGCGGCTTTGCAGTTGGAATTGCAGTAAAAACGTTAATTGTGCGTTGTTCGTCTCGCTTTTTTCGCATTTATCACTCACAGCACTCTTCTCGGAGCTCGAAGCGAGAGGAGAAGCAAATCTATTCATCGTAGCACAAAGCGTGCACGAGAGAGTGGCGATTACGTTAAAGGAGCGCTAACAAACCATAAGACAACGAGTGATTTCTTCCTGCTGTTAAAGACCCTGCCACGAGACTCACTGGTTTACAAATGTCCCCAACGACGCGTGACCATTCATGTTCTTACAGCTGGCTCGTGCCGAAGAGGTGGAGGTCGTGGAAGCGATTTCGGGGGAAGACACTCGGAACGACAATTCAGCGCTGAATCGCCAAGACAATGAGCTGAACAATTCGGACCAATTGGCGTTGGACGGCTTGGGGGATAAGGATGGAAATCACTACAAGTCCGGTCTCCGGGGTCACCCTCTGCTACCACCTGGTCGGGGCGCGCTGAGCTTGCCGCGTCCGCACCACAACGTCGCCTATCACGGCCCACCGCCGCCGTTACCGCCTTCCAAGGCGCCAGCGGAAGCGATGGACAAGATCTATACGACCGCCGGCGGTGTCAGCACGGCGGATGGCGTCGAGCCGTGGCCGGCGCCGACGCCCGACATGCCGAAGATCGTGTCGCTGGACGTGAAGTGCGAGAAGAGCCTGATGAAGGTCTACTTGGGCTTCGACAAGCCGTTCTACGGCATCGTCTTCAGCAAGGGCCACTACAGCAACGTCAACTGCGTCCATTTGCCGGCCGGGCTGGGCCGTAAGTCCGTCAACTTCGAGATCAGTATACACGCGTGCGGCACCGCCGGCAACACGCAGAACGAGCTGTACGGCTACGGCGCTGAATCCGGCTCGGGCACGTACTTCGAAAACATCATCGTCGTGCAGTACGACCCGCAAGTGCAGGAGGTCTGGGACCAGGCGCGCAAGTTGCGCTGCACTTGGCACGACCTGTACGAGAAGTCGGTCACCTTCAGGCCGTTCCCCGTCGACATGCTGGACGTAGTGCGCGCGGACTTCGCCGGCGATAACGTTGGCTGTTGGATGCAGATCCAAGTGGGCAAGGGGCCCTGGGCGTCCGAGGTTTCGGGCCTGGTGAAGATCGGCCAGACGATGACGATGGTGCTGGCGATCAAGGATGACGACTCCAAGTTCGACATGCTCGTGCGGAACTGCATGGCGCATGATGGCAAGCGGGCCCCGATACAGTTAGTGGACCACCGCGGCTGCATCACCCGGCCCAAGTTGATGTCCAAGTTCACCAAGATCAAGAACTTTGGCGCCTCGGCGTCGGTGCTGTCGTACGCGCACTTCCAGGCCTTCAAGTTCCCGGACTCGATGGAGGTGCACTTCCAATGCACCATCCAGATCTGCCGTTACCAGTGCCCGGAGCAGTGCTCCAAGTCGTCGCCGTTCCTGGAGACCCAGGGCCTCCTGGAGAACCATCACCATCATTTGCTGGCGAACGGTCATCCCGAGCTTGGCTTCGACCTGCCGCCGCCGCTGTCGTTGGAGACATACCTGCAGCCGGCGGCCGGTCGGCCGCGCGACGAAAGGAGGAGGAAGTCCCGCGAAATCGTGCGGGATAGCCCGCAGAAAGCCGTCGGTGTGAACAGGATCATCCGGGTGGTCTCCACGGGCGACCTAACCTTCTCCATCGATGACAACGCCGCCAGCGCCAGCGGCGGCGAGCTGAACGGACCGACCATGGTGTTCCCGCAGCGTCAGGAGAACGTGGCCAACTCGACTATGATCTGCATGACCACTCCGGGATTCGCCATCACCCTCATCGTGCTGTTGGCCGTTCTGCTCTCGTCGTGCGTCATGTCGGCCTATCTCTTCATGCGTCTCAGGCCCTTTTCCGCGCGGGCCAACAAGTCCGCAGCCGCGGACTTCTGCAACGCCGAGCAGAACGCCGCCACGACGAAGAAGTCCTCGAGGACGTGCTTCTACTCATAGAGGTGTCGAAACGGTCCGAGCCGACACCCTGAGCTTCCGGTGCTCCCGATATTCGTGCCGGTGAGAGAGTCCGCCAAATTTGCACGACCCTCTTTCCTCTTCGGGAACCGGTTTATGCGTTTCCCCGCGTTACCTCGCGGCCAGACGTCGTTGGAGGTCGACGTGGTCGTGGAGGACGAACGCGGTCGGCGCGAGCGCGAGCGGGTTATCAGTCTCGATCGTCGCCAAGTCGAGAAATTAGCTATAAGCGCGTACATTAAGCTGCAATGAAGCCTCAAGGTGAATGTCCCAATTAACGACCAAGTGGCCTCATTGTGAACGAAAAGTACTAAATTAATAATACACGTGTAAAACTAAGAATACACAAAGTCGACAAGTCCTCGGAGAAATATCTTTCTTGAACTCTTCTTGCACCTCTGAGGTTTTAATCCTCTCATATTTACCTGATTTATGGAAAGATTTCAATTTTTTACAACGTTTTTTTGTCAGAAACGACTGCGGTATTTAGTTTTGTATTTTTCATCAACAGTTTGGTTTTGTAGAATTTTAAGAGTAACCGCACAGATCCGACGAATAGACATTTGATATTAACTATCAACTATCCAACATGTCCGCTTGTAATCATGATGGTACAGCATTTATTATTTTCAATTTTTTCAATTCGATTCGAACGCGTATTTAGAATAAATTTGAATCCATATATCGGCTGATTTATTAAAAAAATTGGGACACTCACTAGTTGGAATATTCACCTTTACGTTCACCAGGCTGAAATTCCATTGGTCTTTCTAGGTTCGTATTAGCATAGGTCGCTACTAACGTCGCACATGTGTAACGCACCGATTTCTCATTTGAATCTCTCATCTCTACTCCAAATTTGTAATACTATTTAACACGTTCGCCGCCAACGTCACATACGCACGATAGCGGTAATTTCTTTTCTATATTCACGCATGAACAAAGTCTCTTTTGTACAATCACATGGAAACAAACGAGAGTCCCCCCAAGCAGGCCGTGATAGTTAACATGTTAATACATTATCGAGGACACGAAATTTTGGCGTTTCAGCCAGCTTAATTAATCTTCCTTGATTCACGTGATCTCCTAACACATAAAGACTCAGCCGGTGCGAGAGACCGATTTTTAAGTAATGGAAACGGAATATATTAAAAGTTTGCTCCACAGGCGTGGACTTTGATTTATCACTGAATGTTTATGGATTCGGAGAAGTTGGCGTCTCGTTGGCTCGAGATACTGATACGCGAGTCGAGGACTGTTAAGATAAAGCCCGTTTACAATTTTTGTTTTTTTACTTTCAAACTTTACCCAGTTTCAGAGGAAGCCAGTCTCGAGGAAGAGTAACGGTCCATAATGTGTTAATAGCATTCATAATGGTTGTACTTCAAACTCTTTGTATGCTTTTATTCACGCCTTCACATGCTGTTATTTCACGTGGCATACTCGAGAACTTGGATTTAGACTTAAATCGCGTGATATTTGTGACATTGCAGTTGGTGAAAGATTGCAATACTTTCACTTCGATGAGTTTCCAACCGGAAGAGTCGATCTTCAATAGTTTCCAGAAGATAAACCTTCTACTGGACGTTAGGGGGATACATTTTGAAATTTATAGAGACAAAAGTGCTGCACTTCTAATCTCAATATATTCCATACAATATACTCCAAAATCCCGTTTAACTCTAACCTCAAAGCTGAATATTTGAGATAAATTCCAAGCAACGGGTCATTAATGCGTTTGCCCTTAATTATTTCCATCTCGTGTCTGAATATAAAAGAGAAAAATGATGTGATATCGATACACTCCAAGCTGTCAAAATGACTAATTAACCGAATAATCAAGATTCATAATGGATACGCGCGACGCGGCCGATTAGGAAGACAAATTACTTTTTAGCATGGTGGATGCTCTTTATTGAAGTGCACAAGTTTCGTTTGTGCTTTGTTTTCCTTTTCTTAACGTCTTTGGCCATTAACCGACAGTATTCTTTTGTACGTACACCTTTGGGCGCTCCGCATGTATTGTAATAGTACGGCCGAATTATCGAAATTTCAGCGGAACTTGGTCATCGGAAATTTCGTCTATTTTTCTTTAGGTCAATTGTTTTTTTTTTTTCTTTTTCGTAGAGGCTATCCGACGGAGTATCACTACCGGTATTGTCTTACAGCCGAGTGATACACCGTAGCATTTGCGTCACCTTCGTTCGTTCCATAACGCGACCTCCGTGGAGTTGTGCTTCGTCGTAAAGAAACTTCGGCTCAGGCCTTCGCAGACGACACACAGGCGATACGCCGCAAATTTAGTCAAAGATAATCAAACCTGTTTCAGCGTTTATTACCTGCGTATTCGTACTTAGTCTCCTCCTTTTTTGGTTTTTGGTACTTGGGACTCTTTCGTTTTTAATAATGCTTTACCCGACGCGCGTCCGGGTAACGATAAGGCTGAAATTTTACGAGAATAGCCTATAATACATAGCATTTAAGCAACGTTAATGACGTGCGTTATTGTTAATAATATTGTATTATTATTTATTTATTACGTACCTACATCCTTAAAAACACCTTACAGGCTGAATTTCGTATACAGGCTGAATCTCTCCTACATGTGCATATAAATATATATATATATATATATACATATATATATATATATATGAGGTATACGGATAAAATAAATTTATGAAATATGAAGATATCGTATATGTGTGTGCGTGTGTGTATCATTGTTTCTCAATCGGTAAATTAATACAATCAACGACGAGCACGTTAGCAGATAATGTGCCGCGTCGAGCATGAGGGATATTTGATAATGATAAAAAAGTACTTAATACACGTCACGTCACGTTAATACACGTGACGTTTTTATGGCTTCTTCAAAGTTGTGAAAGATTATGCCAAAATGTCGCGCTGATGTGCTACATAAATCATCCTCAATAAGCGGCGCGATCTGGTGACGAGATAAATTTAAATTTACGACTCGTCTCTCGCATGTGCCTTACAAATCGAACGATGTACGAAAACGAAAAAGAGTACAGCCGATAATGTCATTCAGTTCTTGTTATCGCGATCGACATAGTATTGCTAAGAAAAATTAGTTCTTAAAAATGCAAGGGAAGTGACAGGCGACTCAATAAGTTATACACATAATTGTGCAGTCATTAGTTTATATTCGCAGCGTGACCTATCTAGTGTAAGATAGTCGTATGTATTTGACAGTGTTGGGCATTAATTGATTGAGATTTTAGTTGAAACAAATAATCGGCGAATTAATCATGAAAATTAACCAATCGTCATACAGATACGTGAAATTAGCACTCCAAAGTGCGAATTTTCATGAAATTCACGCGGCACTCATTTGTCCACGCTTGTCCATAAATAATTTCTTCTTGTTCATTTTGCAAGAAGAAGTTACGACCAAATAAAAAAAGCGGCACGAACATTGTCACGAGCATCCCTGAGAATGTTCTCCTTTCAATTACGTATTGAAACGATTGTCCACTATTTATTCATCAAAGACTTTTTTCTCCATCTTGTAAAAGGAAGTTATAAACAAACAAAGAAAACGGACAATTCCGGTCCTCATAAGCGTCTCTTGGGTGTGTTTTCTTCAGATTACGTACTGAAATCAATTATCCATGATCTGCCCACGTCGAAAGGAAATTATTTATGGACGAGTCGCAAACAAACAAACGGCGCGTAAACTTCATAAAGATTTGCATTTTAGGGTGTTAATTTCGTAGAAATTTATCATACATTTGTCATACATGTAATTCTGGATAATTCCATCGATTGGTGAAATCAATTATTATTATCAGCGCATAATCATCTAAATTAAAGTAATATAAATTATATAAATATAATACGATTGTGCGAAGCGATCACTGCGTGTAATCACGATTTACTCGGTGCTAAGTCTGATCATCAACCAAAATTGTTCAATCGATCGATACTCAACGCTGATGCTTAAAGTACGGAAGGTGTTCAGGAAGTCGCGCGTCTTCACCTCGGCAGTGTCTACACTGTCCCGTGTGTACTAATCTATTTTGTTACTTTATTTAACCAATGAAAGCGGTTGAAATCAATGTGTGTGTGTGTGTGTGTGGGTGTGTGTGTGTGTGTGTGTGTGCGCAAGCACCGTTGTATACAAAAATAAATTATAATCGGGGCTCGATCGTATATATCCAAGGTCCTGTAAATATATTTATTGCCACTAATGTATTTATCTATATTAAATAAAAGTATAATCTTTTAACTAAATAGTCGCATTCGTCGCCTCACTTTTGCTCGAGCGTATGTTTCCCTCCTCTTTTTCGCGTTTGATACTTCCCATTTGACGCCACAATTCGCGCCCTCAGAGATTCTCTCTCTCTCTCTCTCTCTCTCTCTCTCCTCTCTCTCTCTCTCTCTCTCTCTTTCTCTCAGTGGCGTTCACGCACGCTTAGATTAAGGATTGCTCGATCGACAGAAGTGTACGACGAATTTTTTACACGTGTATACACGCACGGGTTACTTAAGGTCTACAACATTCTCTTAAATATTATTACTTGGCAACTTTCGCAGAGTTACTCGGACGAGCAAGTGAACGGGGAACGTCAATTCAGATCGATTTATTGTCCGTTAACGTCGCTTACCGACGTCTCTTCCGATCGTCTCTCGAAGAGGAAAGGAACGCTTTCGTAGCAACGGATGAGAATCTTGAGAAGGGATTTTCACGTAAGACATTTCTCTCTCCGCACAGACATTTCCGATGCGCTTACTTACGTGTGTGTGTGTGTGTGTGTGTGTATCGGGCGTAAAGAGGAAAGAAGTAAAATGAAGGAGAGAGGCTCGATCGTAAAGCGTAGCACGCTTGCGGCTTGCGGATAAGAAAGACTCTTGTCAAAAACGCACAGGAATGTTTCATATCTTGTAACGTATATTCTCGCTGGATATATCATTCCACAGTTTCAAACATTCCGTTCATTTATGTGGAATTTACAGGCGGAACGAGTGAGGGGGGAGGTGGGGGGAAGGAGCAGAGGAATAAAGCGGAAAACCCTCTTCTATATGCACGTTGCGCCGACAAATATCCCGCGGATGGTGTAAGCCCGAGAAGATTCAGGAGCGGATGAGATGGGAATTAAAACGCGCGTTTATTTTCATCGTGTCAGTTCTTCTAACAGTGACTGTTAACATATTTTATACACATCTTGCCACATCCGAGATAAATATAACTTTTAGCCTCCTTAGAGCAAATCGTCGTACGAAACGTAACGACCTCAGCATACACAAAAAAAAAACGCAGTAGAACCGAACGATTCGGAGTAGAGACTCGTATAAACGATAATAGTACCTGTTTAATTATCTAAATAAAAGAGAGAGAGAAACACTTATTTATATAGATCTCGCAGGCGACGCCTCATGATCCCGCCGTGTTGTGTTCGTTGTTGGATCGACCGAAGGGGATTCCAAAACGCACACCTCCGACGTCTCCAGAGGACAGTTCGTACGCGCGCATGCGCGCCAAAGCGATCGTAGTCGTGTATCTTTGTGTCATTTGTACGACAAGAAACATCTCCACATTCTTACGAGTATACACTGCTAAATGTAATAATTATGATTACCTTCAATATTATTTTCTTAGGTTACTTCCTCTTCACGATAACCACGGTTTTTATTAATAAAACTAAGGCATCAAATCACCGCGAGAACACGACCTACCGGTACGACGATAAATACTCTCATGATTTTTTATGCTGTCGCGGATTTGATCCGACTTGCGAGTGCTTCTAAGAAACGCTCGTTCGTACTCATTACTGTCGGCGTGTCTATTCTGTAATTCCTGTAAATGCGGCGCTTTCGAAACCTCCGGTCTTTGGAGAGACACGTTTCCGAAGTAGTTGGTGTATTTTCGAAAAGAAGGGGGAGATAGGAGAAAAAGGAAGAAAGAAAAGTCTCATGAAACTTATTTTTGATTGAAATTGAGAAATGCACATGGGAAGAAATGCTTGGCTTGTGCAATTGATCTTCTGTTATTCGGGCGAAATCAGACGCGAGAATTCCTGTACTTTTCTGCAACGTAAATGTTTAAAACAATTAAAAAGTTCAATCTATCAATTGTTACCTCAAGCGAGTTTTCAATCAGTCAAATGTTCAGACCATAGATATAGAATGTACAGACACAACGTTATCTTGTTCTACTTTGTGCCAGGTAGAGTAAGATAAGAGAGTACATGTAATTTTTCTCCCTCGCGCGCATGCGCACCCGTGTAGTTCTCTCGGCAGCCGCTCATCATTGAGTCAAAATACGACCAATCTCGGCGATGGATTTATAGAAAAACTCAGTCAATGCACATATAAATTGCGCACAAACTTTGTTTTCTGTTACCACTTTATATGTTTCTTTTTACTAGATAAAAACATTAGCCACCATGAAAAATGCGTAATTGCGTACCTCCCTTTAACCTCACTATCTTAAGTTATCTTAGTCGAGGAATCAAAATGGAGATGGAGAACAATTTTACATCTATATAAAAAATAATCTATGAGTACAAAATACATCTATGAGACGAATGTTTCCGATCGCGGCGGCAGAAATATCATTTCTGAGTTCTCACTTGATCCTGCTCGAGTTAAACGACCTCAGATGTGGAGGATTTACCGATCCGCTCGAACTTTCACTGCGACGTAGGCACCGAAAAGCCGCATCTCACGGGATTACAGAATAGCGTGAAAATATCGCTAACATGTGCCGAGAAAGAGAGAGAGAGAGAGAGAGAGAGAGAGAGAGAGAGAGAGAGAGAGAGAGAGAGAGAGAGAGAGGGAGAGAGAGAGAGAGACGGAGTCCTCGACGACTGCGATTCGCGTGAACTCAATGCGAACTCAGATCGCGACTCGCAGGAGGACATTCGGAAAAAGACACTGACGCGAATTTCCCTCGCATTCTCCTCCTGCCCTCTCGCCCCTGCGACACGCAGCTCTCTCTCTCTCTCTCTCTCTCTCTCTCTCTCTCAGCCCACTCACGAGAGATTGCTCGCTCTCGGCGCAAAATCGACCCCTCTTCCGCACTTACGATACTTTGTACAGCGTATTATTGCACATTGTCTCTTCCCAGACGCGCGTCTGCCGCGTCTCTCACCGACACGGGCTCGCCCCCTCAGCTGTCCTCAACCTCGCTCGACCGACGGGTCCGACGCGGCGACCTGCGACACGCTCGTCGCCTGCTCCTGCTGCAGCTCCTCAGGGTGCGCGGCTCGCGACGTGCAGCGCACGCGTAGCAGGCCGTAAGGCAGCCAGCCGTTGGCATCCGTGTGCACGCCGTCGGCGTCGTTCTTCCTGTTGCCAGTGGCGGCCTCCCGTTGCGCCTGCAGCCGGTGCAGCATCGCGCCGGCCACGAGGGCGGACACGACCGCCGAGAGCGCGACCACGATGAAGAGCGCGCTGAAGCCCGGCATCGGCAAGCAGATCCCGTAGACCACCTCCTCGCGTATCCTACCTTGGAAGACCGTCACCGCCTCGGTATGCGCGTCTGGGCTGAACGCCAGGTCCGCCTCTGAGATGACCTCGTAGATGCCGCTGACACCGACATCGGCGCTGCGCACTTTCCTGTCCGACACCACCACGGAGCGTCTTCTCCGGGCGGTCGCCGACAGCGGCATCGTCGGCATCGCACCGGTGTCTTCCTCTAGGTTACGCGGCCCGTGCGGAAATTGATCCTGCTCGCTTTCGTATCTAGTGATCCGCGGTGGTTCCTGGAAGAGGAGCGTCCATGTACTCCGGTTAGCGACTGGTAGCGCTTACTTTGGTAGTATTTCGTGTACTCGAAGCTCCGAATGTTTTCGATATAATTCGCTCGTGAAATCCGGAGCTTCAAAGCTGCGAAACTCTGGTATAATTGACGTTTGAAATTCGGGCTCAGAAAGAGCTTCGGATAATTTGACTTTATACATTCGGAATGTCGAAGCTCTTGACAAAAATAATTTTGAGGTGTGCAGGAAGATTCTGTGCAATCTTCACACTCCCGTATTCTGTCGTATTCGAATACAACGGCTCAAAGTTTCAGAAATTCGAAACTTCGACGCTTTAAAGTTGAAGTTCCAAGCTTCGAATAATTCGACTCTGAAGTTTCGAATTTTAAAATTTTATTCGAAGTTTCGGAGTATCGGAGCTCTTGAAAATTAATTTTGATGAGCGTAATAAGATTCAAATGTTTGAATATTCGAATATCCATATTACAAAATTGTATTATATTCGTATAATTCGTTTGGAAGATAAAAATTCAGAGGTCTATTGCTTATGAAGAACGGAAGCTCCAAATATAATCCGCATATTTAATTGAAACCGTATACAACATAACACGCGACGTACAATACTACACATTTAATACTACATGACAAAAATATTCTAGATTCATTGAGCTGCATTTTATAATTCTACCGGTACTTTTAAACATTGCTTGTCAGGCGCTCTTTTTACAGCGTACGCCAATTTAACATTTTAGCAATTGGTTAAACGAAGACAATGATCTCGTGGATTACTTCCGTTTTTACTTTCGCGCATTACGAGGTACGAATTTCGCGTGTAAATAGATAGATAAGTCGGTAAATAAACAACTGATAGCCCTAGTTTTGACAATTTTACCATAAACGGCTTCGACATGTCGGCGTTGTCGGAGTGAAGCTCGCTGCTCTCATAAGGATGCGGCTCGATTGTGCTCGGCGGTAGCCGATCGCTCGTCTGTGCCTGCGCCTTCGGGATTGATTTTTCCACGTCCAGGAAATGGCCGCCGATCGACGTCATCTCATCGCCGTTCTGGATCACGTCGTCGTATAGAGAACCGTCAGCCTGGTCCGCGTTCATCGCTGCGTCCACGTGCTCCTTACCCGCGCTGCTGTTGTCGTCGGGCGGCACGATGGAAGCCGCGGTGCTCTGTTGTATGTACTGCGGTTGCACCTGATCTTTTCTCTCTTGAACGTAGTGAGCTACGGAACCGCTCAGCTGACAATGATCCAAGCAACCGTGTCGGCATATCTCCACCTTTCCGCGGGAATAGTTCGAGATTCGTTAGTCGGCGATTCATCGCATGGAAGGAGAACTTTTGGTTCGTGTAATTGAATTTATTCTTGCTGAGGGACCAGATAAAAACTCGCGCGATTGTTAGCAATAGAAAGATTCTTAGCTCGATATTCTACAGGAGCGCTTTCGCTGTTATCTGCATAAAATTTTACAGATGATCGTCTAGACGAAGTTCTGGCATCAACTTATTTTTAACTGGATGACACGAATATACTGGGTGTTCCTGAGTTTAAACGAGCCAGGCAAAAATCCGCAAAAATATGAAAGATACTAAGAAACGTTTTAGACAAAAGTTGTATGGTTTTAAGAGGGACATAAGTATCTTTTTCTTATATCGGTTTGGTTACAGATGGCGTCACCTTCGAAATATTCACTGATCATTACTTTTCTCAAATGGAAATCTAAATATTTTATTATATAATAGTATCTTTTTCTACCAATTAATTTGAACAACTTTTGTCTGAAACATTTTTTCATTTGCCTAATATTCTTTGAGATATTTAAAGAAAACTTGCTAACTTTTTCAACATGTCACTTACGATAACTTGCTAACTATTTGTCGAAAGAAAAAAATAGTACTAGACCTTTTTTACTCTATTTAATCTTAAGAATATATTGTTACAATAGTGTCCTAACTTTTGTTAATTTATCGACCTTTGGAAATTTCAAAATCAAACTAACAAAAGTTAGGGTACTATTGTAATAATATATTCTTGAGATTAAATAGAGTCTAGTAGTCTACTTTTTCTTCCAACAAATAGTTAGCGAGATATCGTAAGTTAAATATTGAAAAAGTTATCAAGTTTTCCTTAAATATCTCAAAAAATATTAGGCAAATAAAAAAATGTCTCAGACAAAAGTTGTTTAAATTAATTGGTAGCAAAGAATTAAAGAATTAATTGATAGAAAAAGATGATATAATAAAACATTATAATATGAAAATAACATGATACGAAAAAATAATAAAATGTGAGGTTCCATTTAAGAAAAATAATGATCAGTGAATATCTCGAAAGTGGCGCCATCTGTAAACAAAATGATATAATTGTTTTATGTCCTCTTTAAAACCATACAACTTTTGTCCGAAACGTTTCTTAGTATCTTTCATATTTTTCGAGATTTTCACTTAGCTCATTTAAAATGGGACATCCTTATATTATTTTCATTTGTATCTTAAATTAAAGAAAGTGTTATCTCTACAAAATGATCTATGATAATTCAATTTACATTGCTGCAAATGTGTACAGTATCGAAATATTTCGTCGCAGACTGCGTTAAAACCGTGTCAATCAAACAGCATTAAGGTTGCACTGGAAAATCATCATGCATTGAAATTCATCTATCAAGTACTTGAATAAGTTTCCGCCGTTTACTGATAGATGATGTTAGCAGTACTGTGTGCATGTTATTTAAGATGTTAATACATCCGTATAGAAGTACTACAATCATGGTTTAATCGCTCGTGAAACATTATGGTGACAATGCTCTATCCGAAAGAAGTTGTAGAGAATGGTTTCAACGGTTTAAAGATGGCGACTACGACGTGAAAGATAAAGACGCTGTGGTGCACCAAAAAAGTTTGAAGACGAAGAGTTGGAAACATTTTTGAACGAAGATCCACATCAAACGCTTAAGGAATTGTTGGAATCACTAAATGTTGATAAATCGACTATAAGCAAACGCTTAAAAGCAATAGGATTTATTCATAAACAAGACTACTGGGTGCCACATGTTTTGAAAGACAGAGACGTTGAAAAACGTTTAACCATGTGCGAATTATTGCTTCAAAGACAGAAAAGAAAGTCATTTTTGCACCGAATCATTACTGGCGATGAAAAATAGATTCATTACGATAATCCGAAAAGAAAAAAAATCATTAGTAAAGCCTGGTCAGCCATCGAAATCAACGGCAAAATATATTCATGGGATATTCGTGGAAGAAAGGTCATGCTGAGTATTTGACGGGATCAAAAAGGTGTGATATATGAGCTATGAGCTGCTGAAACCGAATAAAACCATCACTGCTGATCGCTATCGAGAACAAATAGTCAATTTGAGCCGATCATTGAAAGAAAAACGTCGAGAATGTGCCAAAAGGCATGACAAAGTCATTTTTCAACATGACAATGCTCGACCGCATGTAGCGGGGCCGGTTAAGGAAAACATTAGAACTGCTCGGATGGGATGCGTTACCTCACCCGCCGTATTCACCGGCGCACCTTGCGCCATCGGACTACCATCTTTTTCGATTGATGCAACATGGTCTTTCGGAGCAGCACTTCACTTCTTGTGAGGATATGAAAAATTGGCTCGATGAGTGGATCAGCTCAAAAGAGGTACATTTTTTTTTATCGCGGAATTCATTTGTTGCCTGAAAAGTGGCAAAATGTTATAGCTAACGACGGGAAATACTTTGAATGATGTATTGTTTATTCTTCTATTTTACTAAATTATATAAATTTGAACGAAAAACGGCGGAAACTTATTCAAGTACCTGATACAATCGAGACGAAATGTTAAAGGAATATACATATCATCTTATCTTTATGTAGCTAATTTTTAAATCAACCAAACACATAATGTCGTTCTGCGCACACTTATCGACGACAGTTTAGCAAGCGTCATTGAGCAGATGCAGCATATAAATATCGTTTTCAGTTGTCTCGAACGAATTTCAACACGAATGTTTATAGTCGAATGTTCAGGCAAGTTTTTGCTTGCGGTAATAGAAATTTAATTGTTCGGTAACAGAAAGACGCGATTGTTTCTCGCTCGTCGGCGAGCTTTTATCTGCTTTCCACTCGAGGCCGCATGAGGCTGCGATCTAGGAGCTGCTTCCCCCGAACAGGAACACGAGATTCTCACGAGCGAGAGCGCACCACGCACGGTACCTTGCACTTGATATGAACGCTCAACGCATCTGGAAACTTGAAGGCGTGGAAGAAGGCGTAGGTGATGACGGTCGCACGGTCGTCCGAGCCACGCGCCTTCAAGAACCGGCTGATCATCTTCGGTCTCAGCACGCAGCCGAATTCGTCGCTCAGCTGTATCGTGTGACCGCCGCCGTCCGAAGCCACGCACGACTTGACCCGCATGTCGAACTCACCTGCGCTCGGTTTAACAACAGACAGTTACGTTAGCGCCCGTTCCCCCGTATGCCGGTCGGCCGGAAAGCCTCGTGTAAAAGCCTCGAGAGAGCTGCGTGTCGCTCGTTACCTCGGTAATCGTTTATGGCGACGACCAGGGTGAGAGTGGAGCCGAGCGGCACGATTCCGGATACCGGTGGTGCCCATGGGCCTTTGCCGTGCTGGATTTCCATCCAGCAGTCCACGTTGTCGCCTGCGACACAATGACGGAAACATGTCGCTTACTCGCTGCCTTTCCTTGAGCAAAGTTCCATCGGGGGTAGGGTGACCCATATGTGCTCTTTCAAGAGTATATATACTCTTTTTAAGGTGGTAAAAAGAGTACTCCCTACTTTTTACGTATCGTACTCTTGTACGTACTCTTTTTTTCGTAATGTTAATTATACTTTGTCGATAATGACCAAAGAGCAGACTTCGGTGACGTTTTCATCACTCACAGCATTTGTGCGCCGCGAGAGTGCGCCAATATCGATTGTGCGTAGAGGTTCTGCCTGCGCAACGGTGCACCGCTAGTTACTACGTAGGCAGTCTGAAAAGTTCTCCACCTGACACATACATGGCATTAGAAACTGTCAAACTATAATTGTATTGGAAAGTGGCATCTCTGATATATTAAACTCATATAAACCCATTTAAAATCTTATTCGTTCTGTCAAGTCATTCGTAGTAGTAGCACCAGTAGAGAAAGCTTTGTGCAAGATGGGTGCCGCATTTGCTAAAAATTGACCAAAAACGCAATTCGAGTGCATATTTCTCAAACGTGTTGGATCGTTTTAAGCAAACGTTTTGGATCGTTTTAAGCAAAATAAAATGGATTTCAAGCGTCGTTTCATAACTGTTGATGAAACTTGGATCCACCACTATACACCAGAGCGAGAAAAACCTTCCGGAATCACACTTTAATGATATTGAATTATTGGAAAAACGTTTGAATAAATGTATTGAAGTTTCAGGAGATTATATCGAAAAATAAAACATATTTCACGGCACAACAATGTTCTCTCATTGTTAGGCCGAGAACTTTTCAGACTGCCCTCGTATAAATCGTGCAGCACAATCGACACTGGCGCGTAGCGCTCTGGCGTTGTGAGTGGGCGGAAAACGGCGCTGATGTCCGCTCTTTGGTAACGACACAGTGAAAACCGAAATTGTCAGGCGATGTACGGAGTGCAAAATATAATTATAAAATATCTTAATGATATAATAAAATATATGTGTTTGACTAATGTTTCTCGATTTATTTAATACTCGCTATGTTTTATTTTAAATATTATACCTAGTAATCCATTAATCACTAGTCCCAGATAAAACATAAAATCATTTTGACGTCAAAATGATATAATTTTTATATTATTTAACGTCACCTTGACTTTCATATGATTTTGTGTTCTACTTACTGTACTCTTTTGGGACCGTAATTAGTACTCTTTTATACTCCTTTTTTTACCCGTCTTTTACTCTTTTTTTATGACTGGGATATGGTCATCCTAATCGGGGGTGCTGACAACCCGGTCGCTCGAACTCGAGCGGCTTTTTATTGCCGCACGGTGGATTCTTCCATCGCGGATTGATGAGTTGTAATATTCTCTTTCGAAATCGAAGCCCGAGGCTGTGACATATTTTACCGTCACGGGAACAAATTTCTCTCATCGATGGAAATATTCACTCGTACATGTGTTAAGAGCCCGCTACAGTTTTTAATTAAACATTTACTATTGCGACTCTGAGTGCGGCAGTTTTTATTCTTGCTTCGAGTCAATTCTTCCAATAAGATTTCATGGTAATTGTTTGGTTTAAGTGAGTCAGCTCCGTACAATCATCTCGACTTGGACGCACGTTGCTGCTGAGGTCATCTTACGGACAAGGAAGGTTAGGGAACCAGGAAATTCAAAAGATTCTGAAACTTTGTGTGGAAGTAAAGTAGTTCGTCCGTAATGCAAAATTATTCTTTGCTTGTGCGAAATTCCAATCTGAGGGGGTGAAACCACCCTTCGAAGAAAAAAACTATATATTTCATTTTCAGCGTATATCTTTTTTAAGGTACGAGGTATATGCAAAAATGGTTCACATGAAAGTTGTAGTTTATTTCATACTCTTTGCAAGTGTGTATTCAGATTTCGCAAAATGTAAACATTTTTGAAACCCCCTCTCCCCTCCTCTTTCGTTACTTTCAACAATTTTTAAGTTGTTCTTTGGGCAGAAACAAAAAGCATCGTATATCAAATCCATCCATATGTAACAATAGAAACTGGTTAGGTGATTACATTGTTTAATTATAATTATACAGAGCTATAGGCGTCGCGCTGTAAATGCGCTTTTGAATTACGCTGTATTCGATAACTGTGTCTATTATCGAGCTGATATTTTTCCATACTGCAAGATAAAAATCTTTTGCATAACACTCAGGAATATGTCCTTAACAACATATGTCAAAGTCATGGATTTTTGAGGAGGTGGACCTTATGTACACATTTACCTTTCTTAATGTACGTGGAAAAAGGATCGATTAAATCAACGTGACGATGAGCGGATCAAAGACGGTTGCGTTTGAGGCAATCGGAATCTGTAGTTTAGTAGTCATTATTTAAATTCGGCTGTAAGAAACAGAAGTTCCCTTCGACCGAAAAGTGTTCGACCCGTTCATCGCCACGTTATTTCGAGCAACACTTTTCCTTCCCGTATTTCGCGTGTATCTTCAACACATCCTATTTCTAGCATCCTTTTGTCGAGATGACCGCGGCAAGGGACAGAGGTGGCAGCCTGGGGTCTCGCAATTTCGCTTATATATGTCTCAACGGCGAAGAAAGCGACGCGACGTCGGGGGCGTATCATTCAGTTCCACACGATCGCTCTTGTTATCTCTCGGGGCGGGGGGGAGGGTGGGGGATTATAGCGTCTCGCCGTAATGCACGTTGCGTCGTCGCACGTGGCACGCTCGCTTTGCGCCGCTTGCGACGAGTACACGCGCACGCGCACGCGCACGCACACACACGCACGTATGCACGTGCGTGCGCGCAAACTGAAATTAACCGATGTGACCACGGAATCTGCCTGCGGTAAACCGCGAATGCTCGCGCGAGTTTTCGCGTGTGGCTCGCGCGATCACTCTGACCGTATTAATTTCACCGTTGGCGCTCGTTACCGCGATAGGGAGAAAAAGGCCGGAAAAAAGGAAGGAAAAAAAAAGAAAAGGAACAAAAAAGCTGCTCCGCGCGGCCGCGATCGCTCGGCTGTTCGACCGCGATATCTCATAAAAGTCCGAGCGCGTGCTGGCGCGCGCGATTGCACTTGAGAGTTGTTTACAGCAACAGATGGCGATCGGCGGCGCCTCGTGCACGCGCGCGGATGTCACGCGGTAGTCTCGATAGTATCGCCGCGGCGGCGGCGGCGGCGCGATACTCGGCGAGTATCGCGCCGGCGATTTATCTCCATTAAGAGGTGGCGTTTGATGGGAGCATAATCGTAAGGCGCTCTGTATTACCTCTGAAGTCCAGCTGTATCACGTCGAGGTCCGCGATAACCATCGGCGGTTTCGACGCGGTCTTCTCGTAATCGTTGAACCATTCGCATCGCAATCGCTTGGCCTCGTCCCAAACTTCCAGCAGATCCTTGTCGTACTGGACGACCACCGTGTTCTCGTAAAACTGCCCGTGCATGTCCGGCTTCGTTCCGCATCTGCGCAGTGAGCGGTGAGAATGTGCGTGAATATGCGAGACTACGTGGTGAGAATGCGTCAAGTAACACGATATGTCTGTCTCTTTTATCCGCGTTGAGCCTCGGCTGCGGCCGCGCCGGCACCTCGCCGAGGTCAGAAATCTTCCAATACGGCTAGTTTGGAAGATTTAAACGCGACTCGTGCGGCTGAGTCAATATGTCTGCCCGGAAATTCCGCGGGTATTCACTGTTTTCACGTGCTCGCCTGGAAGGAAAGATCTCAGCTCGTATAACTGAATGGGGGACTAGACGAAAATTCGATCACGGGAAATGATTATCATGATGGAAGAAATATTCGTCTGAATATTCAGCCGCGCGAAACCTCGCTTGAGATAGCTGAGGGCTGATTGGCTGGTATCCTACGGGGATCTTTCTTTCTCGGTTCTTACAATCGAAATTTCGCTGGCCTTCAGGTAGCAGAATATTCAAGTACACTAACGGACTTGTGTCTCTTGTGACTGATAGAGCTCAATCAGGCAATGTCCTCCATGTTGGATTTCAACGTATAACATATGACAGACTCAATTTTTCTAATCGAATTTATACGATATCTAATAAATATTCTAGGTCAATTAACTAACGCTTTCAGACATTGCCTAATACGAGCTTTCTCGAATTGAGGCATTCAGATGTGTAGACTATTGTTTATTCTATTAACTTTAGGAGATTTCTTTATAGTTTATTTTTCTGCTTCTTCATTATGTATATCAAAGAATACTATCATAAAATCTGTAAATAAATAAATAAATGTTTTTGTAATTTTCATAAAAAACTTTTCAAAAAATTTTGAAGCTGAAATTTTAATTTAAAATTAATTAAAACTAAAATCAATTAAAAAAATGAACTGGTGGTTTTACAGTTGAATTGTTTGACTTTACGCGAAATATTCAGCTAAATGGGTATACATATTAAATATCTGTACAATATACTGTCTGCATGGAAAAAGAACTCGGTTTGTGTAATTGATTTTCTATTAATTTTTGATTTTCTATTATTTTAAGGATCAAATTAAAAGTCGATTGTAGGATCATAAAAATCCCTGCGAGAGCTGTTTATTCAATCGAGTTTTTTTTTAGTTATATCAATCGAATTTTAATGAAGCCGAACATTCAGGTAAATGTTTTCGACCGCATAACAGAAAAATCCTTTCTCGTCATCGAGTTTTCGATTGTTTTTCATTCTACAAAATAAATTGATATTTTTTCAATATGCATATCGTATGCATAAATCCTGCGTGTTTAAATCAAATACAATTTCATGATTTTTCCTCATTCTCTACATGCTAACTCCATGACGTTTTGTAAATACTTTACACATTTTTAAAACATCATCAGCACCCAAGAAAAATATTCTTTTACATCATTTTCTTTTTTTCTGTTTTTATCTTCCTATTTCATTATTTCGTTTATTTAAAAAAGAAACTATCTCTTCCATCTTTTCTAGTTTCGTTTTTTCTATTCTATTATTTCTTATAATTTTTCTCAAAATTTAAGAAATTAAAATTTGAGCGATCACTTAAAATTTTTTTTCTCTTTCTTGATAATTTCTTAAAATTCTCTTATTTCATATAATTAATTCTATTTGTTAATTATCATTGCTTTTTTATTTATTACATTGGCTTTTTCTTTCTTTTTTCTGTATGCTTCACCTAATTCTTTTTATATACATATATACACTAAAGAATTTCCCGTGAATGAAAATTATTGTTATTTTGTAAAATCTGGATACAAAATTTTCTTTTCAAATTTGATACGTCAGCTACTAATTAGTGTTTTGCTCACGTTAAAAGTCCAAAAAACGCCTGACAAGAGTTACGTTGTCGGACAACGTCACATCCTTTATGTTATCGTGTTGTTGAAATTATCAAGTCTAATATTTCGCGGATGGTTGTCATTAGTCCATCCTTCTCATCTTGACGCAATATCTTTTCCCTCGACATGGTTTCACGCTGTGTTAGCCTGCATCAACCGAAAGGCCGAAAACGGGAATTAGCTTAGCGTTTAGTCGAGATTGCGAGCACATAGCTCGCGGCTGGTAGACAGCGTAGCTTATCGAAACACAATGAGGCACCAGCGGAACAATCTCGCGCTTTAATATCGTTAATTCCACGGCTACGGGAATAGGAATAAACGCGAAAGCGAGCGAGCGAGAGCGAGAGAGAGAGAGAGAGCGAGAGAGAGAGAGAGAGAGAGAGAGAGAGAGAGGGAGAGAGAGAGAGAGAGAGAGAGAGAGAGAGAGAGAGAGAGAGAGAGAGAGAGAGAGAGGGAGAGAGAGAGAGCTCGACAGGAGAAATCCTCTCACGCTCTCATGCTCGGCTTCAACGATACCCGCGATTATACGTACTTACGGAAGTATCATTACGTCTTTTCGTTTTTCCACTCAAGCGCTAATCGCGTAAACTCACATGGCGTACGCTATCCGGAAAGAGAAGAACGTCTGGCCGGTGGACGGTGGCACGTAGACGCATCGCGGGTCCGCGTGTTGACCCTTGGACGAGACGATGCCTTCGAAAGGCTGCGAGAACGAGAGGTGGACGTCCATGTGGTCTTTTCCGCACATCACTTCCAACGACTGGATGGCTGGCATGCCCTCTGGTCTCTCCAGCGGCCAAATGTCGCTGTTGCTACTGACGCTCCTCAGGCCAACCACCTGTGCGTTTCAACAATACACACACACACACACACACATACATATATATGCATTTTCTCTGAACCCGCGGCCTTCATTCCCCTGCCTCCTCCTGCCTCCCTCTTCCCTCCCGCCGCCGTCTGTCTTCAAACCTCTGTTTTTCTGCCGTTTCCTGCCTCATTGTTCGACACGCACGTACGTGTTTACGAGGCTCGCGGCTTCAAAGTTACGCGCGTACAACGATAATGATCGGTTGCCTGCATCGACTGCAGCAGCTCCTCGGCTGCTCGCGGCGCGAGGAAATCTCTTTCGGACGCGATTATGAGCGAGGGGTCGTTGGTCATCGGGTCGGAACACGCGGCAGGATGTGAGACTCAGTGTGCTTGCGTAGGTCACGACCATCGCCCGATGAATCGATGAGTAATATTTAATATCGATTAGCGGCAATATACAGGATGTTTAAAAAAAAAAGGTTCGGGATTTTAAGAGTAGATAGTGCTTGTAAAATGAAGGAGAAAAGGTCCTGGTAAACATGGATCGGAAAATTTATATTTTCGGAATTGTGAACAATTATTTATTTTAATCAAAGCGAGTGACTTACTGACTTCTGGTGCTTTTGTATTCTCTGACATAATTTGTTTGTGTCGTTTATCGGCGAAGACAGTATCATGCTTTAAAGGAATCCCTAAAAAAGTCTCTTCGTTCTTGCTCAGAATGTAAACAACCATCTATTTTCTTCCTATTTATTCACACGCTTCAACAAATAATTGTTAGTCGCATATCCTCGTGAATAATGATTAGTTACGAAAAGCTTTCAAAGTTTTCACAAAGTACGGTAAGAATGAAATTATATATTGCTCTAATCAAGAAATGGCAGAAATGCATTTCATGTATAGCCGTGCACTAGAAGTAAGTGAATCACTTGTTTTAGTTAAAATAAATAACTGCTCATAACTTCGACAATATTAATATTTCGACTCGTGTTTATTAGAACTCTTTTTTTCAATTTTGTAAGTACTATCTGCCTTTAATGCCTTTAAAACCTTGTTTTTGAACATTCTGTATATGTATATACAGGATGTCCGGGATCTTTTAGAAACGAAAAATTGTAAAGATTAATCAGATTAAACTGAGAAGAAAAGTCAAGTGATCATTTTGAAAAAAGTCCAATAGTTTATTAAGTTATTAATGATTAAAAATGACCATAATCTAGAAGCTCTTTTAATTGATAACTTGTGTACTAAAATTTGCGTACTTATTTGCAAAAGGGACTCTTTTGTTCAGAATAACCTAATTTACAATTATATGATGGCTATCGTGTCTAGCGATAGATATGAGTGTATTGAATTTTGAGCTCTGAATCCTGAATATGTCAATTAAAATAAAAGGATCTATAAATGTGGTCATTTTCATTCATTAATAAGTTAATAACTATTGCGATTTTTGCAAAATGGTACTTTCTTCTCAGTTTGATTCTCAGTTTGATCTGATTAATCTTCACAATTTTTCGTTTTCAACAAATCTCGGACACCCTGTATATGTATATATAGAATTCTTCTTATAAATATAATTATAAAATGCACTATTATACAATATATATATATATATATATATATATATCGTCATATTATCATACACCATACATGTAATATCCATCAAACATAAAGTGTAATATCGTATTATCTGTCCTTAAAGTTCTGAATCCTTTTTCTTTAAACATCCTGAAACCGAGACACGTCGGCAGACTGTTCAGAATTTCGGTGTGAAAACTTTTCAATTAATCATTGTAATCGTTTGTACTAAAAAAGATAGAGATAATCTTTCTTCAGTTTTGTGTGCCATGTACGATTTTGCAAACCGTGTATTTTTTCCTATAATAATCGAAATACAAAGAGAGTAAATCACAGTAAACTACACATGCCAGTGAAGTCTGAGAAATACTTCGTCGTTTAAAAATCATTTTGTAATGATACGGTTTATTATTATTGCTTCAAAAAGAAAAACAACGCAAAGGCGATTGCTAGAATACAGCGACATTATTTCTTTTTTATTGACATTAATGTAACTCACTATGATTCTCTCTCCCTCTCAGGTTAAGCTATCGACCTGAAATTTTTGACATCATGCTAGATTATATTGATCTGTCATAGCGAGTCGACATGCCTGGCCTCAAACACGCGCAGTAGTTTGCACTAATGTAATCTCATCTGCGGACGAAAATTGCCATCATTACGCAAAATGTTTCATCACACAACTGCACGGGGAACTTTATTCCGACAATAATAACGTCACTTAAGTTTATTCATTCGCGACGGAGAATGTTAACGCGGAAATTTCGGAACGCTGGAGGATACACTCGGCTGCTCTCAGAAGAGAAGACTATTCTCTCTTTCTTAAATGCAATATATTTCTCTGATCTCAGTGAAATTCAGGGGAAGCTACGCTCTAGAAGGAACGTCTCGCGATTTCGTTCTCGCGCTGTGCCACCTTCACGATAAATACAGGAACGAAGTGTTTCGCGAAAACATACCTCAGATTCCCTTCTACCCATTCGCGAGCTCGAGGCGGATCACCGGCGAGCGTGATCGCCGATAATTAATTGAAGCGGCCATAAATGCTGATCGCTATTTTCACGCGGCACCGTCACGTCGCGTCGCGTCGCGCGCGTCGCGTCACAGCGAATTACTCCGGGAAATAAGCAGTCGAGTCGTAATGCGTAATTGAAACATCCGTCCTTAATACCCCGCGTCGGGAATCATTAGCTGTAAATCAACTTTATTACCGTATATTCGCATCGAGTACCCTTTTTTGCGCGGAGCGTGTCCACGGGCGAGAGGAGGAGCGGCTGACGGAGAGGCAAAGGGGGAGGGAAAGAGGGGGAGAGAGAGAGGGGGAGAGAGAGAGAGAGAGAGAGAGAGGGAGAGAGGTTTTCTCTCCATAGGGGTACATGGGCTGTAATGAAAACTTAAGTGCCGGTGCGTTTTCGCTCTGCCCGGCCATTAGAGAGCCGGGATAATCCATACGATTTAGCGATAAATAGCCCCTCACGCTCAATCGGAAACTGACGATCTCGCGCTCGCGTACAGCTCCCGCCGCCGCCTCTGGCCGCTAATGCCGGCGTGCTCGGCGGGGTAATCGCGGCACGAGCCGCACGACGAGAGCCAGGACCGTCTGAACGATCGCGCGACGCGTCTGTCTGTCCGTCTGTCCGTCTGTCGGAAATTAATCAATAACACACGCACGCACACACACACACGCACACACACATGCTGAGCGCGCGACGGCTTCCACATCGGCGCTCGAATCCTCATGCTGAAACTTCCTGCATCGAAGTGTGCCTGCAGCCGGTCGGCTGTAAGCGCGGATCCGAACGCTGTTAGAACTCGCAGTCGCGTGAGCGCGATGCTCAGCCTGTGATTACAGAAGCAACGACGACGGCGACGACAACGACGACGAGTGTCGCGCAAGGTGTTTTCGCGCTGTTCCGCTTGTCCCGCTTGACTGGTTCTTATCGCGCTGCTTATCTCCGGCGGTATCGCCGCGGCTTGATTATGTTAATTAAATTTATCATCACTTCCCTGTATGTTTATTACGTTAATAACACGGCGCTGCGATCGTTCATTACGATGATGCGAGCCGCTAATAGCCACACGCAGTGCGACACGCATCCACGTCTGGGAATGTTCTTCGTTTTTGATTTCGCAGTCGACCTACATTTGCTAGCAACTTTATCAATCGATGTGCTAAGATTGTATCCTTTATAAGCGGTTCGTGTGGCGCTCATCTCTCTCTCTCTCTCTCTCTCCGTCATGTAGAATGAAATGTGAAAAAGAAAGGTTTAGACAAAACAATATCTCGTTGAAAATGATTGTATAAAATTATATATAAGTTATACAGGGTGTTGAAAAAAGAGGTTCAGGACTTTAAGGGTAAAATAGTATTCACAAAACGAAAAAAAAAGTCCTGATAAATATAGGTCAAAAAATTAATAATATCAAAGTTATGAGCAATTATTTATTTTAATTAAAGCAAATGACTTCTGGTGCTTTTGTATTCTCTGATGTAATTCGTTTACATGTTATTTATCGGTAAAGAAAACACTATATTTTAAAAAGATTCTTTTCTGAAAAAGAAGTTTCTTGCTCGGAATGTAAACAAACATCTATTTTCTTCCTATTTATACATACGTTTCACCAAGCAAACGTTAGTAACATATCATTCGTGAAAAGTAAATAGTTACGGAAAGCTTTCACAAAATTTTCACAATACGATAAGAACGACATCTTATTCTAAGTATTATTCTAAGTGAATGACTTGCTTTAATTAAAATAAATAACTATTCATAACTCCGATTGTTGATTTTTCGACTCATGTTTATTAAAACATTTTTTTTCCATTTTTGGGTACTATCTGCCTTTAATGACTTGCAATCATTTTTTTAAACATTTTGTATATGTATATACAAAGCATCCGAGATCTTTTGGAAACAAAAAATTGTGAAGATTAATCAGATTGAATTGAAAAGAAAAGTCAAATGATCTTGCAAAATGATTTTGCAAAAATCGCAATAATTATTAAGTTATTAATTATTGAGACGTCTAGAAGCTCTTTTAATTGATAACTTGCAAATTTGTGTACTTATTTGCAAAATATTAAAGGATTTTTTTGTTTAGAATAACTTAATCTACAATTATATGACGACTATTATGCCTAGTAACAGGTTCAAGATTCAGGGTTCAAAGTTCAATATACTCACATCTATCGCTAGACACAGTAGCCGTCATATAATTGTAGATTAGGTCATTCTGAACAAAAAAGTCCTTTATAATTTTGCAAATTTTCAAGTTATCAATTAAAAGAGCCTCTAAATGCGGTCATTTTTAATCATTTCCAATTCTCAACTTTAATAACTTAATAACTATTGTGATTTTTGCAAAATGGCACATGACTTTCCTTTCCAATTTGATCTGATTGATCTTCACAATTTTTCGCTTCCAAAAGATTCCGGACACTCTGTATATACGTATATATGTATACAGAATTCTTTTCATAATTATATAAGATGTATTATTATTTATACGTACTATTATTGTATGTACTATTATTTATATATACTATTATTATACAATATCAAGTTATACTGTTATATACCATATGTATAATATGATCTATTAAACATAAAGTGTAATATCTTAAATGTTGTAAAAAACGAAAAAAGAGGATTGACTTTTATATTTCTGTCTGAAATACGTCGCGAATATGTAAACACTAAAAAGGTGCGCATCTACTGGATGGTTGAAGGATTCGTAAAGTTTATGTCGCGACCATCACGCGAGTCTATTCGGGGAGGATGCACCGAGCTCTCGAAGTCATATGTTGCCGTGTGAGATGAAATGGGAGAGACACGCAAGCGAAGAGAGCGTGTGTGGCAAATATCGTCGGGGGATAAGCAACAACGCGCCGCGGGCGGGTAATCGCGTATCGCGAAGCAGCCGATAACCGCCGAGCGCTGAGAGCGGCGTGTCGGGCGTGTCTGTTTTGAGCGTTTTCTTAAAACTAGAGGGAATGTTCTACACGCACGCTGTATATTAGCGTCCGCGTCGGCTGTATAAAATCCGTGGCGACGGCGTAGTACGTAGGACACACGAGCGCGCTCGCGCGCTCGTACACGCGCGGTATGCGAACGCGGCATCGTTGGAGCAAGACAAGGTGTTCCCTATGTATTCCGCGCTCGCGCAACGCTCGCGCCGTAACGGGAGAGGCGTCTTTACCGCTGCATTAACGGTCGCCGTTTTTCGCGCAAGTGAAAACACGTTTCTACGCTCTTACAATCGCACTGTTAAATGACAACGTTTCATTAGAAATGATTACGCACCTGGCGGACGCGCGCGGCGCGTACTCTTTTTGCCGAGCCGCGGCGAAGCGGCATCGCCGCGAGTATCGATACCGCCGATCGTTGACTCGACTCTACCCCTCGCGATCCCGATGCCCGCCGAGGTGTCGAGATTGCCATTTCGGCGTTTAATCGCGACGACGTATGTTTCCACACGTGTTCCTACGTACATATACTATCATAAATTCCGCAAATAACTAAGTAAATAAATGTTTTCATAAAAACTTTTTGAAAAATTTCGAAGTTGAAATTTTAAGAACTTGCTAAAATTAATTAAAAAAAAAAAAAACCCCGTAGTGTTTAAGGAAAGGGTTCAGGCTTTAAGGGCAGATGCTACTTACAAAATGGAGGAGAAAATAATATTCTAATAAATATGAGTCGAAGCATTAACAATGTAGGAGTTATGAACAATTATTTATTTTCATTAAAGCAAATGACTTCTGATGCTTTTGTCTAATGTAATTCTCTAATGTAATTTGTTCACGTCATTTATCGGTGAAGAGATACTTTAAGGAAATCCTTCGAAAAAAGCATGGGTCAGAAAATTAATATTGTCGGAGTTACGAACAATAGTTTATTTTGATTTTGAAGCAAATGAGACTCACTCGCTTCCGGTGCTCTTGTGTATTCTTTCATGTAATTTGCCTGTGTCACTTGTTTAACTTCATTTAATTTGTCCATGTCACTTGCTTTAATTAAAATAAATAATTGTTCTCAACTCCGGCAATATTCATTTTTCGTTTATTAAAACCTTTTTCCTCCATTTTGTGAGTACTATCTGTTCTTAAAGTTCCTTTTTTTAAAAACATCCTGTATAATGTAGATATTGCTTTGAAATAATTCGTCAACGTTTCGAAGAAGCGAAATAGAGCTTTGTTGGTCGAAATTTGTTGCTGCAGCGATATGATAAAAACAAACTCACACTGTTGAGTAACAATTAATTCAATACATAGTATATTTGCTCTATCTATAAATGTAATTTAAAATGTCGTTAAAAAAGTTTCTATTACCGATTATTTTTCGCGTCGCATCGACAACGATGAAAGTCCGTTCAAAATGGAGCCGAGTCACATTATGTCCAATTTGAATGTAAACTGGAATTGAAAAATAAATTTCCAAATATACGTCGATTTTAGGAAAGAATTACTACGTAGAATTTTATAACCAAGAAACAAATTGATGTTCCGCCTTAATTTATTATTTTCCCGCCTTAGATATGCTGTTTATATCTCAGGAACTGAAATCTGCTGTTAAAACATTTATCACGTTTCCCGGCAAAATTTATCGTGCATTTCTCAGCGAGATAAATTCCACCAACAGAGCATTATTCTCGGCGCCGCCATAGGAAACACGCTAAAACTCGAAAGATTTATATGAAAATGAAACTGTAATACTCTCTGCTGCGTTTATTTCTTTCACACTCCACTGAAGCACCCCCGTTCGCGACTTTTTATACCAGCTCCTCCCTTGCCGATCTCGATTGGCATCGACGCAGCCCTCGACGTGATTTAATCTCTCCCTCGGTGCAGGGACGCTCCATAAAAAGTCCCCTGCAAATGTGACACTCGCATCGCACTCGCGTGGAAGGTAGCGATCGCAACGAAAAAGGACGGGGTTTACGGCTTCTCGGGGCTTCTCGTTACGACCTCGTATGTATCGGCATTCCGCCTGTTATTCGAACGTGAGGCATATCGGTAGGTGAGTTTCCCATCGTGCGCGCGCGCGCGCGCGGCACCGGTGGCGTTCGAATGCTAATGCCCGTCCGCGGGTAGTCGATTGTACTTCTCTCTCTCTCGTGACACGCGGAAATAGCCGCCTCGGTGTGCGGCCGCGGCGTCCTCGCGTGTGCCGATCCGCAGACGGAGGATCGGGGCCGGCACGAATAGACGAGAGAAGCCTACGACGACCGATTTCACTGACCTTCCTTAACCTTCTGCGGAGAGACCCTTATTATACTCGTATAACCGCCGAGAGAGAGAGAGAGAGAGAGAGAATCCGCGTTAAGCTTATTACTTAAGCCGTCGCGTTCCGAAGCCTCGAAAAACTCGGCTCGACAATGAGTCGCGGCCGAGTATCGGCCGCTGCGAACGTTGACGTTGCGACACGACAAGCCAATTCATACAGCGTTTATAGTTTGATCTTGTAAGGGTGCTTCTTCAGCGCTCTGTCCGATATTTTGAGAGACGATTTTTCAGGCTACTTTGTGAGGAGAAATTCATATATGAGCACTTATATGGTCTTATTTCAGAGATGCAGGATGAACGTTTTATAAAATTATCGCTTCCCTTAACAGTTACTAAGCGAGAGGTTTTTCAAATTGGATTCAGTAAATAAGCAGGATATTACTTTCATTTTTGCTTATAATCGTCGTTTTTGGTACAAAGTTAATAGCGTAGAAAATTAAAGACCTGAATGGTACATAGATGCTGGAAGGGCCGATGGATCGGTTATATAAAATGTTAAGAGAGGAAATTAATCTGTCAGTAAATGCACGTACTTGATCTTATTCTAGCTAGCTAACCTACCATTGTAGATCATAATGGTTCAGTTTTTCACATATAAAGCAAAATGCGATATAGGGTGTCCTATTTTAAATGAGCCAGATCAAAATCTCGAAAAATATGAAAGATACTAAGAAGCGTTTTGGAAAAGTTTCAAGGGGGGTGGGGACATAAAACAATTATATCATTTTGTTTACAGACGGCGCCACTTTCGAGATATTCACTGGTCATTACTTTTCTTAAATGGAAATCCCAATTTTTTATTATATCATCTCTTTCTACTAATTAATTTCAACAACTTTTGTTTGAAACATTTTTTTATTCGCCTAATATTTTTTGACATATTTAAAGAAAACTTGGTAACTTTTTCAATATTCAATTTACAATATCTCGTTAACTAATTGTCGGATGAAAAAGTGGTACAAAACTTGTTTATTCTATTTAAGATTTAAGTCTTAAGAATATATTGTTACAAGTGCTCTCACTTTTGTTAACTTATCGACCTTTGGACATTTCAAAATCATCAAATTAACAAAAATCAGTATTTATATATATATATATAAATGAGAGTACTTTGTGCGATCGTTATGTATCAAAGGAATCGTTTCTTGTATAAGATAAATAAATATTATGATTTCTAGTTAGAGCAATGTAAGTGTTACATGACACATGTCGTACATAACAGTTACATTGCTGAGTAAGGACTTATAATATTGACGAAGTGTTAGCGCTAGTTGACGTCAGTCTACATTGTGGTCATGATAGATTAGGTACCTAGAATAAGATAGAAGACGTGCTTTTACCGGCAGATTAATTTCGTCTCAACATTTTATACAACCGATTTTATCGACCCTTATAGAAGCATCCACGTACTATCTAAACCCCTAGCTGGAAGTAGACCGCGTATATATTACCAAAAACCATGTATCTTTCTACAGTAATACATAACCTCTCACCCTACGCTCGTAGATCACGCGCGCGCCTCTACCGAAGGGTTAAAGTATAAGATCAGTCTATAGAGCGCCGCCCGCAAAGTCGACTTTCCAGCTTCTTCCACAGACCAAGCCCGCCGTCTACGTTCTACACCGGCGGAAAATTATGACAAAACTTCGCAGACGGACATGACATCACATGACATGAATCCCGATGTCGCGAGCAAGGTCGCGGAAATGGGTTTCCCGCCGTCCCACATAGAGGACAGGATTCTCGCGGTGAGGAAGGAACGACGGTGGCGAGGAGGTGGCGAGGACACGTGAGGAGGAGACGACGGCGACGGCGACGTAGACGGGACGGGAAAGGGGGCCTTGAGACGCGGTTAACGGTACCTAGAGTAGGCACGAATATCCGCTTGCAAGCTGTCGCGGCTCCCGCCGCGTCATCGCATTGTCATCCCGGTGGAATCGCGAATTCCCACCGGTGGGCCGGAGTGTCACCACTGTGAGAAGAGAGGGAGAGAGAGAGAGAGAGAGAGAGAGGGGGAAGAGCAACAACGGGGCCTCTCGATGTCGCGCGCGGCTCGCAAAAGGCCCCCGGAACGGTGTCCCGGTTGTATTAGGCGGTCAAATGACTATTATGTGAAGTGTCGGGCTGGGTCTCGCGCGTGAAAGAGAGAAAGAGACACCGTTATTCATTAATTATAGGATATCTACCGGGCGGTCGCGCCATTGGCCAAACACACTTGAAATTGCGGCCCATTATCGGAATCGACGGCGGCCAGTCGATCGGCGCTCGATGCACGGCTCTAGGGCCTAATTGACCGACAAACGAAACCGCTAGAAGAAGAAGAAGACGCGCTATGAAACGCAAGTCACGAATCCCGTGTGTGAGTTCCCGTGGCCGGGCTGCGCTGTGCTAGTCGATACGCCGATGTCCTCTCTCTCCTCCTCTCTTTCTCTTTCCCGCGGTGTCGCCAGGCTCGTTCGTTCGTTCGTTCGTTCGTTCGTTCGTTCGTTCGTCGCTCGGCCAACGCGATTATTAAGACGGCAAATATCTGACGGTTTCATCTGCCGACGTAGGTAGCGTTCCTCTGCCTCGCCGATGAACGTTTCTAACCGAGTCCAAACGAGGCGATATGGATGTGGCGCGCGCATGCGCTCAAAGCGCTGCGCTTTAATTATTTACTGTTAACCTCCAGCGGAACAATATGAGGAGAGACATTCGTGAAGATTCTTTAACTGATCAAAGTATATTAATTCTTTGGGGCATAAGACAAAACAGTGTCTGGTTGCACAGGAATTTTAATTAAGAAAAATACACTGAGAAAAAATTGTATTAAAATTAAACAAATTTTTGTTCGAATACGACTGTGAATATATTTCTTTAAATTAAGCGATTATTTTCTAAAATTCAAGGAAAAAAGTTTATATTCAGAACCTTTGTATTTCATTTTAGAAATTAGTCGTTTAATTTGAGTAAATTTATTCACAATCGTATTCGAACAAAGATTTGTTTAATTTTAATACAATTTTTTTTCACTGTATATAATAAGTAGGTTTGTTTCGTTTATAAACTATGCATTATGAGCCTCTGTGCCTCGAGTTGTTGTCTTAAGTGGGATGGAAAACATCCCAGTGTGTATACAGTACTGAAAAGGCGGGACACTTTTTATCCCGCTATGCCTCAACAAGTTAAACGTTACACTCGATTTGCAAGTCAGCCGCGTCGATCTTCGCGAACAGGCAGTAGGAGACATGCGATCGATAGGGGATCGGACTGCAGGTTGACTCAGGGGGTGTGTCGACTATATGCTGGTTTATGCGGCCATTGTGAGGGAAACAGTGGGAAAGCAGTCGCAAAATCGTCCTTTTAGGTACTTCTCCGCGAATACCACTGAAAATTGAGAAAGTTACTGCGGTTGAAAAAGAGAAAAGTCTGATTTACGAACAGCCGAGTGAATTGTTGGACATCATATAATTTCGGAAACAAATGAATTTGAGTGACGTATCGTTAGCTGGAAGGGGATTTCTTGCGCTTCTATAATGCACTATGTTGCGTGATAAAAGCAATTTTTATTTTACAAGATGATTGAGAAATCGAACATATGGATTGATGAAGGGAGTAACTTACATTTATCTGAAAATTCGTACATGATTTGGTTAATTCGTTTTGATGATGAACACATAGTATATAATATATAATGTATAATGTATAATGTATAATATATATATATATAGTGTGTAATGTATAATATATAGTGTATAGTATATAGTGTATAGTGTATAATATATAGTGCATAGTATATAATATACGATATATTATATAGTATAGTATATAGTATGCCGTATATTATATAATATATAGTATATAATATATCGTATATAGTATATAAATTACCACAGCATTAAAAATGACAAATCAATACTTTGGACTTGAGGAATCAAGCTATATTGTTGCAAACGAGAAATAAAAGTCGCTATGTCTCGATCATCGAAAGTTCGCCTTTGCTCTCGTACTTCTTCCGCGATGAAAAGGCAAACAGTAAAATTCATTTACTAGAAAATATTGGGTTGGCAACTAAGTGATTGCGGATTTTGTCGACAGATGGATTTTACACTTTCTTTTGTTTCGTTAATGTGTTCAAAGTACCTAACCTATATTTTTTTCTTATTGTTTGGACTTCTACCTTTCATTTAGTACAAAAATTATATCGATTAGTTCTTTAGTTTTGTTTTTATCCCAATTAAAAAATGGAAGAGCAAGACGTGCACTTCAGACATATTTTATTGTATTATTTCCGAAAAGGCAAGAACGCATCGCAAGCACACAAGAAGTTATGTGCCGTATATGGGAATGAAGCCTTGAAAGAAAGGCAGTGTCAAAATTGGTTTGCCAGATTTCGTTCTGGTGATTTTTCATTGAAAAATGCTCAACGATCTGGCCGTCCAGTTGAAGTCGATGAGACCCATATCAAGGCCACATATCGATTCAGATCGTCATAGCACAACACGTGATATTGCAGAGAAGCTCAATGTATCGCATACATGCATTGAAAAAAATGTAAAATAGCAAATTAAAAATTTTGAATTTTCATTCTTATTTAAAATCCGCAATCACTTAGTTGCCAACCCAATAATTCTAAACGACAGAAAGTTTCTCAAGGACTTCTTACGCTCGGTACGCAAGTAATTTTTAATACAGAAGAGAGCATGCACTTTTCATCGGATCGTTCCCGGCATAAGAGCAAAAGAAGGTCTTTCCCAGGGTTTTTATCAAATCAACGAGATTAGTTGAGTGAGCAGTTCTAACACGCAAATTCGGAAAAGTCTGCCAACTCGGCCCGGGCCTGCTATGTTCGTTCGTACATCTGTCGCCAGTCGTCACCGTGTGACTGACTTACCATGTAGATCAGCATACGTAGCAACTTCCACACCCCTGGCATCCTGGAGGTCCCAGCCTCTCACGACGAAACACGCTGCTCTGCAAAGACAAACGTTGACCCCGCCATTAGTTCGCGTTAATTTCAGCGCCAGCTGTGCGCGCGCTCGCTCGCGCTCGCTCGCGCTGTGCTACGCGGCCGAAGCCGGATCTATTTTAATTTATCCGACCATCATGGTCTAGCGAGCAAATTAACCGGCCGCCGTCCGTACCAAGTTGCGCTTCGAGTCCCAAGGAGGTCTCGAGCGCAAAATTGATTTGCCGGGAGAAATCATGGTTACGGAGTTTCGAGTATGCGCGCGGGTTTACGGGCCGGCCGCGGCCGCGAAATCAGGATACGCGGCGCGCCGCGGCGCGAAATTGCCGAGAGATAGTATAACAGTTTCCTGTCAAAAATTGGAGCACAGACGATGGAGATATACCACGCGCATGACTATACGTCTATACGCCGCCGGAGAACAGAACGGTCATAAGTAGATTACGTATAGTATAGCTCGCCCGCTTCTCAGAGCGGCTCGGACATTTTCTTTTTCTCCTTTTCGGGGAATGCAGTCGGGAACGCAGCAGAGACAGAGAGGGGGAGATGTCGAATAAGAGAATTTGACTTGTAATTTCCCAGAAGCGAAACTTCTCTCATCTCGGTCATCGGCTGCGTTGCGGGCCGCACCGCCATGCGAGAAAAGTGCTCAAACCGTTTCCAAACGATTTTCAAACAGAAGCTCTGTATGTGTATACGTGTGTTAAGACGAAATGCTGATCTTTCTTCGTAAACTTTACGTCACGTTGACTGCGCAGAATTACAAATATTTTTACACAACGAAAGGAGGTCAATGAACTCGATTGCTCAATATACGGCGAGGACGACGACAAATTTGAAAAGTTACATTCCGAGCTGCCACGGTTAGCGTAAATATTGATGCAAAAATAATATAAAAGTTCCGCAGCACTTGTATATATCGACCGCGTATTTGCTTCGTTCAGCGAAACTTCAAAGAACATTGCTGTACCTTTACAGCTGAAGTTGGAGAGGCTGAAAAATATACGGAAAGTTCGCAGAAGAAGTTCTATATTTGCATACTTACGTTTTCTGCTAAGCATTGTAAAATAAAATATGTTTATACAAGGTCTATATATACCAAGTGTCTCCAAACGGTTTGGAGACTTTTCGTTGCACGAAGTTTGGCAAGTAGCCGAATGGTTCGATCAGAGAAGGCCCTTGGTTATCAAAATTCCCAGAATTAAAAATTCCCTGTCACTGGACATTTGTTACGTCCCCACTTGCGTTGGAAAAAGTGCCCAAAAAGCCGTTTCAAAAGCCATTGTATTGTAAACAGAACGGTTGTCCATATTTGTTGTGCAACTTTCGGAACAGATCCGCCTGGAAACAAATTCTCCCACTGACCAAAACGAAGCCGAACGTTCCGAAACTCATCGAAAAAAAAAAAAAAGAAAAAAAAGAAAAAATAGAAAAAGGAAAGGAAAAAATAGCCACCTTTTGCTCACGATTGTATGAGAAAGCCGAGAAGAGCGTGTTAGTGCTTATCTGATGTGGCGTTCTGACGATCGCCTCCACGCTATCGACTTTTCTGAGTTCGTCATTCATTTCTGCAACCCCTTAATACTTGCAGGCGATAGCAGTAAAATAACACGCCGGCTTTGGCACGCGTAGCGCCACGCATTCATGTTTGTTATCGCTTGAAATTAGCCCCGTGCCCCGAGATAGCCCCGAGATTAGCCGCGACGGAATCTCTTAACGCGCGGACGGATATTGATAGTTGTAACGGTACGTCTCCGTAAAGATGGCCTAATCCTAACGTATAGCCCGTGTAATCGACCCGGAGATGACGGATGCAATGAATGTCTAACAGCGCGACGCTTAATGCGATTCACGCGCATCGTCCATTTGCGCCGCGCAGGATCGGCACCGATATGGCGGTAATTATTGCCGCGGACGAGATCGCGCGAAAGTCGAAAGCCGAACGTTACTCTATCATCGTGTGCATTTTTTGTTTCGTTAAAAATGTTAACGACCCCGGCGTTCTCTCCCCTCCTCTCTCTCTTTCTCTCTCTCTCTCTCTCTCTCTCTCTCTCTCTCTCCCTCTCTCTTTCTTTCGAGAACGCAGATGTAACAACCGTAGCGACGGTATCCACGTCGCAATTCACGTAAATTAATACTGATGTTCCCGCGCTTTCTCACGCGCGCGAATGTCTCTGCCGTCGGGATATTCGCCGCAACAATTCGCGTTTCGTCGCGAATTTGTTTTTTTTTTGGTGCTTTGTGCGCAACACTGAGAATCTCATTCACTCGAAGGTCTCTTCCTGTGAGATTTAATTTTGACTTTGTCTAATGAACTAAATAAACTATTAAACTGAAAACTAAAATGATCGAACTATTCGAATCGATCAAATTATTCTGACTAAAATGAACGAAAAACGAACTAAATGAACTAAATAAACTAAAATATAATTTTAACTATTATTTTAGCTTTAATCGCTGCGAGGCATCAGCGATACAGTCGCTGTAGCTGCTTCAGTTGTGTTCGATATAAAAAATCATCGAACGAGTACTTTTCTTGCGTATATGAATTTATATGAGAGTAAAGCGCATATTTCAAATGAAAATGCCCCGAGTCGGAATTTTGACTTTACAGTAACCATGATTCTATCAAACTTGAAAATAGTTGGAAAAATAGTTATTTGTGTCGACATTAAAATTAAGTTAGAATATTAATTTAGAACACATCTAAGATTTGCTTAATAGCTTAATATCGTTCAATCAGTCTAGCAGTATTTAACATTTATTTTTTATTATTGGGTGTGTGAATATGACTCCGCCCTTTCCCAACAGATGTTGCTTTTAGTATTGTTAACGTTTACTAATAACTGGCAACACTTGTATTCGATAGTACTTTATGTCAACTTTCAAACGTACTACGTGAAATTTGGTAAGCAACAAGTGTTTTACCTTACTTGAAAATGTCGGTTTTCGTTTCAAACAAACATCATTTGCGGGAAGTATTATTACGCTATTTTATTGCGAAGAAAAGTGCAGCGGAAACTTATCATTTGCTTGTGGAGATTTACGGCGATCATGCTCCATCTAATACAACTTGTAAGGAATGGTTTCGACGATTTCAAAATAATGATTTTGGAACTGAGGACAGAGAACATGGGAAACCGCCAGAAAAATTTGAAGATGCTGAATTGGAAGCATTATTGACAGAGGATTGTAGCCAAACTATTAAAGGAGAAGTTTACCGACGACAATTAATGCGTTTGAAGCGAGCCATAGAAGAAAAACGGCCAGAATGGGTGAATAGGCACAGCAAATTAATTCTTCAGCATGATAATGCCAAACCGCATGCCGCAGAAGTCGTGAAAAGATATTTAGATGGATAGGACTAGGAAGTGCTACTCCATCCGCCATATTCGCCAGACATAGATCCTTCAGATTACTACTTATTCCGGACAATGCAGTCAGATCTTACGGGAGAACGGTTCACTTTATACGAAAGTATCAAAATTTGGCTTGATAATTGGATCAGCTCAAAAGACCAGGACTTCTTCAGGCAAGGAATACATAAATTACCTGAAAGATGGGCAAAGGTTGTAGCTGCAGATGGAGCATACTTTCAATAAACTTTTCTTTAATTTTCTAAATAAGCAAATGTGTTTTATTTTAACAAAAAAGGGCGGAGTCATATTCACACACCCAATACAATAAGCAATATATTACATAATTCTTGAACAAGTGCTTCTTTTTAAACTTTAACATGGAAGAAACGGCAATAAATAAATATTTATAATGTCATAGTGGAAAAATAGCTTCTGCACGAAGAGAGAATTTTATAATAAAAATAACTATAGAACTCTTTGGAACGAAGAAACATGTCAACATTTCGCCTGAATTGTCTTCTCGTTTCATACGTGCTATTTATCGGTTAGTAGAAAGTTGGAATGTATTGCCCAAAAGTTGATAATTTTAAGTTTATCAAGTTCTAAAGATTCATTAATTTTTAAATTCTGACAGAAATAATAACCATCGCTGCACATTATTAAAAAACACGACAAAACAAGAAAGTTAATGACGGAAGTATCCGCGGAAAGGAAAGTGTGTCGCGATCCGTCATCTTTTGTCGCCCTTCGTGTCATTCTCTGACTCCGTAATTTCTCGTGATTTTATTAGTTTTCTTCCCCTGGATGTTTCCGTCGTTGGCAACCGGGGGTGTTAACAAAGCAGCAAAAGAATCTCCGCAAAAGGTGCCTGTTTTTCAGTCCCCGATTTTTAAATTAAATTTTATGCGAAATGACAGCTCATGATAAGACATTAATCACAAAAAAGTTTTATATTGTGCATACGATTGGTTTCAGAGATATAGAGGGTCAAAGTGCTTACTACCTATTAAGGAAGTTTGACACTAATAACGTTTTATTGTAGGAATTTTTGCGAAATTCAGTATCTATGGATTCTTTGAGTTGCTTATTACGAATTCGATGTCAGATTTAAAAAATTCAAGATGGCAGATGTAATATAGCGGACACAAATAGTGAATTATTTATTTTTATTAGAACTGTTATGTTGTGGTTTTTTCGGCTAGCTGATTGCGAATTTTCTATCAGATTTACATTTACCTTCAGTGTAGGCAAGATGAAAAAGTTATCTAGCCAATGAAGGCGAGATAAGCTTCTAAATATAACAAATAAAACTTTCACGTTATCTTTTATGTGTCATGTAACGTATAAATTTGAATTTGATATTTTTTTTATGAAAAAACAATAAAAAGAATACTTTTCCCACTCAAAAATTGTCGTTGAAAAAATTACTTTCGAAAACCTAATAGAAAATTCGCAATCAGCTAGCCAGAAAAACCACAACATAACAGTTCCAATAAAAGTAAGTGATTGTTTCATTATGTGTGTCCGCCATGTTGCACCTGCCATCTTGAATTTTTTAAAATCTGACATCAGATTCATAATCAGCAACTGAAAGAACCCACAGATACCGAATTTTGCAAAAATTCGTGCGATAAAGCGTTATTAATGTCCATACTTTCTTAGTAGATAGTGACCACTTTGACCCTCTACATCCTTGAAACTAATCGTATACTCAACGTAAAACTTTTCTGCAATTAATGTCTCATCATGAACTATGTTTTGACATAAAATTCGATTCCAAAATCGAGGACCGAAAAACAGGCAAAAAATCGACCCTTTTTGCGAAGGTTCTTTCGACTCGCTCACGTCGACAATGTGACGAGCATCGCGCGGATGGACCTCTGAATCAAGCTAATATTAATGGCGGCTGCCTAGTCGCTCGATCTGGAGCAGCTCGCGTAAAAGGGACGCTGTTATAACGGTGCGTCAGCATAAAGACGCACGGACGCATAGTACGCGTAATTGATCCGCGGATGACAGATGCGAGGCATGCGGCGTGCGGCGAATGCGTACTCATTGTCGGGAGTAGAATCGCGGTGCGTCGCCGTGTAATCACAGTCACGATATTGCAATGGGCATAAAGATAACCCGCAGTTACGAGCGGGGAAATATCGATGTCGCGTATATACAGCGAAACGGCGACGGCGATCCCTTGTTTCACACGTTGTTCGGCCGTTTACACGTGAGCGTGTTAATCGCCGCGGCCGCGACGGTTTTCACCGACGCAGAAAACAGCAGCGCGCGCGCTTGCGACTCCGACTGGCTCTCGTTACCGCCGCCGACAAAAGAAAGGAACTCGTCGATTCAGGAACTCTCGCCGCAGGCGAATTCTACGATAGCGCATCTCCGAGGGCGTGCCTCGGAGTTTTATTAACCGAGGTTTTAGTGGCTCAACGGTCGTGCGTTACAATGTGTGTGTGTGTGTGTGTGTGCAGTGTGTGTCGCGTTCACGAGCGATATCGACTCGCTCGTATGTCATCCTCGTTTATGCGAACGATATCGCGCCGTAAAAAGATCAGTCGAACATCGTGTCTTCCTTTTCCGTTCTACTTGACAGTTCGTTGTATTCGCGAGCGAACGAGCGGCCGAGAAACCGCCGATGAGTCCGTAAGAGAATAAAGTTGATAAGATCCAATATGGCTGCCATGTAGGGGTAAATTAGTGTAAGTCTGAATAAATGTAGATCGAACAAAGGATCGAACGATACAAAGGATTTTCTTTTCAGATCGTTAATTGCGAATTTCATGTTAGATTTACGAAATTCATTCGATTAGTTTGTTTATAAAAAAGAATCTAGCGTGTGTGCGAAAAGCTCTGGAAAAACATGCTATATTATATTTTGACGCGCGAGAAATATTCAGTAAAATTTTTTCAGCCTCCGATCTTAAATACTTTTCAAAAAATTAAATCCTTTTTTTAAATCGCTTATCTTCAACTTTATTTGTTTACACTTGTTGACGTTGCCGCTCACGCCGGTGCTCTTTCGGCGTTCCGGTGACTCCAAAGCAGGATCTACGATAGAAGTTGTAAGGTCTTGGGAAAATTGACCAATCACGATTGACTATTCTTCCAGGATAACAATCGACTGTGATTCGTCAATTTTCTTACGGCCTCACAACTTCGGACTTTACGACTTCTATAGAGTAGAGCCCGCTTAATAACGCGCGCGTGTGCGGAATTACGACCAGTCCGGCCAGTAGTTTCATTTGCAACAATGCGGCGCGAAGCGATCCGGATCGTCCGGTCGAAATGGGACGAAGGCTAAAGATTATCGTGGACCGGTTGATCGGCGGTACGCGCGCGTGCGCTCGTGTTCCAGTGATATTTATCGCCGCGGCGCCTGGCGTGGAGAAAGAGCGAGTATATGGCTTATTAAACGCACTAACGACGAGACTCGTTAATAACAAACCAACTGTTTACACAATTAATATCGTGATGATCGCCACGTTGTTTTGCGTCGATTGTACGAAAGCTTCATTGATGACTGAATTATTGAGGATACGGTGAGCACGAATACACGTGAGATTCAAGGCGCGCGTATCTTTCATCTCGACTTTTCGAGTGCAATCGATTGTATTTCGCGCGTAACTTAACGTAACTTGACCCTTTGTGCGGCACGCTTTTTCTACCTGACGGATTTCTGTGAAATCTTTTTGTGTTTTCTGGATCGCCGAATTTAATTTTAAATACTTACCAACAAATTAAATTAAAAAATATTGCTTCTCTCAATTTTTTTTTATAAATAACTGAAAATGAGCAATCGGATATAAAAATCACGGGAAACGTGTAAATTAAGTATTAATATATAAAAAATTATGTGAGATCATATTTATTTTCATCGAACAGTAAACAATGCACCGTAATAATGAAGGAGAAAAAAAATGAAAGGGAAAAAGTTAGTAAGTGTACTTATCGTTGCTACACAAAGGGTTAACAACTTAACGGGAAAGCTTGATTGATGATTGAATTAACAAAAATGCAATTGCACATCTGACTCTTATCTTCCTTGAATTGTCAACGAAAAAACAGACGGGTCTAATTAAAAGACTCATATACCTTGCGCTTCATTTCATCGGCCGCACAGCCGAGTGACTCTTAAATGAAATTATACAGGAAAATTTCTGAATTATGAAAAACTACCTGAAAAGAATAAGAGCCAAACGGAGAAACTCGGTTGTAACGAGGAGGTTTCGGATTGTTTTCAATTATCTCAACTGAGCTGAACGGTCAGACGATTTTGTCCGGCCGCGGCAACCGAGACAAGTCATTTCTCGCCAGTGAATTTTCGTCTGAACAGTCCTTTTCTTCCATGTAATTATGCTTTGTGTGTAATTCAGTGAGACAAGGTAGTGTCATAGTTAACGATGATCGATGACCATTGCAGTGTCCAACGTGTTGATACGTTGCCTGCCGCGTTGATTCGCGTTGAATATGCGGAAGCTTGACTGACGTGCGAATTGTCAAAGACGAAACAGGTAGTTTCACTTCGGAATTTATACAGTTTGATAGGCATCGCTTCACAGGGCGCTCCGAGGCGTCCTAGTTAGATAATGACGTTATCAAATTCCGTATAGAAAAAACGCCTCGGATCACTTGCAACATTAAACGAATCGCGCTCAACGGGACGCGATCAGTATCATAGTTAACGGTGAACAATGGCCGTCGCGGTGCTCAACGTGTCAACGTTCGACCAGAAGTAGTTTGATACATTCAAAGTTTCGAAACTTCGACGGAGAATTCGACGTTCGAGCTTGGAGTTGGAGTAATTCGACCTCGAAGTCTTGAATCTTTCAGCTCCATTCCGAGATTCGAAATATCGAAGCTCTTAATGGGATCAATTTTAGGAAGTGCGACAAAGTCCTGCGCATCTCTGTGCGGCTATTTGAATATTCACACTTTAGAATGTTATCCGAATTTTTAGTGATATACATGATTTTATATAATGCCTCGAAGCCTCGGAGGGCCGAAGCGTCGGATAACTTTTATTAAACTCATCGACTTTGGACATTTCAAAATCATCAAATTAATAAAAATCAAGGCGCTGTTGTAACAATATATTTTTGAGACCAAATAGAGTAGAAAAAAGTCTAGTACTATTTTTCCCTCCGACAAATGGTTAGCGAGATATCGTAAGCGAAATATTGAAAGTTACCAAGCTTCCCTTAAATATGTCAAAAAATATTAGGCAAATAAAAAAATGTTTCAGGTAAAAGTTGTTAAAATTAATCGGTAGAAAAAGAAAATATAATAAAAAATTCGGGTTTCTATTTAAGAAAAGTAATGATCAGTGAATATCTCGAAAGTGGCGCCATCTGTGAATAAACTGATATGATTGTTTTATGCCCTCCTTTAAACCCATACAACTTTTGTCTGAAACATTTGTTTCAACAATCAAAAATAAGAAAGTTATTGGGATGGGTAACACACTTAAAATGACTCACCCTGTATACTCAATATATTTTACTTTAAAGGTAAAAAGTGCAACCTAATTCAACGAAAAAAATCTATGTTACTCTCTTTCTCTCTCTTTTGTTTAAGTTATTCTTTTAAATCTAAAATATTCCAAGAAACCTTTATTCGACCGTTGCGTTTTGTGAACACTGCTAACTTGAGTTATTTTCGAGCACGAGACGCAAATTCGTCTCATTGGATAGATATTATCTTTAAATAATATAAGGTTATTTTCGGTTTATAAGGAAACTTTATGTATTTTGCAGCAAAGAAATCCTACATAACCGTTCACTGAACATTCAGTGAACTCTTGAATTTAATTGGTGCAAAACTTTAAGGAGTTTGAGAAAGATTTGAAAGTATCAGGAGAATTTGAATTACATTCAATATCCAAAGGGAAAATTAACACACTTTCCAGGGATTTTAATTATAATGATATTTTTTTGAAGAGTAATGAGATTCTTTCCAGTTGAACTTTCTGTACTAGTTCTGTACTAGTTCAAAAAGTGTACACTTAAGCGTCCTTTCTAGCAAACGTGATTTTTTTATTCTATATAGTCTCAAGAATATATATTGTTACAATAGTGTCCTAACTTATTGACTTTTGGAAATTTCAAAATCATCAAATTAATAAAAGTCAGGGCACTATTGTAACAATATATTCTTGAGACCAAATAGAACAAAAAAGTCTAGTACTATTTTCTCTTCCGACAAACAGTTAGCGAGATATCGTAAGTCAAATATTGAAAAAGTTACGAAGTTTTTCTTAAATATCGAAAAAAATTTTAGGCAAATAAAAAATGTTTCAGACAAAAGTCGTTCAAATTAATTTATAGAAAAAGAGGATATAATAAGAAATTGAGGTTTTAAGAAAAGTAATGATCAATGAATATTTCGAAAGTGGCGCCATCTGTAAACAAACTGATATGAAGTTGCTTCGTGTTCTCTTTTGAACCATACGACTTCAGTCTGAAACATTTTTCGATTTAACATCGCAATGTTTCTAAGATATTTAACCCTTTCACTATTAGTGGGAAGTTCCCACCTATTCTTGATTCAATTTTGCGTTGTAAATCACATAATTTTGAAGAACTAATCGGGGATTTGAGTTTTCCAGATAACTGAATAGTTGTTCAACATACTCCAATAGGTTTTTATACCCAATTATTCATTTGTGATTATTTATAACAAATCGAAGCTGAAAAGGAATGTTTTTTTAGGGAAAAATCGATTCCTCGGAGAGTATTGAATGTGGAGGTCTGAAATTTTCACCAAATATTTTTCTGATGTTGTACAAAAACATATTTTTTCAGTATTTTTTGCAGTTTAGATTTTTTTTATAAGCAAATATTTCTACAAAAACAGCCGAAACTTGATTCTTTTGGACTTTTTAGCTCTATTTTCCTAGTTTTTTCATCCTGTATCTCCATCTTATCCATACTATCAATATTATTTTACTCAAAAATGAATGTTTAATCTCTAGTAAGCATAAATATGCAGTATTGAACATTTTCTCACATAAATTTTTTCCAGCTCGATCGAGTTCCATCATCTAAAATCATATTCTTATTACGACCTGGTCATTATTTAATAATAATTGGAATTTTCATTAATTTTGTACATTATGATCGTCATATTGAGCTCGCCATTTGAATTTTGCAAATCTGACTTTAGATTCGTAATCAGCGACCGAAAAAACGTAGGACTACCAAATATTTTAATAATTTTCTCAAGGGAAGTTAATTCAGCAGTGAAAGGGTTAAGTGGATCTTTTAAAATGGTACACCCCATTAATTCATAGACCTACTTTCAAGAGCAGCGCGATGTACCTCGCTCCGTTTACCTCCACTCGCGATTGGTTGCCGCGAAGTTTCAGCACGCACGCACGCGCCGCCGCGGCGAAATTCCGCGGGACATTGGCCGAGCGTGAGAGTATTTAAATTGCGATGCGATTTCTTTGTCTCGACACGCTCGCGTTTCGATCGCGTAGTCAAGGCTGCGTTCGGCCGGAATGCGACAGAGAGAGAGAGAGAGTGAGAGAGAGAGAGAGAGAGAGAGAGAGAGAGAGAGAGAGAGAGAGAGAGTGAGAGAGAGAGAGAGAGAGAGAGAGAGACAGAGAGAGAGAGAGAGCAAGCCCAATACCGATTTCAAGGCTGTTCGCGGATCGTTAGCCGCGCCGGCCGTTTTTGCCAGATTAAACGCATCGCTGCGCCAATGTTCCCGGTTGCCGTTGTTGACAGCGATACTTTAGACCGCGTGATTATCGAACGGACGACGAAGACGACGACGTGGTATCAGCCGATATACCAGCGGAACACACCGCGGCGGCGTTCGTATAACACCTCACGCGGCCGTGATTACCCACGTAACAAACTGTACGCCGTTGTTTTTTGCCGAGCACGAGGCGTCGTTCCGGCAGGATAAATTAGCGAGAACCGCCGGATCTCGCCAACGATTCCTCCTTTTTTCAGCCGTTTTCAACGAGGACGAATGGACGTTTTTGCGGACGAAACGGTCATCGTTTTGCCGCGTCTGCCTCTGACGAGAGAAATATGATTTCATGCGCGTGGATTAAGTGACGGGGAATTCGTTCCGCGAGCGGTTTTTGCTCGCGAGAGCCGATAGACGCGGAGCAGGGGGAAGTGTACTCGCAATTCCTCGGTTCTTTCCTGAAGCCGCTCGAGAGAGAGAGAGAAAGAGAGAGCGCGGTATTAACGCGATTCTCCATTATCAGCGCGTTAATGATACATGCACGTGTGCATGGGGATTAGCGGCGTTTAACCCTTTAACGCTCGACTTTTTCATAAGTGTTTTAAGAATAAAATTGGAGTTTTTTTGAACTGAGACTATAAGTAACGATAACCAAAAAAAAAATATCAAAATTTTATATCTACGAGAAACTATCTTTCCAGAGCAGAAACTACTCCCAGAAGCGAAAAATACGCCTGATCGGTTACATTTTTTTTTAGTTTTAATAATTTTATATCATACCTAATGATTGGAAAGATTCCTCGAAACATAAAACATAAAACTCATATTCAGAACTTGATCTTTATTTACCTGGCATGGAATTACATAAAGCATCGAGAGATGCAGAGGGGAATTTTACAGGTTTTGCGAATTATTTTTGTCCTGCTTTGCTTCCCTTTCGAGCTGCACAATTGACAACGTCTTTTATTGTTTTCCTTAACAGGCATGTGTTGTTGTAACAAGTAGATCCTAAAAGCATATACGAAATGAGCAACCTATACAGAGAAAAATGAAGGGTAATCTATACGACATAACTCTGACAGTCAATTTGACATTTTTGAGCTGAAACTTTACTATATTTGTGAGTGAAGTTTATCATTCAGAGCGTCAAGCTTACTATTTCAGAAGAATATCTTATAGATCACCATTTAGACAGTCAATCGTCCCTTCATTTTTCGCTGCATAAAAAACTGTACGTCACCAGGTTTCACGAAAATAGGTTGATTTCTTGATTTTCGTGTCCACCATATTGGATTCGCCATTTTTAATTTCCGTATTCTTCTAATTTCACATTTTGCATCTGAGAAAGCTTCCAAATGTATGTAAATTATAACAGATACCAATCTATTCATTTATAGTGCACTTCTGGATGTCAGTAACAATGTTAACTATGCCTACTTGGAATTTGACAAAACATGTTATCATTAAAACTGAGCTAAAAACAGACTAAACCGAATCTACATATATTATATACCATTTTTTAGAAGAAGAATTCACCTTTACAGTGGTGCAAAGAAAACGAAAATATCTCCTTTTCTGACTAAGTTATGGATTCTTAAATGCGTCTCTGGTAACTATAGTTACCAGGCGTTAAAGGGTTAAAAAGAATTTCGCTCATAACCTGCGTCCATGTCGACGATATCCTGGAGAAAGAGAAAAAGAAAGAGAGAAGGGTTAAGAGGGGGGGGGGGAGGATTCATCTGCGGCTGCGCCAATTATAGAATGCCAGAATTAAGGTACTCTCCACAGATGATAAAACACCATGACGCACAACAATACAACACAATGATATATAATGCGCAAAAGTGGGAGGGAGGGAGGGGGGAAGAGAGAAAAAAACGCGGGAGGGCTCGCTCGGGACTTCATCATTCGGAACGAGCGCGCAATGTCACGGTATCAATTGTAATAATTCCGGCCGGCCGTGGCAGATGAGTCCCTCTGAAGTAGAAGAAGAAGAAGAAGGAAGCGGCGCGGCGCGGCGCAGGCCGGCCGATCGTTAGGTCCGACGGAGGCGTGTGAGTTGCGACTTGAATTAAAATCGCCAGCATGCCGAGCGTTGGCCGGGTGGTACAGCTGGTGTGTATCGCGGACTGTTTAAACGCCGGTAACATTCGCAAATATCCGCGCGTGACGCTCGGCTCGTTGCGGTCGCGCCATTGTTGCGCATATGTAATTACCGCGGCCGAGCGGTGCCCGCAGAGGTTAACGCCTACGCGCTTCGATCTTGATTTATAATAGCGGATATCAAACAATTAGCACTGATTGTTTAATGTGGCCTCTGGCGAAGAACTATGGTTCCGCGATTGTCGTAGCGGAACGACTCTCGGCAGGGTCGCTCGACGCCACGCATCGTGAAAGCCAAATGCGTACAGAGTGTGCGAGAAGTACCGATCTAAATAAAGTCATTTCACGTTAGAATTTCAGTCGCGTAGCCGCGTCGTTTGAACGAGGCCGAGACGTCAAGCGATCGCGCGATGGCGACGATCGGTGAGCTCGGATCGAAATAAGATGGTTTCGTCAACTTCGCGCGAGTGTCGAGGATTTCAAGCCTCTAATGCTTGTCACGTGACTTTGGAAAGTTACACACTTGTATATCGACATTTATCTAATTTTATTTATTCATCGCTGTGAGCGTCATTATGTTCTTGATGTTATAATATCGTCGTTGGGTGAAGCAGTTGTTTGTAACAATTGTTAATTCTATAATTCATACTCTGGAAAGAATATTTTTTGCTTAAAGATAATAAAATATTTACAAATTAAAATATTGGACTGTTAATTTATATCTTATAGTTAACTATTTTTTTTTAGAATAATAGAATATTTGTGAATAATGTTTATTACCCCGCACATGCGATCAATTGTAGATTTAAAGACGACAAAATATTCATAAATAAAGAATCGGACATGAATCAATATGTCACGTTCAATGTCTGACATATTTTTACATCATACTTTTTCCAAGAGCAAACAAAATCGAGAGATATCGAGAATGACAGGGTTAAAATAACAATGTTGACCAGGGGATTAGCAATGCAAACACGTGGACTAGGTATAATCTTGATAAGTATAGCGTATACAGGGTGTCCAGGATTTTTTGGAAACGAAAAATTGTGAAGATTAATCGGATCAAACCGGAGAAGGAAGATCAAGTACCATTTTGCAAAAATCGTAATAGTTATTAAGTTATTAATTATCGAAAATGACATCTAGAAGTTGAGAGCCGTAGTGAATGTTGCAACTTCATAATTATTAGCTCACTATTAATGGTGATGACGATTTAGACAGTTATTCGTCTTAAAAATTAATATTTAGTATCAGATGTTTGTTTGTCAATTTTGTGTAATTATTCCTTAAACTCTCGTAAACTTAAAAAAAAAACGGAACTAAAATGTCACGTTATTAAATGGTATTGCATATTTCAGTCATTTTTCTGAGAAAACATCAGGAACAAACAACCTATTAATGATTGAAAATGACCACATCTAGAAGCTCTTTCAATTGATAACTTGAAAAGTTGCGTACTAGTTTGCAAGATGATAAAGGACTTTCTTGTTCAAAATGACTTAACCTACAATTATACGACAGTTATTTTGTTTAGCAATAGATATAGGTAAATTGAGCTTTGAATTCTGAATCTTGAACCTGTCGTTAAACACAATAGCCGTCATATAATTGCAGATTAGCCATTCTGAATAAAAAAAGTCCATTACCATTTTGCAAATAAATACGCAAATTTTTAACTATCAAGTTATCAGTTATCAAATTTCAGTTTCAAGTTTCAAGTTATCAATTGAATGATGTGGTTATTTTCAATCATTAATAACTTAATAACTATTGCGATCTTTGTAAAAATGATACTTGACTTTCCTCGATCTGATTAATCTCCACAATCTTTTGTTTTTAAAAGATCCTGGACATCCTGTATAAATCAGATGATAAAAATTATTTTCCAATCACACACACGTTTCGATCTGGTCATCTGCAGCGCGCCATTCTCGTTTCTCCAAATGATCGATCAGTCAGTCCGCCAACGGATCAATAATACCGGGAGGTCCTACTGACCCAGTTGCAAGGCTATTATGCCGGTCTGTTTACGGAAAAAAGCCGCAAGAAACGATCGAATCAAAACGAACGAACCGATGAGAATCTGCGTACTCGAGACGAGTCGCGTCGCTTGTAAACACCCGATACGTTGCCACGCGACGCTGATCGAGATCCGAATGGATGAGCGTGCGTCCGCGCGCACTCAGGAAATTCCCCTTTCGTTCTGCGCTATTAGCTGTATGCGGCTTATGTGACATGGTTTATGCGCGCTCAAAGTCCTACTTCAACGCGACGTCCGATTTTATCGCCGGCGATATCCTGAAAAATTTTACTATCGCCGCCATTTTATTACTCGACGGATAATTCGAGACGGAGAGGACGGCGGGGGGGGGGGGGAGAGGCCAGAGCTACAGAAGCTGGCCGCGAGATTGGCTCGTTCTCTCCAAAGTTTCCGCACCTGCGATACCGCTTGTCTGTGACTTTCATAGGCTCTTAAGACCCGCGTAATTTTGTTATTAACGCCAGGACGCGTACGTACAAAACACGCATTCGCTATTCCCGATAGGCCGCCTTAACGACTTCCGTCGCGTGTGACGATATAATCGTGACTCGCGATCGCGGATGCGATTTTAATAATCGCGTCAATCACGACGAGCGCGCCGCGCGCCCGCTTTATTTCCACCTCGCGCACCTCGCGCCGCGGACATGCCCTCTTTACCGTTAACGAGAGAGACGCACAGAGAGACACAAGCGCTCGCTCGCGCGCGCGCACGCGCACGAGGTTCCACGAAATGTTAGCAGCCCGAGCGTTAATAGGAAGAGCAGCCCGAAACGGGTGGTCCGACACGACGGAAGGGTTAATCGGAGCAAAGAGCTGCTCTTCGTGATACACGAGTGCCGCGCGAATGCCTCGCGTGTTTTTGATTCGCCCGGTCTGAGCACGCCGGCGGAAAGCATTAATTAGCCGTACATAACCGACTCGGTAGAGGCGCGCGCATGACACACCGGCTACACGGATTTCATCGCCTCTCTCTCTCTCTCTCCCTGCAGGCCGGCCGTCGTCGTGTTCTCGCGTTCAAGTCCGTTACTAATACGCGAGCGCGGGCGCCTCGCCGGCCGTTCGCTCGCTTAATCGCAATAAGTAACAGGTAATGGCTCGTGTAATCGTAACGAACGTCACTTCTAGAACTTAAGGCACACGCGAGAGATTTGTGCGAGAGGGAAATCCTTCCGCGAAGTCCTCGCGTATATCCTGGAGAAGGAGGCGCGTGTGCAACTCGATATTTCCAACTTTATGAAGGAAACGCGTGCAACTATGTACCAGGTGACCCCTTCCAATCGTCTCTCACCTGCTTTCTTGGTGGAATAAAAGATGCTTTTCATCGTAGGCTCGGGTATTGCGGAAAATAATAAGAAACTTTTATACCGGGCCTTTAAGAAGCTTTCAAAAATGATGCCTTAATAAAAATAAAAGAAATTCAATATCCGCGACTTTAAGGATTATTATTTTGATAATAAAGACGGATATTTTTTCTCGAACTTTGTCTTTTGTGGTAAAAATTGGCTTTTAGACAGATTAAGAAAAGTGAGGTTTTAATGAAAAATTAAAAAATCAACGAATATAACTTCGAAGATCATCTTGACATAAAATCAGACATTCTTTTCTTTCTCAATCTTATGGTCTAAAAAATTAAGATTAAGTTATATACAGAGTGTCCGAGATCTTTTGGAAATGAAAAATTGTGAAGATCAAACTGAGAAGAAAAGTCAAGTACTATTTTGCAAAAATTGCAATAGTTATTAATGATTAAAAATGACCATTAAGGGCCTTTTTAATTGATAATTTGAAAACTTGCGTGCTTATTTGCAAAATGGTGAAGGACTTTTTTGTTCAGAATGACCTAACCTAAAATTACATAACGGTTATTACGTAACGTGCCTAGCGACAGATCCAAGATTCAGGATTCAAAGTTCAATATATTCATACCTATCGTTAGATATAATAGCCGTCATATAATTGTACGTTAGATCATTCTGAACAAAAGAGTCTTTTAAAAGTTCATTTAGCAAATAAGCACGCAAGGTTTTCAAGTTATTAATTAAAAGAGCCTCTGAATGGTCATTTTCAATCATTAATAACTATTGCGATTTTTGCAAAATGGTGATGCAACTTGACTCTTCTTCTCAGTCTCATCTGATTAATCTTCACAATTTTTCATTTCCGAAAGAACTCGGACATCCTGTATATTTTAAATGAAAATTGAAAACGCGGGATGAAAAGATTAAGACATCATATATATTTCAATTGAAAATTGAGAAAAAAAAACACCGAAAAGATGCACTCTTAGAGGACACTTTGATGAGAAAAAGATGGTCTCACGCGTAGGGAATTCACAGGTTCTACAATAAATGCGATCACGCGTGGGAGAGAAAGAGAGATCAATTTTGGCGACTTGAGAAATCGTTGGCTTTATAAATCTCGAAGAGGCGTCCGGTCGGAAAACGTGGCATTGTGTCGCGAGCACCTGCTGATTCGGCCGCTTCCCGTAGAGATGAACGGCCAGAGGCGGCGGACTCTCGCACACAATACATTCTCGGAATGTTTCGACCGGGCCCGGCTGGGTTATACGCGTCTTCGTAACGGTGTTTCCCGCTCGCGCGGTCGGGCCGGTGTGCGATAGATCCCACGCTAATAATTCCCCCTCGGCACCGTTCCCGGGCGCTTTAATGTGACAACGTTGTCTCGTCGGCTCTCTTTTCTCAACGTCAACCTCGACGTCAGCCACTGTGTCGGCCGCCGGCCGCGCGTGCGGCGCAAGCGCGCGTCGATTTGTGTCTTTACCGTTTCTCTTTTGAGGGAGCGCGATCAGCTGGCGACTCGTTCGTCTCTTTCGAGAGTGATATATTTATAGTTAAACGCCAAAATATTCTAAGCTCGTTCGTATGCATTTATAAACTGGTTACGACGAGGATGCGGCATCGATTTGGTGGTGACCAAGTCGCGTGAGTCGGCTATTGCTTAATTAATTGGTCGTTGGCTGGTTAAGACCCGTGTCGGGGTGGTCGTTGCTTGAAATTGGCCTCAAGAGAGATATTTAGGTTTCTACTCACTCAGAGTTGGACGTGAGAATTTTTCATTGAATTACGACGACAGACGTAGTGCGCCGTATGTATCACATGACTCAACCGAAGAAAAGAACTCGGGTCTAAAACTTTCGATTAAAACCCGAATATTTTATGCATGAGGCAAGAGATGAATATTCATACGGGTCTTGATCGTCTCTCTAGTATTAATTATCAATGATCGTTAATTAACTACCAAAGAAGCCGCTTTTTAGCTTCTCCAAGAGATTGCGGAAGTTTCTGAAGGTGCATCTTCTATTTTTGACCGACGTTGAACGCGAAACCGACAGGAATGGGTAATCAATTTTCTTCAGCATTTTACTTATGTTTCTCGAAAAGCTGTTGTTCTGGTCTCGTTCTGGTGGACACGGGGTCGTCACTCGTCGCCGGCTCCAGCGACATTAAAACTTTGCCGATAAACCACCTGTCTTCCACTTCAGCGGCGAATTCAGCCCTCGTTATTATTATTTGCGGCAACTATTAATACGAGCTAATCAGGATCTCCGTCGATTTTCGTTCATTCTTGCCGCTCCCTGATGCACCTCACGGCTGGCTAGTCGCGCGTTCCAGTTAAGGTTGCCAACTGCTCGGTCTTGACCCGGACTGTCAGGTTTTCAGAAGTCTTGTCCAGTGTCCGGTTAATAAGTCAAACCGGACGTCATATGTCCGGTTTTTAAGTTATATCCAACCAATGGAATGAGAGTTCAGATTTTAGCAACGTTTCTCCGTTTCAAGCGCCTACAAACGATCGAAAAGCCACGAAAAGCCGTCTAGTAGATGATCTGCCGATCCACCATTCCATATATATTAAGAATGTAATAGTTTATTATTTTATTCAATCAAATCTTGTTTATAAAATTGTCTGGGAATTAATATTGTAAATAAATTCTTGTCATATTCTGTCATTTAATGTAACGTTATGCTTGTCATTTAATGTAACGTTATGATTATTATTTCTGTCCGGTTTAGTCCGGTTTGTTACCAAAGAAGAAATGTTAATTTTAACTTTTGGATCTGGCAACCCTAGCTCCAGCCTCTCCAGCCGCTCCAGACCCGACCGCGGCATCTTCCTCTCGAGCGCGCGTCTCTCATCCAACAGTACCTTCTTCTTTCCCGGCGCGAACGTGCATACGGCGATTTGTCTTTGCGCGTACGTGCATCGCAATATCAAATCGACCGGCGCGTCGTTTATGGTATTCGAGAGCGACGACGGGACTCAGTTCCTCACGCGTCCGCCGTTCTGGAATTCCAGCCGATCTCCGGCGCGCGGCGCGGCGCGGCGGTCGCGCTCCGACGTGCGCGATTTATCCAGAATTATCTGCGTTCCATCGACGCTCGCCGATATCGTAAAATTCGGCCATTCGGGCTCCTGCTTGCGTCCGCGCGCCGCGCCGCGCCGCGCCGCCTCGCTTCCGGAGCTATTGCCGGAATAAACGGCGAAATTTATAGCGAGAAGGACACGCGACGCGGCTGGGACGCGTATTTTTTCCGTCGCGGGATTTCCAGCGAGATTTTCGGAGCCGGCGCTCCTCCCGCGCGCGCGCGCGCATCGAGAGCTCGAGTGTCACGCTCGCGCGAGACGCGAGACCGTCTATACGCGAGATCGTCATTCTGGGTCGGTCACGATCTCCGTATTTGTGTCTGTTAAGCGCGATACGGAACGATGATCGAAGCGAAATGTGTAAGAGAGTTAATTGCGGATTCGTGTTCGAAAAAACTTGGCGAAACATTCGTTGCTTGCGAATCGGGTCAAGATAGCGTTACCGGGTTCGGTTCTTCCACCTCCTCCTCCTCCTCCTCCTCCCCCTCCTCCTCTTCTTCTTCTTCTTCTTCTTCTTCTTCTTCTTCTGGAGGTTTAACACACTCGACAGCCGCGAAGATAAGCTTTATAAATTCCTCGCGAAGGACCGCGCAATGCGCACCGATACGCACGCTGCTTAGCGCCGGAGGTAACGACCGGTATTCATTATTTATATACGGTAAACGTGCGCGAAACTGCCAAATTAGCCGGCTGATGCGCCGTTTCTCCCGCGTAACACTCTGAAGAAGTAATCCTTTCGTTTCCGTTAAAGTCTCCCCGCTATTTGATTTGCCGAACGACATGGCTCACTTCAGGCTGCAAGCCTGTTCCGAAATCGATTTCGGAAATTTTGGTTTTAGTTACAAGGTTGGTAGACCTTAAGCTAACTTAAATATATTCTGTGATTGATCAGCTGATCACGCTTGAACGTTCACGGCTATATACTATCTTTGTTTACGAACTTGGTTTTAGCTACTAATTTTGTAATATTAGAAAAATGGATAGATTTTTTATTATTTATCATCTTATCGAATCTCTCGATCGGATGAATCAGCTGATCAATTACGCAACGCATCTAAGTTGGTTCAAGGCCTACCAACCTTATGACTAAAACCAAAGTTCCCGAAATCGATTTCGAAAATTTTAATTTTAAGTTATAAGGTTGATAAACCTTAAACTGACTTAAATACATTCCTTGATTGATACATACATTGATAAGCTGATCATGCTTGGACGTTCACGGCTATGTGTTGTCTTTGTCCACGAACTTGGTTTTAACTATTGATCTTGTAATATTAGATAAAAAAATGGATAGATTTTTTATTATTTATTATCTTACCGAGTCTCTCGATTGTAAGGTCGATCGCATGAATCAGTTGATCAATTACGGAACGCATTTAAGTTGGTTTAAAGCCTACCAACCTTATGTTCCCGAAACCAATTTCGGAATTTTTTATTTTAGTTATAAGGTTGGTAGACCTTAAACTGACTTAAATACATTCCGCAATTGACCAGCTGATCCCGCTTGGACGTTCACGGCCATGTACTGTCTCTGTCTACGAACTTGGTTTTAGCTACTAATCTTGTAATATTAGATAGAAAAATAGATTTTTTATTATTTATTATCTTACCGAATCTCTCGATTGTAAAGTCGATCGCATGAATCAGCTGATCAATTATGGAACGTATTCAAGTTGGTTTAAGGCCTGCCAACCTTATAGACCAAAGTTCCCAAAACCGACTTCGGAACCAGACTCGGATAGCCGAGCCATTAGAAAAATGAATTCCCGCGACTCTGGGAATTTTTTCCCGACACGTCCAGAAACGTTTTGTGTACACAGCAATATTCGCGTCTCTCGATTATCGATATAAATGCGTTTTATCTCCCCGGAATGCCCGGGGGGCACTCTGCACCTTCCGCGTTATTCATTCTCGCGCATTAAATCAGGTATTCCTTTTGTCCGATTGTTAAGACTCGATGGCGATTCCTATCTTCATTAATGCGTTTCTCGTTAAAAGTCGCACGGAGAGAGAAAGAGCGGCGACGCTAAAGCAAGAAAGAGAGGGGGGAGGGGCGGAATCACGATATATATATATATATATGTATATGTATATAGCGTCGTGATATCGCGACTCGAAGAACGAATAGAGATCCCATTACTAATTCGTATCTCGCAGAATTCGATTACGCTCGGTACCGTTATACCTCATCTACGGCTCATTCTCCGTGGAATTGTACGCGATCGCCGCGATAGGACACGTAAATCCCGCGCCGATTATGGACGACTGCGAGCGCGGCGCAATTAAAGTTATTACGAAATATAAGCGCGATAATTAACCGCGCGCATCGATCGGCCAATGACACTAGACACGCCGCCGAGATTTACCGTTTCGTTCGACACGCGGTGTAACCTTCGAATTATCCCGGCTGATCGCGCGCGCGCGCGCGCGCAGCCCTTTCTTCCGCCGCCCCGCTCGGCGATTTATCGCTTGGCGAATCGGAGAGGATGCGAAGGAGCGAAACGAGCCGCGCGCCGCTTCTTGGATTCGGGTCGTAATTGCCACGCGTAATTGACTTTACGATCCATTCGCCACGATCGAGATCGGTTATGTTAACATCAACGGTTAGCGCGGCCCAATGATCATCATTGCGACGAAGACGTCCGGCGGCAATTATCGCGCGTGCGCGCGCACGCGCGTGAGAAGTCTGATCGGCAAGAACCTTGGGCTGAGTCTCACCAACTCCGGTTGAAGTAACCGACGGTAAAAGTAGCAAAGTTTCAACTTGAACTTCAAGCGCCGTTAAACATAAGTGGCCTAATTCAAAATCGGTTTCGGAAACTTTGGTTTTAATTGTAAGATTGGTAGGCCTTAAATTAACTCAGATACGTTCCATAAGTGATCAGCTGGCTTGGATATTCACTATTTCTGAACTACGAACTTGGTTTTAGCTATTAATATTATAATATCAGGTAGAAAAATAGATAAATTTTTAATTCTTATTATCTTGATAATTGATCATCCAATCAATCACGGAACGTATCTGAGTTAATTTAAGGCCTATCAACTTGATCTAAAGTATCCACCTCCGTTAGGATTTAAGTTAGCATTCTGTTACTTTTAATCGTCGGTTGGCTTAACCGGAGTTGACGAAATTCAATTTTAGAGCTAGCATCCTAAAGCGCAGGCGGCAATACATAAGTGCGTGCGTACGTCACTCAAGAAGCAATAGTGGCCGAATATGGGGTTAGGTGGCTTGGGGGTTGGCCGCGCTGTATTTGATAACCATCGACATCTCGGCGATGGAAGTACTGAAATAGTTATTTGAAGAAGGAATTTACAGTCTGATTACAGAGGGAAACGGCACATCGAACCGTGAGAGTCCGGGTCATCCAATTTCACGTCCAATTTCTCTCCCCCTCCCCCTCCCTCAAACCATCCGCCCGCGAATATCATCCGTAGACATCCTACGCCGAGTTTTATCATTTTATTAATATTGAAGCGGAGTGGCAAAGGTGGTCGCGAAATATTCCGTTGGCTAAACATTTCGGGAAGCCGCGAGAAGAAAGAGAGAGAGAGAGAGAGAGAGAGAGAGAGAGAGAGCCGAGGAAATGCGGAGACTCGATCGTGTCGCGAGAACGGAGTTTGATCATTGATTTTTCTCCCGGGCCTTATCCGACGTGCTATTGCATCCGAGATACTGTGTACTGCTACCACATGTCGCATCTTCATACAGTCAGCGGAGGAAGGGTTGCAGCATTCTTAGTTCGATGAACTTTGGAACGCATAACCACCCGGGAATAGGAAAATAAATTTAACTGTGAACGTTTGAAAACACTACTGTACCAAAGATGATTTTTTATGGTAATCGTCCAAACAAGCTATAAAAAGATATACGTATAAGTTTTTAAGGAGGTTCGAGGTTTTCGTGGACAAAAATTCGAAAATGTCACGTCATATACAGCAGTAATTTGTTATCATTCTCGCTTAAAGCGTACATTTTTAAATCTAGGATTAGTTTCATTAAGTTCGATTTGGTTTTATTGGATTAGGTTAGATCTGGTTAAGGTTGGAGGAATGAACTTTGCATGGAAATGTGTAAATACACATACACATACACATACATATGTGTGTGTGTGTGTGTGTGTGTGTGTGTGTGTGTATGCGCATAAAATTATAAATTAAGTTGTGCGGAAAAACCGCTGGTAGATATAAAGTAAATATTTTCAAGTTTCTTTTTTACAAAAAGCGTAAGCCATTTTTTAAAAACATATATGTACAGAATGTCCGGGATCTTTTGGAAACGAAACTTGTGAAGATTGATCAGACCAAACTGAGAAGAAAAGTCACGTACCATTTTGCAAAAATCACAATAGTTATTAAGTTATTAATGATTGAAAATGATCACATTTAGAGGCTCTTTTAATTGATAACTTGAAAATTTGCCTACTTATTTGCAAAATGGTATAGAACTTTTTTGTTCAGACTTATAAAATTAATATATCATATTCATATCATCATTATCACATCAGTCATATAATCAGTCATATAATTGTAGATTAAGTCATTCTGAACAAAAAAGTCCTTTACCATTTTGCAAATAAGTAAATTTTCGCAAAAAAGAGCCTCTAGATATGGTCATTTTGAATCATTAATAACTCAATAACTATTGCTATTTTTGCAAAATGGTACTTGACTTTCCTTGATCTGATTATTCTTCGCAATTTCTCGTTTCCAAAAGATCCCGGACATCCTGTATATATATGTATATCGCTTTATAGCTTGTTTGGTGTTGATTACGATAAAAAATAAACGCGGTTCTTCGTACAGTAATATTTCCAAACCTTTACTAATTGAATAAATTTAATAAAATTGAATAGGAACAATAAACGAAGTTTCTTCCAAATAGAATACAGATGGATGGGATATTTTTATATTTTATTTAAAATATATTTTCCATATAGCAAAAAAAAGTATCCGAATCCACCTAATACTTCTACATTTACGAGAAAAGGAAAGTTCAATAAATCTACTAAAAGTTTCATAAATTCGGCGGGAAGTTTCATCTTTTGAGAATTATTGAATTTTTACTTTAGAAATTCTGTTGTTGGAGATTGAACTGTTGCGATTTTATGGAAAAGGGAAGTGTCATGGCTTATCTTCCGCTGACTATGGTTGCTGTTATATATATCTGCAATTGGCGTGCATCTTCGACGAGCGTGGTAGCGCGCGTAATCGTATACTATAATATCAGAGAAGACGCACGATAGCGTGACAAATGAACCTAATAATGCGATAGATAATAGATAATGGCAGACCCACGGCGATATCGGTTTCCACATACCGGAGGACGTACCGCACACGTACTAATCGCGCACGGCGTGCTTTCGATCACGTGAATGTTTCACATAACGTACGAAATATTTTCGTATGCCATCGCGAATAAAACAGTGGCGATGATATGTAAATATAGAAATATTAGGTTGACTTAGAAATCTTCTCCCATAAAGTACACGTTTCATTAGCTGGTATACTTCTATTTGACAAATGCTTTCTTCGTCAACACTTATTCAGTGTATTTATTCTATTTTATTCTACTATGTTCGCATTACAAGCAAAAAAAAATGCTAATGCAACGAGGCGACAGCCTATGATGAGTGTTGCTACTAGGCCCGAGATATTCAAGAGAGAAAAAATACGGATAAATATGTGCAAGGAGTAAATATAGGAAAAAAAGAAAAAAGCAAGGATACAAAATATGTGTACAATGGTAATATTATACTGATATTAAATAAGTATTTTTTATACTTGCGTTAATTATAAGAATATCCATATGCAATCGAATATAAAGAAATAAAGCACATTTAAAAGTCTAGAGAGAGAGAGAGAGAGAGAGAGAGAGAGAGAGAGAGAAAGCTTTTATATTTCCACCGATTATACATTAGTTCAGTATTTATTTAAATAACAAATGTAATGCCGAGTAATACTATTAATATGTAATAATTATAATAATGTTACTATAGTAATGAGACTAAAATATATTATTTATGTAAAATTGTTGCTTACTTTAAACTCAGCTCGTATATCTACAGTTTATTTTTTTCAAGATAGTTGTTAACCAAATAAACTAGTATTTACGAAATTCTTATTTTTATAATAATAATAATCATTGCATCAATAACAACAATAAAATTATTAATAACTGTATTTTGACAATTGTTAATAATTTTGTTATTGTTATTGATGTGATTAGTACTCTTAAAGTCTTTCGATAGTTATTAATAATTTTGTTGTTGTTGATGTAATTATTATTATTATTATTATAAAACGAATAGTCTTGTAAATATTGATTTATTTGTGGATATTTCTAATACATTCTCCATGATAAACAATGCAGCGGCGGAGCGAAAGGAATAAAGGATGGAGGGAAAACGAATTTTAACGGAAAAAGCGGACAAAAATCCGAAGCGGAGTGTTTATGAGAAAGGACTTCCAACCTAATAGTTATGAGAATGTCAGGGGATTGCGGCGGTACATTTCGACTTCGTTGGGAGTGCAATTCGCGCGTTGCGATCCTCGCTGTGGCGTTATAACAAACAGCTCAGGCTGCGGTACCGAATAACGCGCTATAATGCCTCTCGACGCGCGATTTCGTTCCGCGAGCCGCTGCAAAAGCAGCGAGCGATGATCGATACGCATCGCGCGGTACTAGTTGCCCGGTGTCTGTGCAAACATCCGGAAGCGCTGAAATCGTCAAGTACATAAATAGATGGCCGTGATATCTTACAGTCGCGCGGGCTCAGTTGTGCGCGATATACGAGTTTGCGTAATCGTGCATTGCGCATATTGACCGCGATTAATGGCGCTATCCGCGCAGAGAATACATCCCGAAAGTCCATTTCCCAGTCCGCTGTTCCTTCCTGCAATGCGACGGAGATCGAGGCGATGTTTCGGCACACTTTTCAGTATTCCGCCATTAAAACTTCCCGGGCATCCAATTGCTTGGGATTGTGGACTGTGGCACAGATAATATAAACGCAATTGTCGCTGATTACTCTCTGATGCTTATTTCTCGGAAAAAATCGGGGAAACAGAATTAAGTCTCAGGGTTACGCATGTATTGTGATGCAAATTGCAAACGAATCAAATTGAATAAGAGTCGACGTGAGTCACGTGAACAAGGAAAATTAACGAAACTGAAACGTAGTGGTATGTGTGATATAAATGTTCCTTCAGCTACTAAACTGTACAATATGAATAATTCCACCTGAGATTAGGCTACTACGATAAATTATATGTTGAATCAACTTTTCGATCGCCTCGTTGAAATGAGTTTGTCTTACGCAAATATGAGATGAAGGGAATCCCTAAATTTTGTGGACAAAATTAAAGCAGTTTAATCGCCATATTCAATCTTAAAGTCAAGTTCCTTCGATTCGATTCAAATTGTTCTTACGGATCTCTTTCTATAATGTCCTTAAATTGTTAAATTAGATTAAATTAAATTAAAATTAAACTGAAATTAAATTTACTGTTGAATTAAATTTTGTGTTAAATAAATTAAATCTTTAAAATGGGGGAATTTCCGATTTCGATGAAACTCTGGGAAAAATGTTTGCACTCTGATTCTTCGTGATTTCTCTTCCACTGTTTTTCCAATACTAAACAACAGATAAACCAAACATATGCCAGCTTGACTCGAGACACGACTGCTTCGCAAGATTCAAAGCGTTTCGATACATCGCAACCATGGTCTTACACAAACATGAAATTAAAGGAATACCCAAATTTTGCGGAAAAGATTAAAGCAGTTTAATCACAATATTCAATCTTAAAGTCAAGTTCCTTGGGCTCGGTTCAAGTTGTTCCCACGGATCTCTTTCTATAATGTCCCCCCCAAATTGTTAAATTAAATTAAATTAGATTAAAATTAAACTGAAATTAAATTTACTGTTGAATTAAATTTTGTGTTAAATAAATTAAATCTTTAATGGGAGAACTTCCGATTTCGATGAAACTCTGGGAAAAGTGTTTTCATTCTGATTCTTCGTGATTTCTCTTCCACTGTTTTTCCAATACTGAACAACAGATGAACCAAACGCACGGTCGCATCCCAACTTGACCCAATGCTCGACTGCTTCCCAGGATTCAAGACGTTTCGATACATCGCAACCTCGCTGTCTGACGCAAACATGAGATTAAGGGAATACCCAAATTTTGCGGAAAAAGTTAAAGCAGTTTAGTCGCCATATTCAATCTTAAAGTCAAGTTCTCTCGGCTCGGTTCAAGTTGTTCCCATGGATCTCTTTCTATAATGTCCCCCCCAAATTGCTAAATTAAATTATATTAAAATTAAACTGAAATTAAATTTACTATTGAATTCACTTTGTTAAATTAAATTAAACCTTTAATGGAGAAATTCCCGATTTCGATGAAGCTCTGGGAAAAGCTGTGGGAAAAGTGTTTGCATTTTGATATTTCGTGATTTCTCTTCCACTGTTTTTCCAATAACTAAACAACAGATGAACCAAAAGCATGGTCGCATGCCAACTTGACCCAATGCGCGATTGCTTCCCAGGATTCAAGACGTTTCGACATACATCGCAATCACGGTAGACTGCCGTCTCGCGGCACTTTATCGGCAGAATGTGCGCAAATCGTTAATAAAATTATCCAGTCCTTCCTCTTACCACAAAGCTCATCGAAACTTTCGCACTCGGCCAATGATGCGGGATACAACGAATTTCCGGATAAAGCGAAGACCTACTGCGCGTGACCTTCGACACCGCGTCGACTATTTGTCTTGGTAATAAATCGCTCGTCCCCATAAGCCATCGATCGTTCCTTTGGTGGCGGTGAAAACGATAAACGATCGTTATCCCACGGCCGTGTGTACCGCTGCCTCGACAAATAGGCGAAGTCGCGGCGCGCCGATGTTAATTCGTCAAGGAATTACACCGGCAAACGAATGCAAAGTTATGTCGGGCGCGATTCCAAGGCGCACGCGGCGCGCGCGCGCGCGGAGGTTGAATGCCCCCGTCGACAGACGGATTAGTGCGGCCCGTACTAACGTAATCGTATGCCTGGTGAATATTTCATGAAGCGCGGAAAAAAGAGATGACACCTGTTCGAAAACCGTTAGCGTACTCCTTTTGCCCGCCAACAACGAGGCGGAGAGGCCAAACGGCGTCGGCGACTTATTTCGATGCAAATTTCGGAAAAGAATGCCTGCGCCGCATTCTTCAATTCGGCGGGGCCGGAATGCATGCGAACGAGGGAGCGAGCGAGCGAGCGAGCGAGCGAGCGAGTGAGCCGCTGAAACCGCCGATGAAAATGTGGCGCTCTATGTGGCGATGCGTCCGGAGAGAGCCCGCCGATTACTTCGCGAGTGGGCAGCGGTGAATCCCGTGTCGAGTCTTCCTCGGGACACTTCGCGGCTGATTTCAATTGTCACGTTGAATACTTCACGCGTAGATGCTCGAAAGTCACGCTCGAAAGAAGTAAACGGTCTATACGGAGTGTATTTAAGAAGAAGAAAGGTTTGAGAGCCTTAAGGGCAGATAGTAGTCATAAAATGGAGGAAGAAAGCCCTAACTGGAGGAAAAGAGCCCTAATGGACCGAAAAATTAATTTTGTCCGAGTCATGAGCAATTATTTATTTATTTCAATGGAAACAGGGGATCTACTCGCTTCTGGTTCCTTCAAAGACTTTCTACGTGTCCGCCTGCTGTTTTTACACACGCCTCACATTTTCGTACTATAAAATTGCGAACTCTTTCGGAAATTCTCGGCTTTGTTCCAACTGTTTGACGGGCATTTTGTATTCTCTGGTATAATTCACCAAACATTTAAATAGGTCCTTCGGAAAGATGGATTAGACGGGATGGATCAGTCTCATGGCTTCCTCTCTCTCCCGATTTAAATCCCCTGAATTTTTTTTTATAAGGATTTCTTAAAAGCATGGTGCATTCTTCACGATAGTCAAATGATCAAATAGTTAGAATATAGCCGGGAATTTTTTAAAAAATTCACAGTTGTGTTATACGAAGGGTAGAAATAGAAGGAGGACATGCAGAAAATCTTCTGTAAACTTTACAAGCACCAGAAGCGAGTAGGTTACTTGCTTTACTTAAAATAAATAGTTGTTCATAACTTTGACAATATTAATTTTTCGAATCATATTTACTAGGACTCTTTTCTTTCACTTAGTGAGTACTATCTGCCCTGAATCCCTCTTTTTAAACATCCTGTATAGTATAGAAAAAATTGGCTAAAGAGTCTCTCAGGATTACGTAAATTTTGTTGCATAAATCGCAAACAGATCGAATGAGAATTGAGTCAGATCAGCTGTCTGACGTGGGAATTTAAATTGCAAAATTGATCGACGGTGAAAGATTAACTATACTAAAACGTTGTACAATTTCTGTATCTTTTTAACCAAAATGTCGATCTAACTGTATAATATGTGTAATTCTTGTTTTGATCTGAAAGTTAAGTAAATAATATATAGATGCAACTAATAACGTATTGAATCTACTCTGTGATGGTCTTGTTGAACTTTATTTTGAAATTGTGTTATACAAACAAAATTAGAACCATGTCAAAATAGTTTTGAGAACTAAAGATGAAAATTTTATCGAGAGAACTGAAACAGTTAATTTTCCATATACAACTGTGAAGTCGAGGTCATTTCATTCGATTTATAATAACTTTAGAGAGAAGATGACGCAACAATTTTAATATTTTTTAAATCTAAAGCGCCATACTAGTGATTTCTCGATGTGTCTACATGTTGGGATTTCTAAAGTTTCAAAACATCATATGTGAGTAATGTAGTATGAGTATATTCGAAGGGTCATTTAATTATTTAATAATTTAATCAGTTAATGATATGATCAGTTAGTAATACTAATTGTATAGAATTTTCTTGCACTTCCCAAAACTCGTTTGGGATTCGAAAGATTCGAAATTTTAAAGACGAATTATTTGAAACTTCAAACAGCCAATTATGCTAAAGCTTTGAATATCCAAATTGTATATTCGCGATATTATTTATTAGTATTCCATGAATATTTGAAGGCACGAATCATTCACGAATAATGAAATCTCAAAGTGTAAATATCCGAAAATTCGAATATTCAAACGATACTAATTGCACAGAATTTTCTTGCATTCCCCAAAATTGGTTCTAATAAAGATTTCTATGCTTCGAATATTGGAATAACACTCGAAGATTCGAAATTTTAAAAACGAATTATCCGAAGCTTCAAACTTCAACTTGAAACGGTTAATTATACCGAAGCTTCGAATATCCAAATTATATATTTCGCGGTATTATTCACAAATATTCCATGAATACTTCGAGGTATTATTCACAAGTGAAGTTTCGAGGCATAAGTGTCCGAAAATTCGAATATTCGAACGATACTAATCGCACAGAATTCTCTTGCGCTCCCCAAAATTGGTTCCAATAAAGATTTCTATATTTTGCATATTGGAATAACATTTGACGATATTAAAGACGAATTATCCGAGGTTTCAAACTTCAACTTCAAACGGCCAATTATACCGAAGCTTCGAATATCCAAATTATGTATTTCGCGGCATTATTTACAAACATTCCACGAATACTTCGAGGCATTATTCACAAGTAATAAAATCTCGAAGCGTAGGTACCCGAATATTTGAACAATACTAATTGCACAGAATTTTCTCGCGCTCCCCAAGGTGAGTTCTACGAAGAACCTCGAAGCTTCGAATAGTCGCTCGAGGAGAGTCAAATTGCTCATAACTTCAAACTCTCCAAGTGTCGAAACATACATCGAGGTCTCAAATATTAAATAGGAAGACTAAATAGGTACTACCTCCAGTTGAAGCAACCGCCGGTCTGCGTGTATGTGGACCATATTACGCCTTCTGTTAGGTAACGGGGCAACGCCACTTGAAAACGGAGCGGTGTTACTTTTAAGCGCGACTAGTGAGTAACCGGCAAAAACGTCTGACACGATTTCGGCCGAGGTGCGAGGAGGCGAGAGAGGTCCGCGTGCGAAATCAGAAACACATCTCGGTGATTCACGACACTCGGCTACCACGGCCGATCCGCAGGTACACGTGGATTCGCGCTCGCGCTTATTCCGACGCGATCCACGTCCACACTCGCGCGGCTACCTTGTACCTCGGCGATGACCGCGATCGCGGAGCGCGTATAATATATAGCGTAATAGCGCATTATCCGCGTTTATACTTCGAGACCCTCGAGAACGTTGACTTTACGACAGCGCGTGGGACTCGGGCTGTCCTCGTCGTTCGAACAGGACAAGTTATAAAGGAGAGAGACGATCCGCGTTGGCGGATCGTTTCATCATTCGCGATACCTTCGCGACGCCCGATCGCGCGACAATTCCATTCCCCATGCGCGCTAGACCTGCACCCAGCTAACCCTGACTGATCGGGGAGGTCCGATTATCGAGAGTTCTCCAGTGGCGCATCACGCGTCACGGGCGCTACGACTCGACTCTTCGGCGTACGTAACCGATCTGAACCTAATTTCCTCCGCGACGAGAAAGTAAGGGTTGCCCGACATTCGAGCGCTAACGATGGCGACAGACACGAGGGCAACGACGGCGGTAGCTGGAGGAACGCCGATGCGTTCGCCGGACCGCTAACCGGAATGCGCGCGCTAACTCCTCGCCGTCTCGGGGCTCCGCGAAGAGCGGTCGCCGATCAGTTCGACTGCGAGGAGGCACGAGAGAGACAGAGGGAGGGGGAGGACAGAGAGAGAGAGAGAGAGAGAGAGAGAGAGAGAGAGAGAGAGAGAGACAAAGAAGGAAGAAAAGAAAGGGGCGTAGAGAGGAGAGTGAAGCCGGCGATCCGCGGGAACGAAGCCTTTATCCGTACGTGAGGGAGAAAGAGGTGGCGAGGGGAAAAGCGGCCGACGAAAGAGCGAGGTAGAGACGGAGGAGAGCCGAGAGAGGAGACACAGCGAACGAGAGAAGAAAGAGAAGAAAGAGAGAGAGAGAGAGAGAGAGAGGGGGGAGAGAGAGAGACGGGGAGAGAAAGAGAGAGAGAGAGGGGGGAGAGGGAGAGAGAGGGAGAGAGAGATAGGTGGCCCGTAAGCACGTGGGGATCTCAGGCACATTGCGCCTGGACCAGCGGCACGAAAATTTGGTGAGGCCTGCTTGCCTGTCGACCGACCACATTCCCTCCCCTCCCAATTTCCTCATATAAGAACCTTATCCGCCTGGTTGTTTCGGCACGGTCGTTCTATTCGCACGCGTTTACATCGGTAAGCAGATCACGCATGATCGCGGGTAATTCGTTTTGCCGTGTGTGCGTGTACCTGCGAGCATGTGCCCGTGAGAGCGAGAGAGAGAGAGAGAGAGAGAGAGAGAGAGAGAGAGAGAGAGAGAGAGAGAGAGAGAGAGAGAGACAGACAGAGAGAGAGAGAGAAGGGGGAGGGAGAGAGCCGCGGTCGCTCTTTTAAATCATGCTAGGCGAAGCGTACCGAACGATGTTACAGGGTCATTTGCATTTACGTGGACTAACGCTGATCCCGATTAACCTCCGGAAGGCTGAAAGGACGCCACGATGTCTTTGGTGCGCGTTATTCTTCCTCTCCTACTCGCGAGTGAGCAAGAGAGAGAGAGAGAGAGAGAGAGAGAGAGAGAGGGAGGGAGAGGGGGCGCGAAGAATTCCTCGAGTCCTTCCGAGGGACATTAGTTACTTAAATTCCAATGCGTGTATATTGTAACGGAACTGTTCCGTTACGACGTAAGTGCATCATTAGTCGGGCGATCAATTTGAGATTCATCCTTATTAGCCCCTCTTTAGCCGGCCTCTATTAGCATTCGGTTGCCAAGACTGCTCGCCGCCAGCGTGGGAAGCACGTGTGCCGCGGAGAACCATTGCTGAATCGCTAGACGCGTATGGTCAAGAGACCTAATTGACTTTTAATGCGCACGCGCGTGAGCGACGCATTGTTCTGTAAAAATGAACAAATCGATAAAATTATGCTCACACGTGATCCATTTCATAGATCCTTCGCACCTGTTGCACATGGAGAATTCCTTATCCTTCCCTCTACGCGCTCTTCGACTCTCTTCCTGAGTGCGTTTAATTTAACCCTTACCTGAGCGAGTTATCTTTACGAGGACAAAGCTGAGTAGCCTAGATATTTCTTCTGTTTTCCAAAGAAAACAGAAGCTCTGCTTTTCAAGAGAAATGTTTCTCTAAAGTATCTTAAGTATATCAATTTTTATGTCTTGTTTGTGTTTCTCCTTACGCCTTTCTCTCTTGTTTCTCTCATTTCCTTCTATTTTTCTCTTTCTTATCTTCCTATTCTTCTTCTTATCTCTCAATTTCTGCATTTTTCCTGTCTCGTGCTTTCCATCAAGGCAATGTTAAAACGAACAAAGCCGCGGGTTTCAGATTTGTAAAAAACAGAGAAATATCCGTCTTCCAAGAGAAGAGAATCTCTGCTTTTCACGAAAATATTTAAAGTATATTATTGTTTGTATTATGTTTTTTCCTCATTTCTCCTGTCTTTCTCTCCTCAACAAAAGTATTTATCTGATGTATCGCAGCGCGGCCCAAAGAGAAATGCAAATGCGCTCGCGCGAATATTCATACAAATATTTACATATAAATACAAATATTTTGCGCGTACCTCTAGAACAGGGGTTCCCAACCGGGGTTGTGAAAAAACGTTCTTGAGGGTGCGAGGAAAAGTGATTGTAATTAATAATGATTAAGATGGATTCTGGAATAATCCGACATTTTTACCATCAAATTAAAAAAATGTTATTAAAATATAAATGTTTATTATAAATTGAAAATAAATATATTTATTACGTATCTGTGTATATTCATTACGTATCACTATGCGAAGCTTGATGCCATGAGTAATAATTTTATAATATTAAAATGATAGTTAATTTCCACAAAACAATACTATGTAACAATAAATTATTATAAATTAACATCTTACCTTAAAATAACCCTAACAACTAATCTTTACCATAAAACACACGAATAATTCTTTTTGCAGGGGGCACGAAGGTCCATTAATAAATTTTCAGGGGTGAGTAATAATAAAGAAAGGTTGGGAAACCCTGCTCTAGAAAGAAGAAGAAGAAAAAAGGAAAGGAAAAGCCAAATACAATGTATCGCATTCACACGCGAGAAGTCAATCAAGTAGCCGCGCAGTGGAAGCAGACCGCGCGACGTAAGGCTCACCTCGCGACTGCGGAGTGTCTGCGTAATCGCCACGTGTTAGCTGGAGCTCAGCGGCTCCTCGCGCAGCATCCCGGCACAATCTCTCCTTACCGCCTGATTACTCCTCGCCTTTTCCCTTCGGACGGACCTTATTAGCGAGGGGCTCGTCTCCTTGCCGGCTTGCGTTCCTGTCTCCGCTTTTCGTGCACAATGTCGCGTCGGTATCGACCGTTAGAGACGACTCGTTACAGCGCTGCGCGCGCGCGCGCGTGCCTGCGTTTACCGCCGTTTACCGTGGCGGAGTATGCACCAACGGGCGAGGAGATATCTCGCGAGCCACTTCGCGACGGATAAGTTGCCTGGCGCACTTAACACAATTCACCGGCGTCGTGACCTCCTTGCTTGGCGTTTACCTTGGCGCGGTCGCGCTCGCGGTCATCGCGCGTCTGCGGCTTACCGGGACGCAGCGGCCGTCTCGTCTCGTCGTCTCGCGGGTAACACGCCGACGTGCGTCGATACTCCGTCGCCGGTGCACGCTAACGACTCGGCACGTGTGTGAAATACGGGAGAGAAGATGAAGGAGGAGGAGGAGGAAGAGGAGGAGGAGGAGGAGGAGGAGGAGGAGGAGGAGGAGGAGGAGGAGGAGGAAGCGGGGGACGGAAATGCGACGGCGGGATGGATGGATGATCTGTAGGTCCGCCGAGCGGCTGCTTCTCGCACTGCCGGCGCTTCTTATTCCCTCTCACGCTTCTCTTTCCCGAACTATTTCCGCCGTATGCGCGAGAGAAGGAGAGAAGGGGAGGGAGGAGGGGGAGAGAGAAAACGCGTTCCCGCGCGACGGCACGGTGTGCGAATGTCTGAATGAAATTTGAACGGTTTCGCGGTAGAGAGATGGCTGTTGCAGCGTAAGACACATTCACCGCGAGAGAGAGAGAGAGAGAGAGAGAGAGAGAGAGAGAGAGAGAGAGAGAGAGAGAGAGAGAGAGAGGGAGAGAGAGAGAGAGAGAGAGAGAGAGAGAGAGAGAGAGAGAGAGAGAGAGAGAGAGAGAGAGAGAGGGAGAGAGGGAGAGAGAGAGAGAGAGAGAGAGAGAGAGAGAGAGAGAGTAAGAGAGACAGAGGGAGTTAAACGTGCGTTTCCACTTCCGGTATATCCTGTCTTCGTCTGCACCGTGAGAGAGAGATAGAGAGAGAGAGAGAGGGAGAGAGATAGAGAGAGAGAGAGAATGCGTTACCGCACTTCGGGGCTCGCGTTTCCGCTCGCGACGAAGATGTTGTGCCGACTGATAACCCACCGTCTACTTACCTCAGTCGAGCGCCCCTAACGCGCCGAACTCCCTGGCACGACAGGTGCTCCGCAGGAGGAGTGGGAATAAGAGGATGGTCTCGCGGAGGGGACAAGGATAGTATGTACCCATAGCGGCAGAGGTAGCGGCAGAAGCAGCGACGGCGGCGGCAGTGGCGGCGGCGGCGGCGACGGCGGCGGCGGCGGTGGCAGAGCGTCCGTAAGAGAGCGAAAAAGAAACGGGAAGAGATATCGCCGTGCGTGCGAGAGTAAGAAAGAAAGAAAGAGCTGGAGATCGGGACGACGACGACGACGACGACGACGACGACGGCGGCGGCAGCGGCGGTGGCGGCGGCGAGTCGGACAGCCGGGCAGGGAAGACCGAGGAGAAGAGGGCAACGACATCGCTCCGCGCGCGCGTCTCTCTCTCTCTCTCTCTCTCTCTCTCTCGGCGGGCACTCCGCTCTCGACACATTTACCGAAAACTACGCCACCGTCCCCGCCGCCACTGTCGTTTCGTCGGCATTCTTCGAATCCCTTCGAAATCGATCGATCGCGCTCCCGTCGCGGGCGAATTCTCGTCGATCAAGGGCGTGCCTTCGCCGGGACGCGCGCGCGACGTCGTTAGGTCATGCGAGAGCTGCGCGCCGATGCGACGGCGACTCTTCGTTTTCTGTTATTTTACAATTGCTCTCCTTTCGCCCCCCTCCCTCTCCCCCTTCCTCTGTTCCCTCTATCTCCGTGAGTCTCGCGCTGAGCTCCCTCGGGATCGAGAGAGCTCACCCTCTTCCACCGACGTTTCGTCTCGACCTCGAGATTTGTCCTTCTTCACAAACGGACGCGGAGTTTTCCGAGCTGGTGTCCGAGCTTGGCGTTTCACGTCGCTTTTCGATGCACGGAGAGGAGAGATCGATCGAATTAACGTGGCGGTGAGCGAACCGGGCGCATCTTCTGCTCGAAGCAGACGGAATGTCTGATGCTTAGGGCCGAATTTGATTCAGAACCGGGAACTCGATTCCCTTCAACTCGAATGCGTTCTCGTCCGTTAATTCGCGTTAATTCGCAATCAGTTTTTCCTCTTTGTGCGTCAGTCGCGGCTTCTCGAGATTCATACGCGCAGCGTATCGCAACAGGAGAACAAAAAGAGGAATGGATTCCTCTTTTTACTTCTCAGGTTTAGCCTATTGCAGCACTTTTTTATCCTTCCGTCCTTTGCGTGGCTTATGAAGGTAAAACGTGAAATTCTGTGTTATCCTTTTTTGCTTTTTTTACACGCAATAAAGCCGACAGAATAAAATGGAATGGATAATTGTATCCTCCATTTCCGAAAGCATTTTACCTCCCCCTCCTCCATCCTACCTACAGCCTCCTCATCTTCGTCGCTGTCGCGCCATCGCATATTCGGCGCGTTCGTCTTCCGCTCTGGTGTCCCCGCCTGCGCTTTTTCTCGATTTCAATCGCCTTCGAGCTTGCTTCTCTTCGTGAGTTTCGAGATAGTTTCGACGGAACTATAATCTAATAAGGGAATCGCTAAGAGTCGGCATAAGTGAACTTAGCGTCGGCTAACGCCGCTGCTCACGGTAAAATGCTCTCGCGACCAATGAAAAAAGGGAACATTTTCCGTTTTCACGACCGCGCTAAAAACCCGGAGTAGTCCCTCGCCAGTTCACGCGTTCTAAGAAGGATCGGGGTCGCCGGGATCGTCGGCATAAGCGCGTTCGTGTCGTGCAAGAGGCAGGGCAGAATGCGACGCGGTCGATCCGATCCGATCGAAGGCGATGCCACGGGCAGAGCGAGATGCGACGAGACGAGGAGGTATGGGCCGAAGCTCCCCCCCTCTCTCTCTCTCTCTCTCTCTCTCTCTCTCTCTCTCTCTCTCTCTCTCTCTCTCGTCGTCTCGTTGTAGTCGTCGTTGTGCACTTAACTGCCCTAAAAGGCAGCACTTCTCTCTTTGCTATCTAGTCACCGTTGTCTCTGGAAGTGGCATGCCTATGGCGAGATGTCCCGAACGTTTCTCGCGCACGACGTGTGATCGCGATTCCGAATCCGAAGTGGAAGCCAATCCGCCGCGATCGGTCACCATAGGCCTGATCCGAAATCAGTTTCCGAGACTCTGGTTTTAGTTACAAGGTTGATAGGCCTTAAACTATTAGGAGCCCTTAAACTATTAGGAGACCTTAAACTATTAGGAGGTTGAATTAATTGGCCTTATTTTGTTAATTTTTTATCTTTATTTTAAAGGAATGGTTAAATTTACACCAATCCAAATATTTTCCGTCGTTAGCTGTGGCTTTTTCCCATCTTTCTGGCAACACAGCGGTTCCGCGACGATAGAACGATCTGTCTTTCGAAACAATCCGATCAGACATCCAATTTTGCAGATCTTCGTAGTTATTAAAGTGTATATCTGCCAAATGCGTGTTGCATCGATCGGAATAGATGGTAATTAGATGGTGCTAGGTCTGGAGAATACGTTGGGTGCGGAAGGATTTCCCATTTGAGCTCTAACAATGTTTGTTTAACGATTGAAGCAATGTGGACGAGCATTATCGTACAAAAGAATCACTTTGCGTCTATTGCTGGCTGTCACTAGTCTTTTTTGCATCAATTTATCATTCAATTTGTTCAATTGTTGCTGGTATCGCTCCCTCGTAACTGTTTCATTCGGTTTCAGAAGCTCATAGTTCATCACACCTTCCATATCCCATTAAATACAAAGCATTGCTTTGTGACCGTGAATGTTCCACTTTGGTGTCGATGTTGATAGTTGTTCTGAATCAACCCACGATTTTTTTCGCTTTAGATTATCAAAATAAATCCACTTTTCATCTTTAGTTACAATTCGCCACAGAAAACTCTTTTTTTCTGTTTGACAAGCAAAGACATGGCGATATTCAAACGATTTGCAATGGCATTTTTACTCAATTCATGTGGAACCCATTTGCCTTCCTTTTGAATTTTTCCCGTAATTTGTAGGTGTTTAGAAATTGTTGATTTATCGACGTTGAATTATTCAACCAATCGTTTTTCCGTTTAAGCGGTGTTTTCATTAAATAATGCTTGAAATTCAGAATTTTCGAATTTTTTTGGCTGACTAGTATGTTCTTTGTCACTTAAATCGAAATCACTACTTTTAAATCGTTGAAACCAAAATTTACAGTTGGAACACGATAGAGCTTGATCACCATAAATAAGTTCCAACGAGCCAACCACAAGTCACCAACAAGCATTCATGAGCTTTAGTTGTCGATTTTTTGAGATCAAACAAAAATAGTAATGAATGTCAAAAATGCAATTTTGTACGATTCATTTTAGATGCGTATAAACAATGAAACTATTAGTAACAATAGCGCGCAAACTCTCACATGTCATAGAGAAATGTCAAATCTTTTAGTGTTGCCAGATTTCAACATACGTATTACCATTAACTTGTTACTAAAGCCATCTATTGCTAGGGACCAGAACTAATTCAAGCTTCTAATAGTCACAAAGTTGGTAGGCCTTAAATTAACTGTTAGATACGTAATTGATGACGTGATCGACATCATGATCGGGAGATTCGACATGATAATAATCATGATAATAAGTAATAAAAAATCTTCCCATTTCTCTATCTGAAGTTACAAAACTAGTAGCTAAAACTAAGTTTGATAGAGACAAAAATGATGTTCGCGGCATGGCCGCGAACGTCCAAGCGTGATCAGCTGATCAATTATGCAATAAACGCAAGTTAACTTCGGGCCTACTAAGCTTGACTGAAACCAAAGTTTCTGAAACTGATTTCGGAACGCAAGATGTGACGTAATACTTGCTCTTCATTTGCGAAGACGCTTCGCGATGAAAACTCAATGGGATTGCAGCGCCAGCGACTGAGATTGTCAGCACTGGAGACATTCCGCTGCGCACAATTGCTATTCATCAATTTGATTGATGTGTGTGCTTTTTTAGATTTAACCGAAACTAAAAGTACCAATCGGTTCACGATTTTTACAACAGTTGCAAAGTAGTTTTCTCTGCTGGACATAATTATTGCTGATGTGTTTGCACAGTAATTGGTTACAACCATGGTTAAAATGATAGTACCTGTTATAAACATTTTATCTAATAGATAAGAATATAATAAAGGTACTAATTTTTTTCTTGAACATTCCGTTGCAATTGCAATGTTCGATGTCACGTATCGTATTGCTTCTTTGGCTTCTATCAAAACCGATTATTCATTGCGCAAATGCAAACATGATAGTGTTCGTCAATTGTGACAATTTGAAGCGCAGCAACTTCAACGAGAGAAATGTGTGCAAACCGTTTTAGGCTTTAAAACGATTTGGACATTCTTTTTGGATGCAATTTGGCACGTGATTAATCTTTAACGCGAAAGAACTTAATTCAAGGGAATTTTTCAGAAATAATTTCTTTTATCGAATTATCAGAGTTGCTTTCCAGACAACGTGCATCCACAATAAAGTATATAAATTGTTTTGAAATCTGAATTGTATATTTTTACAATACACGCTGGTCTGTGACAATATTGTTAAAAAGTTCATAAGTAATATGACAGGTAAAAGTCTAACAAGACAAGTTAAGTGTCTATAAATATGATTTATAATTTATGATATAACTTTGACATTATTGCAAAAGAATTTTAATTAAACTTGCACAATATTTGAAGACCCAAAAAGAAATAATTGTTTCTCGTTTTTTGATAATTTTTACAATTTATAGTATATAAATATATAACAAATTTTTATAATTTATAATACTTTTGACTGACATTATTTGCGTTACATATTTGTGTAAAAATTTCATGTGTACCGATAAAAGTATACTAACAGACTTATAATCGACACAATAATATTGTAATTTTTTTCTAATATTTCTTAAAGTTCTTTTTAGCGTTTTCTTGTTTGAGAAGCGTACGAGTTTGGTTGTTAGAGTTAAAACGTAATTTCGACATCTATCTCGTACATGCGATACTTGTAACTTTGACTTCGATTGCTTCAACTCTGATATGGTTAATTTTTCTTCAATTGTACATATGTGTGCAGATCGTATTTTTATTAATGTATTGTTAAACGTTGTAAAGATTTCTAAGAAAATGTATTTACAGAGAGATAATTACTCTCTTGAGCTTTAATAAAGCTGTAACATTTACTAGGTTGAAACTGTAATATAATATGATATGATTAGTTAATCTGTTCAAATGATCAGTCAATAATTATTAACTAGATTGTTAATCAATAATTAGTTAAATCGTTAACAGTTACAATATACGCGCATATCTAGACATGATACGAATGATTAGAAAGGCCAATGAATTTTGGTCTACGTAAACGGTAAGACTTTACGGTATAACTAAGCCTGTATTAATAGTTACTACTTGAAACTTGTTTTATGCATGAAGTTCTCAGACCAGAGTTTAAAGTTCAGAACAGAAAGTTTTGACTCTAAATTTTTCAGATATACCTCCTATAATATACATTATTATTAAATTTTTTTAATATATATTATGCATTTATTTATTGTAATATCATATTATATGACTACTGTGTCAAATACTTATATCAAAGAATACTTTATCAAAATATTTATGACGTCCATTGTTGTTTTATTATTATATTTTGTATATCGTAATATTATATTTTATATTTAAATATATTATTTTATATATATTTTATTTTATATTAAAATACATTATTATATTTTGTAATACCAAAGGGATTATTCTGCTATTGTGAGAAAAAAATAATAAGCATGTGATTCAAAAGTTCCAAAAATAAATTGTCAAACCAACAAAAGTAGAGAAAGTACGTTTGATTTAATACACGGATCAATTTTTGTTAAGCTTATTAAAAATAACTTTTTTTATTAACCCGCTATTTACCCGTTTCTGTTCGTTGACCTTTTTCTATTCTGTCAATTATATTCCCCCAAAATGAAGTCGAATGAAATTGAATCGAACTGAATGTTTGTTAACACGACTTAACTGAGAAACTCACATTTGACTCTGTTCTCAAGTCTAAGTCTGAAATCTCGGTCTCATCTCGCGTGAGATAAATTTTAAGCATCTACCATAAATATACAGACCCGAGAGATCTTCGATCCCTGGCCATCTCCTCAGCCATGGTAATCGTGAATTGATCTCGATCATCCATTCAGCTCAATATTACAGGAGGAATGGTTTCGCGCAAGAGTCGGCTATTGGCGCCTTATCCACTCTTGTCGGATCATCTCGCAGCGATCTTATTGGTATCCACAGACCTGACATTGATTCGAATCGCTGATCCTTCGGGCGAGCTGGCAGCCGCAGACCACGTCCGAGCGCACGTGACGCGCATTTTCGTCCGGGCATCACGGAACAGGGTCACACACGCCGCCAGCCATTGTCTTGTCATTTTGTATCGGCGAGTGTTCTTAAAGCCGCCCGGTGCATATCAATGGCCGCGGCCGATCGTAATGCGAGTCGTTCTATTAGTAGCGAGACAACGCGCGACGATTAATGTTTGCGTGTCGCTTAATGAGAGCGATCGATACCGTTCCAATGACTCAAACAATGAGGGATTGATGTCCCTCAACTTCGTGCATTCATTCATCCAGCCAGTCGACGACGTGGACGTTGCGGTCGCAGCTTTCTTGCCGTGTCTCTCATTTCCTTCTTTAAATTTAATCCTTATTTTTATCAAACGGCCCCATCGAAACTCAAATCCCATTGTATTATAATTACATATTGGGATGAGCAAAAGGGTCTTTTAGGTAGAATGGAATGATTACACTTTTATGTCGTCGTAATTTTCTGTGAGACAATGTGTACGAAAGATACAAAAGGAGATCGCATAGATCGAAAAATAGATTGTTTCATAAAATTATAAATATATAGAAATACAATCTTTTCATATTTTACCTTAGAAATCCGAAATTATTTTTATTCCATAATCCAGTATATCATGTTCGTAAAAATTTTTTTTTTTTAGGTAATAATATAAAATGTTTTAGTTTTGTACGATTAAAATATAATAAAAAAGTAAAATAAGATAGAGTAGAGAATAAGAAAAAGTAAAAAAAGATAAAAAGGTAAAATTTTATAAAGTTATATGGTATTTATATAATATAATATGAGTGTAGGATTTATATACATTGTATACGCAAAAAGTACCATGTATATAAAATCGCCATAAATATATGCCAAAATATTTAATTATTTATAATTTATTTATAAAATTAATAATTATAAGTAGTGTAGGTAGCGGATAGTAATCTCCCATTAATTAATTCGGAACTTGTTAATAGAAAAATTGTATATGAATAAATTAAGTTTATTTATTAACATTTATGATTATATAATAGGTAAAATTTATAATTAAATTGATATTCTATGAAAACATTATATATTTGTTACAACGTAATGTTTTCACAGATGAATGACATGAAAAGCTAGCACAGCAGCAAGAGAAATAACTGCGAACTGCGAAAAAGAAAAAGTTGTTTCGAAAGAGGCTGCGTGATGAAAAAATAAGGAAAATATTAAACCAATAAAAAAATTAAAAGAACGAGTTCAAATTAAATTTAGATGCTTAATTTCTCATATAGATTCTCATATAGTTCAAAAAGTTATTTTTCTGACAAACCAAAGTGTAATATTAATGTATGAAGAATTATTATTAAATTAATAAATGTGTTTGAATAGATAACAGGTAATAGATAAAAATTTTATTTTTTCATTAAACACATAATTATTTTTGCTGAAAACCAATGAGATAGAGTGGTATCATTTAGTGCATAATCAGGTGGGGTAAATTGGGACATTAGCTCACACTTAATTATTTTATACAAATAAATAATCTTGTTAATTTCTAATTATTTGTATATGTGTTTTCTCCAATTTACAATAATAACTTTTAATAAGATTCATAAACTCCCAAAAATTAATCTTTTCTTAAAGTAGAGTAATTCGGTATGTTTACCTTAATTAATTAGTCGCTTTTCTTTCTTCCTCTCTTATTCTTCATTTTTTTTCTTTCTTTGCTTTATTTAATATTAACTTTTACATTATATTTTTATAGATATATATTTATATTTTTCATACAACTTTTTCCTGCGTATCTCCTAATTCATCTTACATTATTCCCTTTTGTTACTTTCCCTTTTTTTTTGCAATTTCTCTTTATTTGCCACTTTTGTCCTAGTTTCTCTTATTTATCTATTTTTCTATTGTATTTTGTGATACTTTCTTTTGGCGTCACTTCCATCAGTTATGCTATTCTATATTGCATTTTATATGCCCCCGAAGGGAGCTTTGTTTCCCGGAGTTGAATAAAATCTATCTGTTTGTCTATTTCTTTCCTGCAACAAAATAAATTGAATATATTACTTTATCCGTTTCATTCGTTTTTGTCAAGAATTGTCAATATTCTACACACACACACACACATACTAGAGATGTGCGAATCAAGAATTTTTATGTCGAATCGAATCGAATCTCGTGTTTTAATTTCGAATTCGAATCGAATCGAATCGAATCTATGAAATTTCACTCGAATTCGAATTGAATCGAATGAAATCGAATCGAATCATTAAAAAATTTAACATGACTATTAAACATGCAAATAACGATGGAAGATTTTAACATGATAGCGAATATTGATATTGTAATATCATCTTAAAGTAAAATATACATTTAAATAATTAAAGTAATTTATAATTATGTTATTAATTATAAGTTAAGTTAATTATAAGTTAAGTTATTCAAACATACAGGCCCAGATGGCCCGTTTTATAGCTGGTACATGCAAACGATAATGTATTTGATTCCTATTCGAATTATTCGGATTCGAATCATAGGGATTCGGATTCGAATCGAATCGAATTACATTAGATTCGATTCGATTCGATTCGAATTCGAATAGTTCACACATTTCTAACACACACATACAGGCGCGTGCGAGAAATTCATCAACTATGCAGCCAATCAAAGTTATTTACTCTGTTTGTACTACTTGTTTCAGGTAGTGAAATTTTTAATTAATTAATCATTCTCTTTATTGTGTTATATTTACTTTGATACGTACTGAGATGTTGTTACTTTTATAGTCAATAGTCGCTCTGTAGTAATAGACATTTACTTTTGGCGAGCGTTCTTGCTGAGGGCTCAACTCAAGAACGATAATAAGCGCATCTATCTATTCACTTCAACAGCCGACGGGATCGTCAAATTGTCTTTGCGCGCAACCTCCTCTTCCTCCTCCTCCTCCTCCTTCGAGAGAAAGAGAGAGAGAGAGAGAGAGAGCATGTATAGCAATTTGGAAGAAATAATAATCATTAACCCGAGCGCTCGAGCTCAAGTGTAACTTCACACACAGCGGTGTTCGACGACGAAGAGGTTCGACGAAGAGGTCGGCCCGACGGAGGCCTGGTGGGACCTTTACCGGGAGTTTCAGGTGCATGCAGATACTTCATTCGATACCTTTGCTCCGGGGTCGTGCGTGCATCTCTGAACTTTGAGCGAGATTCAGTGGCATCTCTCCGGCGAAGAGAGAGAGAGAGAGAGAGAGAGAGAGAGAGAGAGAGAAAGAGAGAGAGAGAGAGAGAGAGAGAGGGCGAGAGACCTCGTGCTAACTTACGTACTACGTGCTCCCCATGCGACCGGCGCGCTCTTCGTTTTCAGGTCAAAAGTTCGAAAGTGGTGCATACGCCGGCGGATACGCCGGCTGACGTGAGCCGCGTTGCGCGCCGAGTTCATGAAGAAGCGGGCGACTCGCGATTAGCAATGGCACTCACGCCGATACCTGCTCGAGCAAGTCCCGATCGCGAGCGCACTTCTCGCGATCACGGGCCACGCACGGTCAAAGAGTGCTGCTGCGTCGCCCAGGGTGCTCGAGTACTCGCGTCAGCTGCGCGCGTCAGGTGATTTGACACTCTGTTGATTTTACGAATGAATACACTCGCGCCAGCGTTGCTCTCGGCCGAGCGATCGAGAACGCCGCGGTAGAAGATCGATATGCCTCGCCAAGGAGCGAGAGAGAGAGAGAGAGAGAGGGGGGGAGGGGGTAGGAGGGAGAGAGGCGGACAACGGTAACTTTACGGAACATGTTACGGAATGTTTCGTGCCTTCCGCGCGAGAGTATCAATGCCATCGCTACTCGCGATCCATTCAAACCATGCCGGACATTGACGCGTTTGCACGCGAACTGCATTTCGCCTCGCGGGCACGCTCGGCGCTTTTCAGCCAGTTTCTAGGCGGATCGACGGAACGGCGATACGCGTCATATCGCGCATACGGATATCGCGATTATTGGTGCAGATCAACGAGGCTCCCGGGAGAAAAGCGAACAAGGACCGACGGAAAACACAGAACGTGCGCGTTGGAGAGAAAAAGAGAGAGGGCGAGAGAGAGAGAGAGAGAGAGAGAGAGAGAGAGAGAGAGAGAGAGGGTGGGTGGGAGAGGGGTCGCAAGGGAGGGGGGGGAAGGAGAGTGACCGAAATTGCCGTTCGGAAGAGATCTTTTTCGGAATGGAGCGCGGTTAGTGCGGACGATGGTGTCAAGGTCGCGCCATCGCGAATCTCATGTACCGCGCGTGGTAGACGATGGGCAGCCATTGCCGCGACAAATAAGGCAATAAGGCGAGCTTCTCGCCGTGGCAAGAATTTCCTTCTTCGTCTCGCACGGACTGGTTTCGCGATCGCGCGCACGCTCGCGCGCACGAGGAAATGGACTCTCGGTGCGGCCGCTCGAATTTATGCGTTTTCACTTTTGAGGTTCTCGCACGGCGCGGCGGCGGCGCGAACCGCCGCCGGATATCAAACGAGCGAGTGTATTGATTCTCACGCGCACGTTACGTGAACGCAAATTTTGCGGATTGAGATATAGAACCGGAAGGAAAGAACCGAAGCCTCTGGAAGGACTCCTCTGCGTGCCGCGAAGGAGGCGCTGCGCGCGCGCGCGCGTTTCATATTAGAGATGTAAATATGTTTGAAATCGTGCGAGATCGCGCACACATGCGCTTGCCCTCGTTAGTCGTTACAATCAAAATCAGGATTCAGGGACAGCCGGATGTTAAGGTATGTTACACATGCTACGCAATTGGCAAGTCTGTATGTAGAATGAGACGCGGCGAATCGGGCACGTCGGGCATGCGTAACGCGACAGCAATTTTGCATTACAATTTGTAATTACTTCCTCGCTTTCATGCAGACGAGCGTGCTCTAACGACGGCAGCGTTGTGTGTATAATTAATGGCACATTCCGGCGTTCGTAGATCCTTAACTCGCGTCCGCGGGGCAATCACGATTAAGGTTTTATCGTCGAGCCGTTTACGGGCGAGTCCGCTATCTTTCGAACTCGGGCAGATAATTTTACAATTATCGATGCGACAGAATGTAAATATAAGCTTGCGTTTGACTATGCTCTGAAAAAAGAACAATTGAAAGCGGTTGAGTCGGATCAACAAACTCAATTTCTGCTATTGTGTATAACGAACTATCCTAATTCTTCTGATAAGACTTTAGTATCTGATAGTTGAGGATTCTTTTTTACCTTTTGTTTGCGGATTATTCTTAAAATAAATAAAAAATTTGGTCAACGTATAAGACAAACAAAAACCAATATCGTAAAATTAAAATTCAATTTAAACAGAATATTAGGTGCTTTGGTTAATTTTAAGGATTGACGATTGGATAGATTGTTTTCAAAGACAAGTCTTTTTTCTACCGTAGAATCCTCTCATTGTTAGAAAAATGGGAAAAGGTTGTAGCAAGCGATGGAAAATATTTTTATTGAAATAACTTAAATAATAAATAATAAACAATTCATTCATCGTCAACCTTCAAAATTATCTGAAACACCTAACAGAAAGATTTCTTCTGTTCTTAAATTAAGATTTTAAAAGGTATAATTGGTAATCTTAATATACTATAATTAATTACTTTTAATATTCCGGCAATGTTTCTCCGAAAATGGCCGCTTTTCTTTGTTAGAAATAACGTCGTATTGTTTAATCGTTATAAATATTTGCAGATTTCTTTAATGATTTTTTTTTATTTTATATACTTTATGTTAATGACAATTTATAAAAATGCTATTATTAAAAACTTTGAGTTTGATATAATTATATCATGTATTTTCTTTCTCTTATAAATTCTTTCTTTTGTAATTCTGTTATTTTTCTTTCTTTTTCTTAATGTAATCTTTTCCGCATTTTATTTTTTTTATACTATACGATACATCCGGGACCTTCTGGGAATAAAACATTGTGAAGATTAATCAGATCAAATTGAGAAGAAAAATCATGTATCATTTTAAAAAAATCGCAATAGTTATTAAGTTATTAATAATTGAAAATGACCACATCTAGAAGCTCTTTTAATTGATAACTTGAAAATTTGCATACTTATTTGCAAAATGGGCTTTTTTGTTCAGAATGACCTAATCTACAATTATATGATAGCTATTGTGTCTAGCGACAGGTTTAAGATTCAGGGTTCAAGGTTTAATATATTCATATCTATCGCTAAATCTAACCCATTATGTCGCATAGTGTCGTGTAGTTATTTCAACTCGCAATAAAAAGATGTGTTCCTCGCATTTGGTTCGATTGCGATTTACGCGAGAGAATTTGCATAATATTAGGACTTAATTCTTGTCTCAGTAGACATTTTTGAGAATACAACTACGTTTCATTGCTTGAACCTTTCCTTATACATTTTGTAGTGTCTTCAAATTCAGTTTATTCAAACTTCGATTCAATTTTGCGGGTCAAATTCCCATGACAGTTTGTCGACACCACGTGCTGTTCTATTCAATTGGATTCGACTGCAGTTTGTCCAACAAAATTTCCGTCACGTAAAACTTACCTATTTCTACCCGATCCTCTTTTCCAGCGTACGTGCGTTGTACGCGCGTACAGCAACTGTTTGGAGCGTCCGACATAACCTCCCAGCTACTCTCTCAAGCCGCTTCGTCGTAATTCACGCGAGGAGATGCCACGGAGAGCACTACACGTGCGCAGCGGCCGGTGTGAATTACGAAAACGACGCGCCGTGCGTATCTCCGAGCAAACATTGTCAAGGAGCGAATGTCGATTACGCGGCTCGCGGGAGGAGCCCATCGCTTCCCCGTAGTCGCGCTTCTTTTTACTCGCTGCGAATGTTACCTGGAACAAACTGGCTTCCCGAGCGCGGCGCGGCGCGGCGCGGCGCGGCGCGTGTGCCGCGGGGATGTAAGGGATCAAGGGTCCTTGCTATACGCGAGATCGCTATTCCGTATGGGGTATTCAGCGAGCACGTACCGCAGCTTGGCTCGAGTGAACAAAACGCATCCTCCATTTCCGGGATAGAGTTGAATTAGCCGTCCTGAGACGACGACGACGACGACGACGACGAGGACGATGACGGCAGCGACGGCGGCGGCGGCGGCGGCCGGCCCGTTACCTGGCGGGAGAGACGTGGAACGGCGTGGAAGAAGAGGACGAATCGACGCCATCGTTGTCGAGTGGTAACCTATTATTTGTTCAGCTCGCGACTCCACGTCGCCCATTACTTAACTAAACATTAACCAAGTAACTTTGCGATTGTCGTTGTCCTGTTGTCGTCGTCGTCGTCGTCGTTGTTGTCGTCGTCGTCGTCGTCGTCGTTGTCTGGCCGTGCGAGCCGCCGTCGTCGTCATCGTCGTTGAGAAAGAAAAGATGAAGAGACAGCCTCGCCTCGAGGCGAAGCAACGGCTTCTCTATACGCGACTGCCCACGTGACGTCGCACCGCGCCACGACCTGGACCCTTGACATCGCGTTTCCTCAGGACACGGCTCTCTCGGTGCCTACGAGAAAGTACAGCCAGTCTGACGCACGCCCATAGCGATTATGCGCGCCACGATCCCGGTTGAACCCGACAAGCAGCTACCGTATCGTCTCCTAGACAGAATCCACCTTGTTCTGTAGCATAAAGCGCTAATTGAATTAGTAGCCGAAAAATTCGCACGTTCCTCAACCGGCGTCAACATGAACGTCTCGCTCATTTATGGGCTCCGACGTTTACGTTATATTTTTCACGCCCTGGCGAAAAGAGGAATCTCCTGCTTGAGGAGAGCAAAGTACAACAACACTTCTGGCAGGTAGGCTCGGTCTGCATACGGAGAATATCAATTAGTGATGGGAGGTGAACGTTCCAATTGGTAAAAACTGTACCGGATCTCTTTGATAAATCAGCTAATATGGATTCGTGTTTACTGATACTGATACTGATGGTGTTTTGGAAAAAAGAATTTTAAGGGTAGATAGTATCCACAAAATGGAGAAAAGAAGTTCTAATAAACATAGGTCGAAAAATTAATATTGTCGGAGTCATGAACAATTATTTATTCCTCATTAATAATTATTTAATTGAAGCAAGTGACTTACTCGCTTCTGGTGCTTGTGTACTCTCTGATGTAAGTTGTCTGTGTCATTTGTCGATGAAGAGAGTACCATGCTTTAAAGGAATCCCTAAAAAAGTCCCTTCGCTCTTGTTCGGAATGTAAACAAACATTTATTTTCTTTCCATTTATGCACACTTATTTACTTAAGTAATTGTTAGTCACATATCCTCGAGAACAGTTGGACTTTTTTTAAACATCCTGTATAATTTTTATTCTAAATTTTATATACTATTGATTGTAGAAGTTTCGCACAAAATTACAGGCTATATCTATAGTAAATATTAGAATATCAATTACAAGTATACGGAGACAGTTTGAAGTTATTCGTCGCCATCTTGGAGGCTAGTAGTTAACGGCCGCGTTCAGTAGAAAAAGCTGCTTACTAAGCGCTTAATGATTACCGTTTCTGATTGGTTCATTAGATTTGTTAAAGATCTAAAAGAAAACTCCAATCATAAATAATAATCACTAAGCGCTTAATAAGCAGCTTTTTCTGCCGAATGTGGCCAATGTTAGATTCTATTCGGTAGATTTGAGCAGAGTGATCCTCTAATTTCTTCAAAACTAAACTGTCGACGATGAAGACATGAGACTGAACTGTCATATCCCTGAGCCGCAGTCATTTCTGAGAAAATATAAATCGCAAATGTTCATTTTCGAAAAATTAATCTATCCATTTAACTTCACGAAGTGAATAAGTGAAGTTATCTGATCACTAATAGGGACATTTATCCTGGCATTATTTGACATATTCGAGGCTTCGAAGTTCTCGATGGAACTAATTTTCTACTGACGCGATCATATGTACAGTCGAGTTCTCGCGGTTCCACGCGGTGCTTAGATGCTCGAATATTCAAACGTTCGTGAATATTCACACTTGGAGATTTCGTTAGCCATACATAACCATACTTGAAGCTTCGAAGAATTCTAAGCTTCAGGTCTGATTTATAGCCCCGATTTAGATCATTGGTCGAGGTTTAACCGGTGCTACTAGCTCGTGTACACCAGCCGCGATTCAATATACAAGCACTTAATCTTACCGCCGACTGAGGATCAAAGTGAAGACCACTACGCGGTCGCGAGTCGCGATCGGCTGTTATTTGCATCACGATCATGGGGTCGGCAGTCGTAAGTTGAATTATGCTGTTCGCGGACGTCATGGATGAGCGACCGCGAGCGGGAAAAAGATCAGGAGGCTCACGATCAGGCGGTGTCTTTAAAAGAGCTATCCGCGCGCGCGCGCGCACGCGCGAGGGGCGGAGGGGGGGTGGAGAGAGGAGAGAGAAAGAGAGAAAGAGAGACGGGGTATATAATTATACTTGTGTACATACGAGCGTAAATGATCCGGGCGCTCAGCCGTGCCCGCACGCACGTGCCGGCTGTCTGCCGCCTATCTATTCACGGCCATGCCTATCTGCTAAGTAGTTGAAGTGCGGCAGTAATAGCGTGACAGCCAGTAAGACGGATGTTGAGCGGTAGCACGTGCGCTCCTCGCTAGCTCTCGTGCGAGCTCTCGCGAGTTCGCTTGCCATCGACTCGACTGGTCACTCCACCGAGCCGGCGCGCAGTGGTATCCGGCGTAACGCGAACGTACCATTAATTAGGTTCAGTGGGCATCGCCAGGCTTTAACGGTATACCGGAGAGACACGTCGCCATTAACACGAACGCCTCGGCGATTCGACGCCGTCGTACGAGGCCGTAACGAGGACCCGAGCCTATGCGATTCCTCGGAGTCGCTTGCTTTCCGCGGCAGGGAGAGAGAGAGAGAGGGAGGGTGGGAGGGAGGGAGGGGGGGGGAGAGAAACGTCTGTGGAACGCAGTGGTACCTCAGTAAATATAGGCGCAGTCACGGCGCAGACGCGACAAAAATGCCCGGATACGTCGCGTCTGGCGTAACAGTAAAAGATTAGTTTACTTACGCGCGACCGGATTATCAATGGGCCGTTTTTTTCGCGCGAGGATCGCCGGCCAAATTCTCCGCTCTCCGCAGAGGCCGAGTCGAATTGAGAATCGGTTCTCCCCCCCCCCCCCCGCCTCTCCCTTCTTGCCCCACCCTGCTGGCTGCAACAACTTTGCCATTAGATTGCGCGGGGACGCCGCTGAAACTTCTCCCGGACGGCGTACACGGACACGACCTGTAGCAGCGACATTGTGCTGTGTACGTCTGGTATTCGGTCCCGACTTGCATTTCTTGCGTCCGGTACAAGGTTGCAGAGGCACGTCGTTTCTCGGAGATACCCACTCGTTGCTCCTTCCCAGCATGAGCGTGACGCTCGCACCTGCCAACTAGTCGAACCTGATTAAACTCTACCTCGTGTGTCACGTATGAGAGAGAGCGAGAGAGAGAGAGAGAGAGAGAGAGAGAGAGAGAGAGAGAGAGAGAGGCGGGGGGGAGGGAGAGAGCGAGGGAGAGAGAGAGAAGCTTATATATATTTCTATTTTAATTTGCCTATCTCGATCTCTCTCTTCCTCCATCCCTCCCCTAGCCCTCTTCCTCTTCCAGCACTGACGTTGTTCGACATACTCGATGATCGATAGGTCGTCCCGATCTCTTCGATTGCGACACAGGCTCAATTTCTCAATTTCCTGAACATTCCTCTCCTCAGGGTTGGGAAGTAACTCGTTGCTTGTAACGAAGTTATAGTTACAGTTATTTTTTTCTGGTAACTATAACTTCGTTCCGTTTTTTCCATCTATAACTGTAATTTAACTTAGTTACATTTGTTTGATAACTAATTTAATTCTTTGAGGCATAGCGGTAAGTATACTTACTACCTATTTATTCTCACATTTTCATGAAATATTTCATATTTGAGGGATTCTTGTCGGTTTTTTTGCGTTTTTTAGCTTCTTATATATGGAAACATACATGAAAGGTTGAAAAGTGTTTGAAAAGTGTGATAAGTTGTCCATTTATTATAAATAAACAAAGTGTGAAAAATACACATTTATACAGAAAAAAATAATTTTCCACGAATTATAAGTGAATTTTTTGCTCAAAATCAAGATTTGGGGGCTTTTTGGATCGCTGGTTACGAATCTGAGGTCCAAATTCCAAAATTAATTTCCCAAGATGGCGGATTATAGAATTTTTATTAAATTAGCTAAAATTGTATTCTGGGTCATTTTTGAGGTCGCTGATTACGAATCTGACGTCCGCATTCTTCATGCCGCATTCTTCATGTCCGCAAATTCATTTTCCAAGATGGCGGATTCCAGATTATCGCGATTTTTCATATTTGTGGCCGCCATCTTAAATCCGCCATCTTGAATTTTGAAAATCTGATAACGGATTCGTTATCAGCGACCCCAGAAATCCCCGTATATAAATTTTCATGTGATTCGGATTTTCTGAAAAATACGTGCCTCAAAGGGTTAATAGTTACTTTATATATTTCGAACTTTAGTTTCTGGCAGACTAGCACGATAACGCAATGTGCGATGCTTGATATCCAATAAGCATATACAGTTATTCTGGCTGCATTTGAAAAACGTGCTATTGCGTCATTTATCTTCATCGTTCATTAGATGTAAAACAAGGATAAAATGCAATAACGCTCCTTTCCGAACGCAACCTGTATTTTTTCAAAAAAATTGTACGCCTATTGGACATTTCCGTCGCCAATCCTTATTTGTTAACACAACCTGCGTTCAGCGTGAAGTGCGCTGCGTAGTTTCAGTTCTATAAAAAATTTAAGCATTAGATAAAACATCTCAGTCTTCGGAGAAGGATTGTAAAATGTCATTGCCAGCATGTGCAGAAATATTCGAGTTACAAAAAAACTTGGAAACGAGAACAACTGGGCATTTTTCTGCTCAGTTGTTATTAATAGTTATTAAAGAATAAATATAAATTGCTTATTTAAATTAATGAATCTAATTTGTAAAAATTATATATAATATAAGGAATAATAATCAAGAAACCACATTTATATAAAATTGGAGGAATTTACACAATTATGAAATTTAAAATAATAGCACTATTATTGTAAAAAAGTAACTGAAAAGTAATGATTCGTTACTTTTTAAATTACTACAACTGTAACATGTTATTTTTGAAGGTCTACTTGTAACTGTAACTAGTTACTTTTTCAGTGAAGAAACTGTAACTATAATTAGATACTTTTACAAAGTAACTTTTCCAACCCTGCCTCTCCTCTTTGAATCTCTCTCTCTCTCTCTCTCTCTCTCTCTCTCTCTCTCTCTCTCTCTCGCTCGCTCTCTTATCGCAAAATTAGAGCCCGGCATATTTTGCCGGTAGAATTCCCATAAAATTCGCTTTGCCGATTCGTGTTTTCTAGAATATAGGAGATGCGCGGAGGGGATACATAGGATACACTCAGATAGCGCCACTAGCGTGGCATACAGGAGTTTCGCAACAGTACTTTTGTTCTCCTCGTTCGCGACCATCTGGCTTGAGATTTTTTGGAGGATTTGTGCAACGATACGGCTTCTCGGTCGAGATTCCTCCACCGCCTGCTACATGGATACGATAAACGCGGAAGATTGGCCGATATGAAACGGACGCTCAAGTCCCCCTCCCTCTCTCTTTCTCTCCCTGTTTAGTTCCTTTCTTTCTTTCCATTGTCTGAATCGATTTCGGTTAAAGCAGGAAACGATTTTACGTAGGACTTCCCACCAATTTTGCTCAAAGATGGCGCGATAAAAGACAAAAATAAGAAGCAAGTGGCTGTGCTTGAACGGGGGGATTCCACCTATGGGAGCTTTTTCATTCCCTTGGCGCCTAAACAAGTTCCTTTTAATATTGCGCACGAAAGCAAACTCTGTTTCCTCGCTCTCTCCTCTGCCGTGCCTCTCGAATGTGCTGTTAATTATCACGGGGGATGTTGCGATTTAACTTGAAAGTGGGGAACCTAGCAAAACGGCAAAACGTGACCTGCGAACGGGTCAGAAACTCTTCCCGGCACCCTTGCGCGATCCCTGCGGTTGTTCATACTGATTTCATTAGGTAATTAACCGCACGGCACGTTTAGTTCGGCTTGATTAGATCTACCTATCGTGTCTCCGCCGATCGGCGCGGTCGGCGACGTAACGAACGTGACAAAAAGAACAGTGGCCGCGCCCGCAAATTAAGTAACTGCGCTTTAATCGAGTATCGAAGTTTCTGCCGCTCAGTTCGCGCTGATGGGTTGGGGGGGGGGAGCGGCAGACGGTCGTCTCTTGCCAACTTTGCGCCATTGATTTCGGTCGTTAGCATCATATGTAGATTGCCATGCGCTATGCTCGTTCTGTCCGCTCTGCTCTGTCAATCGTACGGATTTTCGGCCAATAAAATAACGAGAGCGGCAAAAGGACCGATGCGGAAGAAAGGTGCGCTACATTATTGTTGAAAAGAGCAGAGTTCGCGAGGCGCGCCTCTCGGGGGAAGAGATTTCGCCGGGGTTACGGAAAATATCGCGAGAGCGGCGCCAGCTGCTGCGCGAGCACGCCGAATTTTCGAGAAGCGCGAAAGGAACGAAAGGGCGGAAGCGGCTCGTTTTCCATGCGGCGAACTACTATCAACGCACTACTTTTGAGCGAAGCGCGAGGCTTGCGAGGCAGAGAGATCTGTTAATGTTTTAAATTATTGCGCGAATGTTTCACTCTTGTTTCGTCTTTCTGCAAGTTTAAACGCGCTCTCTCTCTCTGTGACCGGTACGTTAAATGGAATTCGCCGAAAAGTTGCCGGATGTAAAGCAAATGTTGCAATTTAGTGTGAAAAAGTTACTTCATTATGAATTAGTAACGCATGCGTATGAACGAAATGTAGCAAAGTTCATTCTGGTGAAAAGCTTGAACATTTGGGCTTTCACTTGCATATTTTCCTAATCTCTGGAAAGGATTTATTTATTTCTGATATTTTCTCAGAAAAATGACTAAAATACCATTTAGTATGTGACATTTTAATTTTTCTTTTCTTTTAGTTTAGGAAAAGTTAGGTTAACTAACTAGAAAGGTTAACTAATACAAAACTGACAAACATCTGACACTAAATATCAATTTCTAAGACGAATAACTGCCTGAATCGTCACTGTCATTGTCAGTAATTTCGACATTGTGAACTAAATCATTCATCTTAATAGCTGTTTCCACCAACTGTAGTTAGTTCACACAATCGGCTGGTTATTCCATCGGAATCGACCAATCGCGTCTGTTAGTCTCAATTAACGACAAATGTGATTGGTCAATTCCGTTGGAATAATCAGCCGGTTAAGTTAACCAAGGTTGATGAAAACAGGCATAAGGTCCAGTTCTGCAAATTTGAGTTTAAACCAAACTTAGCTAAACGGCTGTTATATTTAACGCCATGGTTAAACTTGTGTTGCGTTCCACATCGTATTTATAACTGTCGTGTGTTTTGTAAACTTATAGTCTGTACGAAGAAAGTTCCAAAGATTTCTCCTTCTTGTCAAACATAAACCATAAATTGTGATTGGTTAATAATGAATGGTTGGAAATAGGACGAGAAGACGAAAACAAGTCGCTCGATTTATGCACTGCAGTAAAGATTCTTTGGATAAACAAAATCACACATCAGAATCGACGTTACCAAATTCTTCTACGATGGTCGTGTTTCTTACAATTTTCGGACGTTGATAATTAAATTCTCAAAATCTTTATCTTTAATTGAAGATTATACAGAATATTTGGGATCTTTTGAAAACGAAAAATTATGAAGATTAATCAGATTAAACTGAGAAGAAAAGTCAAATACTATTTTGCAAAAGTCGCAATAATTAAGTTATTAATGATTGAAAATGAGCACATTTAGGAGCTCTTTTAATTGATGACTTAAAAATTTGCGTACTTATTTGTAAAATGGTAAGGACATTTTTGTTCAGAATGACTTAACCTATAATTATATGACGGCTATTGTGCCTAGCAATAGATATAGGTAAATTGATTCTTTGGATTCTGAATCTTGAACCTGTCGTTAGACACAATAGCCGTCATATAATTGTAGATTAAATCATTCTGAACAAAACAGTCCTTTACCATTTTGCAAATAAGCATTAATAACTTAATAACTATTGCGATTTTTGCAAAATAATACTTGACATTTCTTCTCAGTTTGATCTGATTAATCTTCACAATTTTTCTTTTCCAAAAGATCCCTGACACCCTATATATACTTTAAAATCATACCTTCCAACAAACTTATTTCTCACTTTTTATATAGATCATTTTCTTATCATCTTTCGACGTTCGATAAATTGCGATGATGTACTAATATAACTCTAAAAAGTTGGCCGATAGACACCTTGACTTTGAAATTGGTAGCACTGCAGTATTAAACTTCGTTTCATTCATTAACGCCTAAAGTTAAACGCTTAAAATTCGGCGTTTAACTTTAACCACAGGAAATAGACAGTAACCGGAGTTTATGGCAATTGTCAAACGCAACATTTCCTTTAAACTGGGTTTAACGAGTTAAACTCCGTTTAATGTAAATTGTGAAACCGGGTCTGAGTGCGTTCGGCAAAGTAGCTGATGAAATTTCGAAAAAGAGTAACGGTACAATATTAGAAATCAAAAGGAGCAATACTGTAGTAGTATATATGCGAGGCAAAGTCCGCTAAGCTATTGCTAAGTTCGCACATACTTGACGGTGGCGGCTGCGAGAGAAGCTCGCTGTTAGATTCGTACGTACGCGTTGACGTTACGTCTGTGGACCGTGGTAGATGTTACCAAGAGCGACATTTTACTCGGAAGCGAGAGCCGGCGAAAAAGGCGCGTTGCATCTCTAGAGTATACCTGCCCTTTTGCGATAAGAGTTTAGAATGTAGGATACGTGTCCACGATGAATCACAAGCCTCGCCTGCGTGGACTCGACGCGTCCGGGCTACGTGAAATCTCGCATTTTTCCGACCGTAAAATCGCATTATTAAATCATAACCGGCACGTAAGGTGAACGTTTCAATTAGTGACTAAATTATCATCTGGTATCGCGAAAATAAATTAATAAATTAATAATATACATGTGAAACGCACAGAGTTGATTTCGTCGGGAAGCTTGGACTCTTGAACTTTTGATTGCGTCATATTTTATGAAATTTTTAATTCATTTGTCACATTTTCTTGGAAATGGCTAAAGCACCGTCCAGTGACATGGCAGTGAAGTTATGAAGAAGTTAAAGAATAATTGTATAAATTTGACAAATAGTGAGTGCAAAAATTTTAATTAGTTTCTTAAAGATCGCGAATGATTTAGTTTTATGGCAACATTTACAGACATGTAAGTGTTAATAATAATAATAAAAATAATAGGAAACAATATCGATTACACTTGATAAAATAAGAATAAATCAGTTTTAACAAAATTACTTAATGCACACATATACATAGTCTTCCGTCACGAAACTTATCAAAACTCTTGCATTCACCTAATAAACCACATATATTACATAATATCAAACTTTAACACATATTTACAAAAGTTATAACATTTGATATTAAATCATGAAGTTTGATAACGTTGGCGAGTAACTGTCGCTGTCAGCAGTAATTATAATTATAATGTTTCAGAGAACATTCCATCGTTATTTTCAGTTTTACTGAAAATTTGTGTCATATAATAATAATAATAATATATGAAATACAATATGAACGTTTCAGATAAATATAAACTCGTATTAGTTGATTATTAAGGAAAAAGTAATTGTTACAAATTGGACATTAGAGTTACTAATTGGGTTCAATGTTATTGATTCATCTTAAAAAAGACAAGGTAACAATATAAAGGAAGCTGTATTTTTTTTGTTCCTCAATGTCCATTTCTTTTCTTTGACTTTGGGAGTTCGAACAGAGAGGGAGTGTACTTTTGTTTAATCTTCAATTCTATTCGCGAGAGAAATGGGGATACGTTGCGTATTTACGCGTCGTTACGCCAGCCGAGTTAATAGAGTGGAGCTTTTTATATTGTTCGTTCGGCGAGATAGCAAAGTACGAATCGTATAGACTCGTTTCTGGCGGATTTTACGAGCAAAAAATTGTAATCCGCGCAGAGTCCGAGAGGTTCCATAACGACTTCTGGCTGAGCATAATTGAGAATATCGATTCGACGTGCAGATTATGAGGATTTATTCTGTATTTTCTCGCGTTCGAGTCGGCGATTTGGCTGGCGAGATTCGAGATCTCGTGTGGGATTTCTCGTAACAAGATCAAACGTCGGAATTCTGAGAAGCCGCTCCCCCCTCGTTTTAATTTGTCTAATTTTCAGCTGAGCGAATGGGACAATTCAAGTGGAATTGCCTTTCCGTTTATTAAACGTTTGCTTTCTTAGCCACTGGGCGAGCGAACCGAGAGAAAGGGGGGGGAGAAAACTGCCATTTTATAATTACACATTCTCGTATGTGAGAGAGAGAGAGAGAGAGAGAGAGAGAGAGAGAGAGAGAGAGAGAGAGAGAGAGAGAGAGAGAGAGAGAGAGAGAGAGAGAGGGAGAGAGAGAGGGAGAAAGAGAGAGAGAGAGTGAGAGAGAGAGGGAGAGAGACGAAACTTCGGACGCGCGCTTGATCTTTCACGCGGCAGCAGGAGTATACTGGTAGCGCCGCGCGACATAAACTCCCCGAACTAATGAGCACATTCGCTGCTTGCCGCTCGTTTCGCAAGATGGCGCTTCTTGCTTGTTATCCGCTTCGAAAGGTCCGCGCGCGCGGCGAGATCTTTCTCGACGGCGATTATCGCTTCCCGCAGATCCGAATCGGTTTCCTCTCCCGCGATCGATTTTCTCGCGCGCGCGCGTCTTTCGTTCGCGTTTCGTATTTATTTCGCGTCGGAAATATTAAATCGCCGGATAGGTTATTCGCGCAAAGCGGCTTTCGGCTTCGTTTCGCGAGTGACCAGGGCCAAGCCGCCGGACAATTCGAGTCATGTATCGCACCGAGTTCGTCACACCCTGGGCTCGGATGTTGAACGAGAAGATTGCCATTCGGAACGAAATGAGGATGCTGAGTGTGGTGAGTACGATTTATGATTCTTTCGCTCTCTCTGTCTAGTCTTTAGACAGAACGGAGAAAATCATGATGACATCGAAATGACGTCAAAGGAAGGATAAGGAAAATTCATTTTTTCATCATAATTCGGCCATTTTAGTCGTCATTTTGATGTTATTTCGATGTCATTATAATATTCTGTTCTGCTTGAGTCGTCGTGCTTCTTCGCTTGCCGGTGTATTCTCACGCGTGCACGACGAGCGCACTGTGCCGATATAGTTTCGCGCTTGTGACAGCGAACGCACGCGAGGAGTTTCCCCGAGAAATTAGTCTCGCGGAATAAAACGGCTCGCGAAATGGATTAGCCGGCGTCAGCGTGACATTCCGCGATCAATTACGATCACGTGCACGCGAGATAATCGATCAAGCGAGGACACGCGAAAGAGGCAAAGCCGTATAAGTGAGGTTAAGTGTCGAATATCGACAAGACGGTAAATTTAAGGCGGAACCGTTGACCGAGCGATACTCGACGACGTACTTCGACAATCGCAAGCGGGAGCGGAGAATCGCTGACGTGAGATCGTCGTACGACCGTTCGCACGACGTAACCCCCTTCGATCCGAGTAAACCGCGATGTGATCGCACGAGGCGAAGTCTCATTTGGGCGGAGATACACGAGGAGAACAAACGTCACGTCGTGCCAATGACTGTTAATCACTGGTACGGTCGACCGAATAGAATCCAAATCGATTATCCCGACATGAAATTCGCTCGATCGAGTAAAACCAAGGGCTTCTATTCGCGAGGCGAGCTCGATCTGACACACGAAACGAAACGAGGCGCGGAGTCCGCCAGGATATTTCCCCACTGTTACTGTGCAGCCTTTAGCGAGATCCCCGTGCAGCGCGCAAATTTTTGCCTCCGAGAATAAATTATACTCGAGTAAAAGATGAAAAAGGGAAGCGTAAAAAGTTACAGTCCGCCCGTGAAAAAAGCTGTATATTCGCCCCATTGTTCTGTTTCCCTGTCGATGCTGGTTTGTTTTTTCGTTTTTTTTTTTCATTTTTACCGTTGCTGCATCGAATTGATAACGTCTAACTGATACCGCCCGGGCGAAAAAAAGTCCGCCATTCGACCGTTTCTCGTTGCCGAGTGCACGAGAATGAGTGCATGAGAAAAATATACACGCACCGCGGAAGAACCGTTCTTCGCACTTGAAGAGAATCGACGGCGCTTCTCGGTGGAGCTAAAATTAAAGCGGATCCCGGCAATTCGACGGCTTGCGCTGACACAAAGAGTGCCAGCGCGATTATTAATTAATATTAACGGGCTGTGTTGTGTTTCGAAACATTGCGTGAGCGTGTAACAATATTGACAATATGTAGGATTTATCCGCGAGCGGACCGGGTAAAGTGGAAGTATGGTGGCTGTAAACTATGACCCCGATTTATAGAGCGCAATGTATAGTACATATGCGTACGCTTTTGACTAATCAATTATTTTTGTAGTATACATTTTATGCGCACATCGTGCGCTCATGTTTAATGTTTCTTACCCTCGCTGAGGTTATTGCTTCTTTTGGAAACTCTTTTTGGCGAACGCAGACATATAACGAATAATTTCGTACGGCTCGTGTTGTCTCCTCTTAACGATTAATATTATTGCATTTATGTACGATATTTTCTTTTATTATAACCCTTGTATCGTTTACGGACGTAAGGGTGTAAGACTATACAGGGTGTCCGGGATCTTTTGGAAACGAAAAATTATGAAGAGTAATTAGATCAAACTGAGAAGAAAAGTCCTTTTGCCAATAAGTATCATTTTGCAAATAAGTACGAAAATTTTCAGGTTATCAGTTAAAAAATTTTCTAGATGCGGTCATTTTCAACCATTAATAACTTAATAATTATTGCGATTTTGCAAAATGATATTTTTCTTCTCAGTTTGATCTGATTAATCTTCATAATCGTTCCTTTCCAAAAAGATCCCGGGCACCCTGTATCACCAGTCAAAAGTGCATTGTTTTTTGTAGTACGTATAATCTACATGTGTTTTCGAAGTAACCTGTGGAAATCGGAAAATTGTGGTTTGTAGCGGCAGGCTAAGCGCCTAAATAATATAAACAATGCACGTACGCCTTAAAGAGTTAGTTTAATATTTTAGGGTTAATTGTTTGATTCGGAAATCTAACAATTGAAAGAAAAATTCTGACAAAATCTGCGAAAAATTCTACGTACTGAAAGGGCTTATATTCTCGCAGGTTAATAAACATATGTGTATATACAAGGTGTATGTCCGAGATCTTTTGGAAAAATTGTGAAGATTAGTCAGATCAAACTGAGAAGAAAAGTCATGTACCATTTTGCAAAAATCGCAATACTTATTAATGATTGAAAATGAACTTATCTAGAGGCTCTTTTAATTAATAACTTGAAAATTTGCGTACTTATTTCCAAAATGATACAGGACTTTCTTGCAAGATTCAGGGTTCAAAGTTTAATATATTCGTATCTATCGCTAGGCACAACAGCAATCATATTACAATTGTAGGTTAAGCCATTTTGAACAAAAAAGTTCTTCAAAAGTCCATTTTGCAAATAAGCATACAAATTTTTAAATTATCAATGAAAAGAGCCTCTAGATATGGTCATTAATTATTGCGATTATTAACTATTGCGATTTTTGCAATACATACTTTGCGATGTATGACTTTTCTCGTCAGTTTGATCTGATTAATCTTTACAATTTTTCGTTTTGAAAAGGTTTCGGACACCCTGTATATATAATCACTTTATCGCAATACAACATGCGGTATAACATGTAATATGACACGTGTAAGTTGTAAGCAACATGCATGTTAGTCGCGCACGCAAATTGCGCAGTCAACCACGTCAGTCAACACGCAAACTGCATAGCTTACTGATTTGCGTGCGTCTGCGTTGCTTACTGGTGTGCGTCGAGAAAAAACCATTATTTTACTAAACAAATGTTTTTCTCGTCTATTCGCGGCGGTTGCAAGCTATCGATCAGATATCGATTAATTTGTAGCGGAAAAATTGGAAAGTGATATAACACAGTTATATATATTATTCTTCAGTTTTAAAAGACGGTTGCATTATGCTCATAAAAAACAATTATGTTACCTGGACATAAATAAATTATAACAGCCGTTGTGTCGCTTCTACATTGTGTAAGTTACACTCTGTGTTTGCAGTTGTACTCCAACAATGCTGCGCAACTTTTTCCTCTGTTTCTCTCTCTCTCTCTCTCTCTCTCTCTCTCTCTCTCTTTTTTCTTTCACTACTTCATGTATTTGCTGTAGGTGTGTAAAATATAAATGTTTTTAGAAATATTAAAATAAGGTTTTCGGAGCTATTTCGTCATATCCGCGCATCTCGCGAGAGTATCGAGAATTCTCATCGCGTAAAATACTTTCTGCTCTCCCGATGTAATATCTATCTTTGCTTCTCCCGACTTTCACTTTCTATTATCGCATTCGAGCACGGCGCAGCACTCGCCATCGGGATTTATTTCTCAGATAGACGAGTGAAAAGGATCCTATGTACATAAAAAGATGAAGTGCGGATATTGCCATATAAAATTGCTTTCAAGACTTAGTCGCGCGTATCGATCGGCCGCTTCAAGTTCGATGTCCTCGCGGAGAGATGTGACGCGGCTGTTTTTATTTGTTGATAGTATTTTACCGTAAAGCGCACAATCACGCGAATCCTTAATGGCAAAATGCACAAGTCTCGGGGTTGAATGTTTCGATGCATTTCGTCACATTTAACGATGCGTCTGAACAAACCAAAGAAGAAAGAAAAAAGCAAAAGATACCGAAATTATCGTTGAAATTACTTGTGTCAAATTTCGATCGAAAACTCGCGAATATGTTCGCCTTGTCCTCAATCAAAATGGGTCTGTATCCTGCATTTTTCGAAGAGCAATTCCTGGACATTTCGCGCGCGCGCGCGCGCATGTTTTCAATCGTTCCTGTTTTCTTTGCCATGCAGCGTCTCGGAAGCGGGCTTGATACCGGGATTGCTTTACTTCCGAATACTCAAAAGGAAACGCCAGAGAGAGAGAGAGAGAGAGAGAGAGAGAGAGAGAGAGAAGAGAGCGCGCATATACACGTATAAATTTCCGCCTTCAGCTCGCGGCTCGGCACATCGAGTTTCATGCGAAATGTCGCGGGATCCTTGAAACTCAAGACTCGGAAAGTGCCGACTTTAGCCCCGGCAGCGTTTGTCAGAAAGAAATTTTTCCTTACCGCGCCGTTTATACACGTCAGAGAAATAGCGCGGGGATTTACGCCGCTCCCTCTGGTATAATGCACAAAGAATCGTTGTCGGCGCGCTTTCGACACTCGAGCCCACCACCCACCTGCGCCGTAAGGCGTAATATCGAAGACGTAACGTTGCCATCTGGCAGCGTTTCATTCAGCGCCGGAAGGTCAACCGAGCCTGAGAGACGGCCCTTGCATATTTCAAGACAACGTTTTCCCTCGGATAGCGGCGGTTACGTATCTGCACGCGGGAAAAAGCGACGCGAAGGACGTACAATCGACGCGAGTAAATAATACAGCGGCACCCGCTCGTCGTTACAATGATGTAAGGCACGCGAGACTGTCCGGAGGCATAAACGGAGGCGATGCCAGAGTCTCGAATTTACGATCGAACGCGGGAATGCAAAGCTGTCCGCTTGAACACAACGGTTCCAGAGTGATAATTCAGCGAGCATCGATATGTCGCGCATGTCGGTGTGTCTGCGCGGAGAGAAATGTCAACGTTTTGCCGCGAAGAAAAGCGACTGACCAGTTTACTTTTCTTCTTTCGAATAATGCTCATCTCCTCGACGAAGAATGTCTTCTCGATGCTGATCTCGAAATTTACTTATCGCAGATTTTAAAAAGCTCATTAGTATGAATTCAAGGGAAGAATTTTCAGCCCCTTTTTAAAGGAAAAAGTAGAGAGAATTTTTATTTTAATAAAACATTCTAGTTTTCACTCAATAGTCTTGCTTAAAGTTTTAAACTTGCTAGGATTCGAAGTGTATCTTGGGCAAATGCTTGTGATAAACCTATGATAGATTTGCGGAGAGACTTAAAGAAGAGTTGAAATAAAAGTAACATTTACTCGAGTGCAGTATATATTTTTCTGCATTTGTACAGGGAAATATATAATTCCACTGCTAAAAAAGAAAGGTGATTACTCGGTTTGCTTTTCTCCTTTTAAGTGATGATTGTCTTCAACGGAGAATGTTTCCTCGATAAAGGCTTTAAAATATAGCCGTGACAAATTTTAGTAAAGTTCATTAGCATGCACTCGAAAGAAATAATTTATTCTCCTACCGAGAATATTATTAAAACTTGCATAGGTAAAAAAAATACTCTAGGTAGGTATAAAGCTTTATAAAACGATATTCTAGATGAATAGATATAAACTGAACTTTTGTTCTTATTTAATATCCTTCGCGATCAAAGTATTAAACTTCCCAGGATTCAGAATGTGCTTGAAGTAAAGAACCTCCGCAAAAAGAGTCGAATTTTTGCCCGTTTTTCGGTCCTCGATTTTGGAACTGAATTTTATGCCAAACGATAGTTTATGAGACATTAATTACAGAAAAATTTTACGTTGAGCATACGATTGATTTCAAAGATGTAGAGGGTCAAAATGGTCACTACCTACTAAGAAAGTATGACACTAATAACGTTTTATCGCACGAATTTTTGCAAAATTAGGTATCTATGGGTTCTTTGAGTTGCTGATTATGAATCTGATGTCAGATTTTAAAAATTCAAGATGGCAGGTGCAACATGGCGGACACACGTAGTGAAACAATCATTTACTTTTATTGGAACTGTTATGTTGTGGTTTTTTTGGCTAGCTGATTGCGAATTTTCTATTAGGTTTTCGAAAGTAATTTTTTCAACGACAATTTCTGAGTGGGAAAAGTATTCTTTTTATTGTTTTTTCATAAAAAAGATATCAAATTCAAATTTATACGTTGCATGACGCATAAAATTTAATTTAAAAATCGGGGACTGAAAGACGGGCACTTTTTGCGGAGGTTCTTTGATGCTTATACGATGAATTTGTGATGGGTTACCGGATGTATAAACTTACAAAATATCTGAAACAAATAACATACACCTGCTCGAACGCGGTGGGTATGTTTCTGCGTGTGCTCCTATACGAGGAAGTGTATTATCCTCTCTGAGTTCGTTCGGAAAAAGAAAGAGGAGAAACGGAGTCGTGAGAACATTGCCCGAGCGGACGAAAGAGCTCACTTCTCGATCATCGAACCGTCGTTGTCGAAGTCGAGTTTTGAAGGCAGAGTCGAGCGGGTGGCGCGTCACGGGTCCTCGCGAATTGCTAATCGCCGCCCGAGACTGTGCGCAAATTTATGTGCATTAATGGGCGCCGACACGACTCCCGCTGTCGGTAGTTAAATCATTAGAGATACGAGCGACGACATCTGTTCGCGAATCGTTGTTTATTTCCGACTCGTTAATTAAAAGTCTAATTAGTACCACGTCAATTAATGAGAATTCCACTTTTGCTCCGCTCCGACGCGAGCTCTACGTGGCCCGTTCTCGTCTGCACGCGGAGAAAAAGAAAAATGCCGACGACGACGTTCTCGCTGGTAGCGTCGCGTGACGACCGGCAATTAAAGACTCCTCGCGACGTCCTTCTGGGGCCGTCATTATTTATTTATACGATATAATGTACAACTTCTCTCTTTCCGGCTCGGATAGCGGCAGATAGAGAGAGAGAGAGAAAAAGAGAGAGAGAGAGAGAGAGAGAGAGAGAGAGACAGAGAGAGGGAGGGAGGTTGGAGAGAGAGGGGGAGGAGGAAAAAGTTTCGCTGGCCGGAGAAAATTTTCTTTTCTTTTTATTTCAACAACACACAATCCCGTGTAAAGTATATTTTGCGCGCGTGCGCAAAGTTGCAGTGTCCTGAGATTTTTAAATCTGTCGCGTATTTCGTAGACACGTTTCCCTTATCGCGTTCCTCGGTCTCCCCCTCCGCCGGTCTCTCGAATTACCGGAGCACTTTAGCCATAATCTACGCTCGCTAACGATATCTAAAAACGATCGTATCCTGAATTTTTCTCCCTCGGCTCCGCCGGGGCGAGCAAGCGAAGCGCTGCTAGCTCGCGGACGGTTGCCACGCCAAAAACCAGGCAGAAACCCAGCTATAGGTAATTTCAAATAGTCGGCCCGTCGTGTACATTGATATTAGCGTGCTCGTCTCTATTCCCGGCTTCTGAACATGGTTAATCGAATTATCTTTAGCGCCGTAAAGTAACGAAGCCGAAAGGGCTATATAGAGTGTGACCCCATTAATAGTTGCTTCCGGGAAGTTAGATGCGTTTACGGTAAGGGCGAATAAATTTCGGCGGTTACGAGGGTCGCGAAGTTCTCCCGAATTGTTTTATAGCACCCGACGGGGCCGGGCAGTTTCTCCGCCTGGGATTACACGCTTATTATACATCCTGTCGCGCGTTCGCATCTTTCCTGTAAACCCGCGGTCGTCGCCGTCGCCGTCGTCGACGCGCTGAGCGAGCCCGCGATGAGCGATGAAAATCCAATCCCGGCAATTTTATCGAGGCGCCATGCTTCGACGACTCGCATAACGTTCGCGTAATTAACGTTAACGCGTCTATTTCTCCCTGCTCTTCCCTCTCTCCCCCTCTTCGCCCCGTGCCTCACCCTCGCCTCCTCTTCGCGCATCCCGCATGTCCTACGACGCTTCCCGAATCTGTTAGCGCGTCTCGTTGACGTTAATTAGCGGTCGTGCAGCTCTCGCGTATCGGTTAATTGCTAACAATTGCGCGTGCACACACGCGCGCGATAATCTAAAATTCCGCTTTCGACGTTTCACGAGCGGAAACCGCCGCCCGCTCGCTCGTTCGCTCGCGCACCGGCCGATTACAATCCGCACGGTATCCATGCGAGAATCCGCCGGCGAGAGCCGATAATTGCCGCGACGAGACGCGGCTGGCCGTGGCGGCCGCATTTCCGCGCCGATTCTGCGGCCGATTTTTCGCGCGAGTCCTCCGGCGACTAATTTTCGCTGGGCGGACAGTGCCTCGCGCCGCGCGCGCGGGCTCTTTCCTCCTTTTTCGTCCGGAAACAATGTATATCACGCGTGACTCGTTTCCTCGTCACATTGCGATGGTTGGATCGCTGGGGGGGGGGCGGGGGTAGGAGCGGGCGAGGAGCAGATTTACGGCAAGGCATAAATTACATCGGGTCGCCGCGTGCGAGACATTTGTCAAGACGCTGCGACTCCTGCCGCGGCCGGAGCTGTCTATTTGCAACCTGTAGATTCTAGCGAGCAGATAATGGCTGAATGTGTAGTGTGCGATGTTATCCGGCCGGCGAGTTTATCGAAACAATTGCACCTCCCGGCTACGATCTCGTGAGCCGCGTTGATGGCGCGCGTTAACGGCGCGGTATAAAACGCAGCGCATAGGTCGATCGGCGTTCTCGCGCGAGGGATGGATGCGGACTGCGGACGGAGACGGACGAGAAATTTTGACCAGGTAGGCCTGATGCTGTACAAGGATCTAATAGACTGAATGAAAGGTAATCCTAATCAGAATTAACCTTATAACTTATAGGGTAAGTTGGGGACAGATGGGCATAGGGGATATATGGTGAATTGCTATAATTTTGTTAATATATGCTAGGCGTCAGCGCTGATCGGGGTCAGTTGTGAATTGGATGCACCACGAGTAAGTGTGTTTCATCCTGATGCTCAGAAACACTGCTATTATATGTAAATAAATGTTTTATGTTTCTAGTAATCTCCAAAATGTTTCACGCGTCGGAAAAATACCTTGCGAATACGGTTTACTTTGCTGCAATGTTGCTGCAATTTCTGTGCTATATGGGTAATGTCCTGATGATAATTGAGTAAGCAGGACTTTTGTAAGGTTATAATGATTGGGTCCGTTCATGCAGAAAAGTATTCTATAGATGACAGCTAGAAATTTTTTTGTTACATGAGGCTCGGTTGTAGTAACAGAAAATCCTGTTTCTCAAGCCGAAGAACCATTCACACCAACAATTGCTTTCGACTGAAGGAATTAAAATTTTCGGTCTTGAAAATATAGTTAGCACAGCAGAGTAAAGAGAAACGAAATCTCAGTTGCCACGACCGATAAGATTCGTTTGACAAAGTTGGACGACGCTGCCAATGATGCGATTTTGAACCGGCCGCGTAAAGTGTTTTCCTCCTCCACTTATGTACACAAGGATGCTCTGTTTACTTGTATAAAGAACGAAACTTGTACCCTTGATAAAATTACTGTTCAGTTTAGGTGATCGAATACATTCCTGAGACAACAGAAACCTTCCAACGGAACTTCGCTTGTGTTGCAACGAAATTTTTAGTTGATTCCTGAGGAACGGAAAGTTTCGGTTGGCGTAACTGAAATTTGGTTATATCAACCGAATAGTTTCTGCTGTATTAGGACCTTAATGTACTTAACTAGTGTATCATAATAAGATTTAGTTGATCAGGTCTTTGTCGGGCTTCTTATTTATTGTGACTTTGCATCCCTACCAGAAATTTATTCCATAGTCCTATCTTGGAATAAATGAAATTAGCTTCATCTCATTTGGTTATTAGGTCTGAGTAAAGTAATATTATCGGGTCCTACTAAGTCATGTAACGCAGTGTAGATATCAAGACCTTATTAAATTACCTTATTGCATTTTTCCACGTTTTATTTCAGATTAAGACTTCTGTCTAGCCAGAAATATTTGATTCATACGTCGTCGAATCAATATCAAAAACCCAATGTCGGTATTCGGATCGATTCGACGTCGAAAGTGTATGAATATGGACCTGTTTTCGACCATAATTTCATTATCGTTTCAATGTCGAATTAATTACTCCAGGAACGTCAATGTGCATATATGTTTATAAAAAAAATTACTCTCAATTCTTTTCTTATGTCTCATGACCGAGCCGAAGGATCGTCACGTATACATCGAAGTGTCGCGAGCGTCCTTTCCGGCATTTCGATTCTCCACGACGCAAATAGGACATTCGATGTTTCGATCGCGCTAGACGTTTCTTAACCTTGGTGATCGAACGGCACGCAGCAACCCCAATGGCTCCGATATTTTTACAACTGACGGTTATATAATGTATTTTCATAGTGTTTATACAGAACATTATTACATATTAACATTGAGTAAATAAACATTGAATAACGTAACAACATTAGATATGTGCCGATTGATGCAATATATATTAGCCAACTAATATGCGTGCGTGCATGCGTGCATGTGTGTGTGGTGTGTGTGTGTGTGTGCGCGCGCACGTGTGCATGTATGTGTCATTCTATAGATGTTTTTAGATTTTTAACAAAATATAATAATAGTTAGTCTCCAAACAGTGAAATAGCTTAAAACAAATCCAAAGAAATCCAATATCACGTTAATTAATTTTACGGCTATTTTTATTGACTGTCAGAAAATAATTAACTATAACTTGTTGAAATCTGATCATGCAAGCCACATACATAGGTACAGTGATTAAAAATCCCAACAAGAAACCAATCAATTAAACCTTATAAGAGACACTAGGTTGTTATATTAAGGTCCAATATGGATCCAATCATCATAATCTTAGAAGGATCTTCCTTATTCAATTGTAACGAGGACATTATAAGATCTTATTTAATTATCTCTACTTATCCTATTAGGTCCTTTTCAATATCGGGTATACTTGATCAAAATTTCTATTGGGTTGTTCCGAAAGTAATTGTGGTTTTTTCAAATAGATGGCGTTAGTTGCCTTTTTAAACAGTTAACCTCATTCTAACCAGAAAATCATTTTACATTTTTGCAACGCACATTTCAAGCTTCATTGAAAAAAAATTGTTTTGGAATCTGTCAAGTTGTTTTTGTTTGGCGTCGCATCAAAAATGGAAAACCAACATGAACATTTTCGTCATATTTTGCTTTTTTATTAGCTTAAAGGCAAAAATGTAGTCTAAGCAAAAAAAAATTGTACATCGTATGGAGAGAATGTGTTGACTGAACGCCAGTGTCAGAATTTTTCGAAATTTCGTTCTGGGAATTTCGACCTTAAAGATGCACCACGTCCTGAAAAGTCAGTTGAGGTTGATGAAAATCAAATAAAGGTATTAGTGAAAATTGTCATTTAACACCACGAGAAATTGCTGAGAGATTGAATTTATCGAATTCGACAACTTATTTTAGTAACAGCGGATAATGCTTAATGGCAGACAATGAAAATTCATAATACGAGCAAATATTATCAAACTCCGTGTTTTTATTGCCTAGCATTACCTACGGCATTACACACTGTTTGTATTTTTTAATGTTTTGTAGACAATTAAAAACTAATTACGGTAATAGGTAGATTTAAAAGATTTGTATGGTCTTAGAGACCTGAATTTATTTTCAATGTTAATAACAGGACATATATCTTTACCCAGAACTTTCTTAATTTCAGTTGTCTACGGTTGTCAAAAGATTGTGAAGAGATCCGTATCATTTTGAAAGAGTCTTCACTTCAAAGAATTTATCCCACCGCATTTATCTCATACTTATTTGTGAATATTTTTGCATTAAATTTTTAGTAATAAAAATAGAAATTTATATAATAGTACAAGATATTTCTATTCCGTTTGATGATCTTCATCTGTGACCGCTTGGATATATAAATTTAGACGCATTGTATTTACAAGAATAATAAATGTAATATAAACACACGTCATATATCATAAAAAACTATAAAAATATAAAGATGTATAAAATGTAAGGAAATCCATATATATGATATAAAGGAATCATTTGTTCAAACAAAAATATAAATATAATAATATAAATATAAATATGAAAAATATAAATATAATAATATAAATATAATAAATATACGTTTTCACGTCAACTAATTTATGTATTTCATATTTTTTTGAAAAATGTACTATATAACACATGCATACACAGATATAGTTTTATTAGGGAAATTTTAATTTATTTGTGTAAATAATTTACCTAGCATACTATTTATTCGGAGAATAATTGATTTAATTAACGAGACAATGAACGTGCCAAACATATTTTGCTCTGTTTATTGTTACATCAAATCAACCAATTTTTTTCCTGCGACCAAAATGAAAATATAATTATATGCAGTTTTAGCTAATGTCATATATTGATAGTTAATGCTTTAGTCACACTGCTTGTATTCTTTAATGTTTTATAGACAATTAAAAACGAATTACGGTAATAGGTAGATTTAAATAACCTGTGCGGTCTTAGAGACCCGAATTTATTTTCAATGTTAATAATAGGACATACATCTTCACCCAGAACTTTCTTAATTTCAGCTATTTCTCTTAACATTGTCTCGCGAAATGAAACAACTAAAAGTACCGGACATTCCTGAGATTGCATTGTTTTTAACTGTATATACAATGGTGATTTAGAAATGAATAGTGTTTGTAAAGCTACAATCAATTTCGGTTTTCCATACATCGGATTGTCCATATAATTTCTGTATGTCGTAGAACAACATTCATAGATAAATTTCTTCTTATTACAAACGCAACGGGAACAAATTTCCTGTGAACCAAGTTCAAATTGTAACTCTATTCCTAACAATACAACTACTAGTATTTGTATATTTGGGAAAAGGTGCAACAATATTTCCCAAGCTGGTAAACCGTTCCTTTCTACGGAGTCTGCTTCTACAATATGAATGATACATGTAGGTCCCAACAGTGGAATATAAGATAATTTTGCCTGTAACATAATATAATATACTGAGAGCGGCCCTGACAAGTAATCGGTATAGTTGTAATCCAAAACACTCCATTCGCTCGGTTGATTTTGTACATATTTTTCTATAAATTCTGTCATGTCATTGAAAAATCTTGGGTAAGTGGGAAACTTCGTAAATTTTAACAATAATGAAGCTTCACTTTCATACTGAATATTTGAGAGCTCAAGATTGAGCCACATTATCAAACGGTTACAGGAACGTTGTTGATGTTTCTGCTCGAATTTCTTTTTATGTTCTAGACAATAGTCGACGGACAAACATGTTTTGCAGGAATACAGTCCGGTCTGCTGATGACAAATAATGCATGATCTAGCGAAGGTGAGCATTTGCATTTCGTACTTTTCAAGTACACGCCTTAGATTCTCTTTAACTGATTGACAAAATTCAATTTGTGCATCCATCCATTTGTTCAGACTCAAGCGGCGAGTGAGATATTGCGGGTTGTTCTTCAAGAACTTTTCCATAGCTATGCAAATCTCGCGGTGTTGTGGAAGATGTAGGTTTTTGTGATCTTCGGAGCAATAAGAGATGAAGAAACACCGATCACATGTTGTCAGATTTGTCTCTTCTCTAGTCTTCTTGCAAACGTGGCAAAGGTTTGGATGAAAGATTTTATTGTAACATAGAGGTATCCATTTTCCAGTGTATGGAAATAATGTTTTTGTTATGTCCATGTTAGTATGCCTGTATAACTAATGATATAATACTGAATATGCAATATTAATTTAGAAATTATAGTATTCGATACCTTAGCAGAAATAATAAAATCCGCTGTATACACAGTACTGGTGACGATATAGTTACTCACGGATTGCTTGAACGTCACTAATAAATTGTTTTCGTTTGGTTTCGGGCATTTCAAGAATTGTTTACAGTTTGAGACGCAGTCAATCTGAACTGGGGGCATAAGACGGCATAAATATTTATTATATTTATTGCCGCAAATAACATTGTGAGTAAATTTGAAACGTACGGTGAATGTCGCAGGACATTGTATTGTCGTCAATATTTTTCGAAATGGAAGTTGAAAAAGGCGTTATATTTTCTCATTTCTTCGTCCGATTTAAACAATATAAAAGGAAATAATATCTATATATGAAAACAGATTTTCTAAAATTTGCTGATATATGTTATATAAATTTCTGCAATGGAAAGTGAGACGAAAATTAAACTAGTAAAGGGAAGGAAAATGAAGGAAAATAAAGGAAATGAAACCAAATAAGAATAATATTTGTTAAAATTTAAAAAATATATATTAAAAAAATTTTATAAATGTTATAAATTTTAATAGCTCTCTATATAAAAATAAAAAAATAAAATAAAAGTAATATAAATCATATTTATTAAAATCAAGTTGTTTATATATTTCAAAATTTTGTATTATATAAAATTTATAAAAGTTGTTAAGTATAATTAATTATTCATAATAATCCAAATTTTATAAAAAGATCGATCAAAATTTATCAAAGATAAATTTATAAAGATTGGGGGTCTATGTAGTTGGGATTATTAGGTTTTGATAATGACCAGTTGTAGTTAATTATCCTTTTCCTTTTGTAATTAATAAACAGCCGTAAGATTAACGTAACATTGGAGTTTTTTGGAATTGATTTTTGCTGTTTGGAGATTACTCTTTATATAATATTTCTTAAAATTCTAAAAGCAAATATGAAATCATACATATCACACATATACATATCCTGGTTTACTGATATACAATGTGTTGTATCAATTGTCGCATACCTAATGTTGTTACATTATTCAACGTTTATTTGTTCAATGTTAATATGTCATAATATTCTATAAACACTATAAGAATACATTATAACTATTAACTCGGGACAAGCGAGCTGTGCCCCAACGGTTAACCCCGAGTCCGACTCGGGGTAACGTTTTCCTTCATAACTTAAGAACCAGACATCGTATTAACATGAGTCAAAATGGAAATTAAAGCTGAAAGACTGTACTTTTCAGTAATTTGCCACATTAATGGTAAAAATTACTTTCTTGCAAAGTTACGCTCATCTAAATATTGTGAAATAAAAGGATTATTTGAAACTTGCAAAAAGATGTAAAAATACAATCACAAGTTAGGTATATTAAGTAAGATTGATATTTCGGAGGATTTTGAGGATGTTGATTCCAAATTTGAGGTCGTTATTGCAAACTTCAAAATGGCGGATCCAAAATGGCGGACCTGGAAATAGTAAATCTCGTAATATAGAGTGTATTTTAATGAAACTCAGTTTGTATAGGTTTTTTGGTATGCTAATTTCAAATTTCTGGTCACTATTACTAAATTCAAAATGGTGGATCCAAAATGGCGAAAAGTAGTAAATCTCGAAATATTGAGTTTATTTGCGTGAAACTCAGTTTCTGTAAGTTTTTGGGAATGCATATTTCGAATTTATAATCATTGTTACTTTAAATTCAAAATTTAAAAGTGCAATATATGTCACAGTAATAGCCGGCATATTTACAATCTCCACTCCTTTTATCATATCGATACCACGATGAAGTGGGCTAAGGCACAGCGAGAGCAAACAAGAGTTGGCAAGCTTTCACGATCTATGAATGTAATACAGCAGATCCTAGCCGTTTAATTATTTTAGTCATCGCTACGGCATTTTTATTCTGCCATTTTGAATTTTACAACAGTAATCATAAATGCGAAATCAGTATACCAAGAAACTTATACAAACTAAGTTTCATTAAAATACAATCTATATTACAAGATTTACTACTTTCACGTCCGCCATTTTTGATCCGCCATTTTAAATTTTGCAACTTCAAATTTGAAATCAGCACGTTTGAAAACTATTACAAAACATGAAAGTAAATATTTTTCTCTGCAGAAAAAATTTAACCATTTGATATTAATTTCTGCCCGTAAATAGAACCGCAAGATTACGTAAAAGATTACGATGTTCTTACGATTAACATGCCGCTCGATCATCAAGTCAAGCAATGTGTAACGCGGATCAGGATATGAATGTGGGCGTTCCGCGCGGATCCGCGCGTTTTGAGGTCGAAGTTTCATATTTTCGCCTGGGGGGCAAAGAAGGAGACATAAACATGTGTGTGTATGCGTAACAATTTTCGGTCTCAGCGGTCGCGAGACGTGAAAAAAGGAGGAATAACTTTTCTTTAAGTGATTAATTCGACATTCAAACTGAAGTTGCGGTGAAAGACAAGTTTATACCTATATGCTTCCGACGTCGAATCAATCTGAATTTCGACATTGAGTTTTCGATGTTGGTTCGATGTCATATGAACCAAACATTTCTGACTGAGCAGGAGCCTTAAAGCTGAAATAAAACGTCAGAAGGATTCAACAAAGTAACTTAATAAGGACTTGACTGAATCCTTAATAAAATCCTAATATCCATGCTGACATGATTTAGTAGCTAATCAGAACTATAATGTTGATTCGACGTTGATTTGACGTTGAAATAGTTGATGAATCGTCAAATCAACGTTAATTCAACCCTCATCGACGTCGAATCAACCCTCAACGTCAACGTTATAGTTCTAACTAAGCTAGGACCTGATGGCATTATCTTATCCGGATCTGATGACCAAATGAGAGTCAAACTAACCTGATCAGGGCTATGGGATAAATTTCTAGTCAGGTGGCGCGTTAAATGCCGACAACGCGACGACGTGTACCGCGTCAGCGATCAAGCTGCAGAGAGTCGACAGTAGACGCGGCTGTTGACCGATGACGATGTTAACGAGGTATCGGGGCGTAACCTCCGCGGTGGTGACTTCCTACTGGCGGCTGCAGCCGTTCAGCTCGAGACGAAGGGCTTCCTCGGCTAATATTGTCAGCTGCGAGTTACGGTGCGGCGTTGAACGGCGGGACGGGAAATTTGCGCTTCTTCGCGAAGATTCCGCCGCCGGACGGCAATTTGACGCTGGAGTGCCTGCGCGTTCAACAAGGAGATCGCTGTTTGCGCGGATCTGATACAGCGAATGGACCTGGCCGGTCGGCCCGAATGGGCGGTCGAGTGTTACCTCTGCAAACGGAACGTCATCATCGTTCTGGAGGACGCGTCGATAAATGGCTACGTCACGATGGACAAATACGTGTCGTTCGATGAGGAGCACTGTGTACTGCTACTGAGAAGCCTCGCGAGGCTCCACTCGAGGTCCCTGGTTCCGATGACGGGAGACTCCAGCGGGAGACCGGCCGGCCGGACCGGCACGAGCTCTGCGGGCACCTGCTGAACGAGGTGCTCTTTATCGAAGAGAACGATAGCTCGAAGGCCAGCCTCGTGTTTTGCGCTACGGCCGCATCCGTCCACCCTGTCATCGATCTGCTCCGCGAGCTCGACGAGCGCGGGAAAAGCGTCGTCAGGCGGTGGATCGGATTGGTCGATGGACCCGGAAGATCCCGCGATTATTGGCGCCGTTGAGCACACGCGGAAACGTCATTTGTCACCGCGACGTCTGGGCAAACAATCTCATGCTCCGACACGACCCCGTCGGCAAGCCCCGTGCGGCTGCTACATAATAGATTTCCAGTTCCTCCGCTATTGCCCGCCGGCGATCGACTTCGCCTGCCGCCTGTATCTGACCGCCGATCGAGCCACCAGGGACCGTCGCCTCGACTCCTTCGCCGAGATCTGCCACGACTCGTTCGTTCGGATTCTCGCGGCGGAGGGCCTCGACGTGGATGACTGTGGACGGCGTTCCGGTAGAACTGCCTGGAGGTGCGGAACGTAGCGCTCGTTTACGCCTGCATGACTCTGCCGATCACGCTGTGTCCACGGCGACGCCGTCGTGGATCTCGCCGTCGTACCTCTGCAACGCGACAGACAGACTGAAGCTCGCGCGCCAGCAGTGTCGAGACGTGCCTGCGTACAAAGGAGCGCGTCTCCCGGAGATTATAGTCGAAATCAGAGATCCTTTGCCCGAACGTTCGTCGAATTTGTAGCTCGCGCGAAGGCACGGATCTATGTGCGCGCGCGCGCGCTTTCCTCGCCGCTATGCCCGCTTTACGATCTGTGATAAAGGTTTGGAATCGCGCCAGGTACACCGATTCCATCACCGTGATTTTATTTACAACTTTCAGTTGCTTGTGCGGCCGTTCGACTTTCGAGAACCGCGTCCGATGTCGATTAAAAGGAGGAAAAAAGGCTGTTCCAGGATATTACTCGTGTGTATCGCTTTGTGTATCGCTTATCGAATATCGCGCGCTATCGATGGCCGGAGAAAATTTTTAGCGACTAGTAAGCCGTACGCATCGTGCAAGCGGGATATATTCGTACAAAAATCCGAACTGATACGCTATAATAATTAATTGTTCGTTTAGATATCGTTCTTTCGTTCTTCAATATAAAAGTGTAATAATAAAATTAAATTGTAATTAAATTATAAATTAATCTATAGAAAGAATTGCGTGGCGTATACAGATCGTATCTCAGATTTTTTTTATTTTAATATATGTTATAATGGAGATTTTTGGATAATAATCTTTATAATTATGTGGGGTCGCGTGCAGTCGGAGAGATATATAACTTTGAAGTTTCGTAATTTTACATTGAATGAATTATTCTTCGTTATTATTACATATCGTGTGTTATTCTTCTTCGTTTATATTTTTTTTATTTACGTACGCTAAACTCTCCAAATGCATTTCAGTTTACGGACGACTTATCGTCGAAAATATTCGAATCTTTTATAATCTTCCTTTGCTTTTTTTTTTCCTTTACTTTCTTTTCTTTTCTTTCTTACTGAATTGATGATCTATCATATACGAAAATAACGAACTCTGAAAAGATAAGTACAAATTTTATGTAAGGTTTAAGCAACGTATTTCTCCAACATTTCTTTATAAAAATTGCACTACACACATTTAAACTCAAATTTTGCGTTGAGGCCTTCATTGGTCTTTCCAGAATGCATGATTTTGATATACGATATTAAGATCTAGCAAAGTGAAAGATATGAAGGATATTTTCACAGAAACCGGCTCATATAAATATAAGAAAAGTAAACAAAGACGAATAATAAGAATATGTTGGGAATGATAGAAAATTTTGCATAATGAATAATGATAACATTGCAAAACTTTTAAATGATACTGACGAATCACATACGGTCCCCATATAGTTTGGATGAATCTAAAATTTCATTTTTTACAATACATTTCAAAATTAAAAAATCTGAGACAGGGATGAGGTTGTGATAATTTTGGAAACATGATTCAGTCCGCATATATTGTCAAATTCATAACCTTTAGTAACTCTCGGAAGGATTCAACCTGCGTTATTGTTTATTAAAAAATTATTAACAAAAATTTTACAAACAAAACGCAATTTTTCGACCCAGATTTTTCGATGACATGCATTTAAATATGATAAACGCATGAATATATGTTGCACCTAATCTACATATCTTCGTATATGATAATCCAATGTATCAGTTTGTATAAAATGTATAAGTTAGATTAAGTTAGTTTACTCGTGGGAGGAGAAGGATATTTAAATGTACACCATACGTACAAAGGACGTTCCATTTATAAAACTTTTTTTGTTAATAATTTTGTAATAAATGATGAGCGACGATTAAAATCTTTTGAGTGGTATTCAGTGTGATGACTTTGGCAACATGTGTCAAAGTCACAAGCATATCTTGTTGTTCGGTCAAACGTAATATTTACCTTAACCTCTCATTATATCATTTGTAAAATTTTCAAAAGTATATAGTGATTTTCGGTTTGCATTGTGATTTTCTACGTTTAAAATACTTTTGGGAACCATTTTCATCTTGTATGTATTGTCAAAGTTATCATAATCTCATCTCTGAGGTATAAAAACCTTTCTTATATGCAGGATGTCCGAGATCTTTTGGAAAGAAAAAATTGTAAAAATTAGTCAGATCAAACTGAACAAAAAGGTCCTTTACCATTTTGCAAATAAGTACGCAAATTTTCAAGTTATCAATTCAAAGAATTTCTAGATGTGATCCTTTTCAATCATTAATAATTTAATAACTTAATAACTTGGTAACTATTGCGATCTTCTTTTCTCAGTTTGATCTGATTAATTTTTACAATTTTTCGTTTGCAAAAAATCCCGGATATTTCGCAATTGCTAAAATTTATGTCACATGTGTATAAATAAAATAATTTCTTATGCTACTCTCAAATGCTTTTCTCTTAACTGGGCGAATTAGCATGGTATTATATAATATTTTTTTAGTAAAAATGTTAATACCTTTGAGAAAAATTCGCCGTATAAAAAAGGAAGTATAGGAGAGATGTTATATCGCATTTGTAGTTACGATTGGACACGAATATAGCGCGGAACGTAACGAGCCCCGGGACGAAAAAAATCTCGAGTCTCGAGACAGTTTGGCATTAGGGCGTGTATCGGATGGCTAGAGAAATATTGGAATCTCTGTTCTTCGGCCATAATTGATGATGGAGAAACGCTTCTCATGCAAATGGACCTCCATGAGAATTTTATTCCGCTCATTTTTCAAATGTCGTCGTTACATCGTTCTGCCTCCTCGAGGGCCGTTCCCTCTCGACTCCGCGCTTATTCGTTAGCACATTTTAGCGAAATAAGTTGAGGCGCGATTCTACGTGTTTGTTCGCGTATAATTTCTTCAGTTCTTTGGCACCATAATCGGCGGTCGAGGGTATAAAGTCAACATGGATAATTGTTTTATCTTGATCGCCTTATACGCCTTATACGTTCGCTCGTCTCGGCCTTTGTTAACGCGAGGTCGTCAAGAAAGCTAATTCTACGGTTAAAACCATTGTATGACGTAGCGCTTTGCAAACTTAAACGAGACCATCGTTCCCGGACGAACTTTGTCGTGAAAGGAAAAAGGGATTACTGCGCGTAATAAACTTGAGAGCAGTCCGCGCGAAGAGAAAGCGCTAGAAAAGGAGGGTCTAATATTTAAGGTATAATTTGTGTCACTTGCATACAATATACTCACTTGGAAACAGATGTGTATGTGTATATAGAAAATTATCTTTAATCGGTTGCTAAAACTTCGCCGTGCGGTTCGAGGAAAAGTATCTCTCGAAACTATTGCATTCTCCTTAACCCTTTGGCAGGTGCAGGCGGACATCCAGAGACCCACCTATATTCCGTCAGTTTTTTATATTTTATGAGCAAATTTAATTATCGATTTCTTAGCAATTATATTTTCTAGCTTCTTAAGACCCTAACTAGTGTAAAATAATTGTGATCATTTATAAATTCTTTAAATTTATTATTGCTAATAGTAAATAAGTAAACACAATAGAATGTTTTTAGGAATGAATGTATGGCAAGGCGAAGAATTAATTATTTTTATCTGGCAATTGATACGCAGGGATTTTTTTGAAGCGCTGATTACGAATCAGATTTTAGAAATTCAAAATGGCGGATCTAATATGGCGGACATAAAATAAAAAATTCAACCAGTTTCCGTGAAACTAAGTATCTAAGGTTTTCTTGGGTCTCTGATTACGAATCCATCATCAGATTTTCAAAATTCAAGATGACCAGTCCAATATGGTAAACTTAAAAAACTTCAATTTCTAGAAAAATTAGTATTGAGGGGTATTTAGGTCGCTAATTATGAATCCATCATCAGATTTTCAAAATTCACGATAGCTGATTCAATACAGCAAGGCGAGAATTTAAAAAAACCCAAATTTCTACACCATTTTGAATTTCGGAAATTTGACAACGGATTTGTAATCAGCTACATTAAACCTCCCCCCTAGACATTAAACCTCCTCCCTACTTAATTTCACGGAAATTGATTGAATTTTGAATTTTACGTCTGCTATATTGGATTCGCCATTTTGAATTTCGAAAATCTGACAACGGATTTGTAATCAGCGACTCAGAAAACCTTTGGATACAAAGTTTTATAGAAATCGATTAAAAAGAAAAATTCATGGTTCAAAAAGATGAAAAAGTTATCCGAATTTGTTAAATAATCCTTTACCGAGCAAGAGCGCGATGCTGTGCGATTTTATTACTTTGTCGAACACATGAAAATCGAATAGTACTGTCTGATTTTTAAAGATCTCGATTTTTTCGAACTAAAAGTTTGGTTAACTTTGCGAATTTATAATTGCAATATAAAGATTTTTTCATTGAATTTTAAAGTTAAGTAAGATCAACGGTTGTATTCGATAAAGTTTGACATTATAGAGCACGATAGATTTGTCAGTTACTGCAAAGATGATTTTCTACTATCGCGCAAACCAACGCAAATATTCAAAGAAAAATATACTTGTTGAGACAATAATTATCTTTGCTGTTGTTTTGAGAGAAATTTGATACATTATCGAATTGCGTTGCAACTAATGATGACAATCGCTCTAGCGATAAAAGTTGGCAAAAGCAACAATGTTTATAGTAATAGTAACTGATACTCATAGATAAAAGATTATCTTATGTGCTCGGATAACGCCGATATAAACCGTACTGATACAACCTCAGCAAAAAGTTTATATTTTTCTTAAAATTAATAAAAAAATATTTTTCCATGTCGTCTGCAGGGTGAATATTTTGACATAATTTTTTGGAAAAATTAATGAATTTGTTTCGCAAATTTGAATTGGCATGAAATATGAAATGATTTGCTGCAATAAGTAAGGTAATACTTAAAACAATGTGTTTGTTCTGTGAGTAAGCGAACATTGCATAAACAATATAAATGGCATCCACACACAATTTCTTTGGTGCATGTGAACAAGTGTGTGTTTAATTATAACGTTCGATTTTGCCTAGCAAGCTACAGATTTGCTGAATCAAGCCATTTATTCCTCTCCGTGAAGCTCACGTGAAGTATCGCTCGTAATTTCTCGCTACGCCATTCGACCGGTCGAATAGAATTTATTTAATTATTAGTTTGTTCACGTAGCGACATTTTTTAATGGCACTCGTAGTTGCCGTTTGCACGATCAAGGTACACGCGAGGTGCCTTGGCGATAAAATGATGAAGAACGGCCAGGCTTAATGGTCCGCGACGTTATATCGAATTAAAGCGGAAGTTCCTTTTATTACCAGCTATTCGAGGTGCTCGTAATCACCCCGCCAACCTTCTAATGATATACTAGCCGGCGTAAGCTGTCCCAAGCGTCGACGGCCGAATGGTATTTCGAGAACTGCGAATAATTGTCGCGTTCGCTATGGATTAAATGACTACATGGTCTCACTAATTTGCGGGACGCGGATCAGACTCGATTTGTCCCGTTGATTTTCGTTGAACGATGTGAAGTCGTTGCCTTACTCATCCAGAGTAGTGTTGTGATTCTATTACCAAGGTACGACGATCTACCTTCGTTCACAAAGAATCTTTTTAGCGTCACGATAAAGAACTCTGCTCTGTGGCGAACATCGTGGAGAAATATGTCTTTGTAAATTTTCCGTTTGCAAAGAATTTTGCAAATTTAAATTAGTGTTTTCTTTTATTCAAGAACATAGACCTCCATCGATGGAATTAGTGTCGAGTTAAGCTTCTTCACTATTTGTCGCAGCCATCTTGATTTATGACGTCAGAAACGAGAAAATGTCAAGGTTCTTGTAAAATATTGTTGAAAGGTTCTTGTAAAATATTGTTGAAAGAAAGATAAGAAATATATTCACGAAGGAGCTCGAGATCGATCAAGCAAATTTATAATATTCTTTGAACACTTTCCTCTCGCTCTAAGTAAATCGATAAGTTACCATATAATTAACGTGGCAGAATCGTGAGGAGAGATAGGTCAGAAAAGTAGGTTGCCTGTCGCGTTAATTTTATGATAATTCTTTGATTATCAGAGGAAAAGAGAAAAATGGGCTATTTTGCAGATTTGCTCAATCGGTTGCACAAATGTCATTTTATGGATAAAATGAATGTTTTAATTGGTGTCCAAATACTTCACTATGAAAATAAATTAATAAATTGAAGATATACGTATTAAACTAAAAATACACAAAGTCGATTTTGTTGGAAAGTTTAAACATTTGGCGTTTTAATTGTGTTATATTTTTATAATTTATGAAAAGATTCTTATTTATGAAGTACGCCATTTAATGACATAGTTCAGTTTCATCTTTTGACTGACAATATAATTTTAAAGAAATTAAAAGAATAACAACATAGATCCAAAACAAACAGACATTTGACATCAACTTTCAAGATGTCGGCGAATAATCGTTCGAACTGTCGCCATCAGCGCAGTATGTTCGTAATTATTAGGTGACCAAAAAGGTTGGCGCGATTTGCTCGACTTCGGTGCAATGAGTTGTCGAGACTTGTTAAGACTTGTCGCGTGTTTATGCGTATTATATAGCCAGGGATTTGCATAAGTTAATCGGTGAACTTTGTCGTGGCATGGTCTGTTGGTTCGTGATTATTCACTCTTCTAAATTATTTGTTGAATCCAGTGTAACTCGAGCACGTTTGCTTTACGAATCTAAATTCAGGTTAAAAGCTGCGGAAGCATGTCGTAAGATACGCGCAGATTTTGAGGAAACGTACTAAAAGAATGGACACCGCACAGAAGAGGTTCAAAAAATTCTCTTCTGAGAATGAATCGCTTAAAGACGCACTGTCGTTCAGGAAGACCCTCCGTTATTCATAACAAAGAGTTATAAATTATTTACTCGTATATGAATTATAACATTTATTCGTACATCAATTATAACATCTTTTTTCTGAAAATTTCTGCTCTTGCTTAATTTTTAATGCACAAAACCGCACGGACTTTTCTGGTTATCCGATACAATGTCCCAGCATTCGCTTTAATTTTATTCGAAATTTGGTATAATAAGAAAAATAGTTTTTTTTTGTCAGAGTAAGACTATACATGATTAGAGGATGAGCATGTATCCGTGTCGCCAGATTTATCAAGTAACACGGCTGCAATTGTGACAAATTGGGACGCTGTCGCTAATTGGGCAATTCACCTTGCATTTTGTCGTCTCGTCGTGTCTCGCGAGAATTTTGAGCGGCGCATTTTCTCGCTTCTGGCGTCATCAGTCAAGAGGTCGGCCGCCAGAGTAGCCGGGAGGCTTAATAATTTCGTGCCAGTGAAACTCGTTCTCCGCGGGGTAACCGCGGAGCGTTCGTTTCGTCCGTTCAAGTAGCCGTTCGAGAAACGGGACGAGCGCACGCTTCCGTCCGCGACGCTCCCGATATATGTAATTTGTTTCGTCCATTTGGACAAGAGGAACGCGCACACACGTGGAAGGCGTAAGGAACTCACCCTCTCGGCCTCCTCCTCCTCCCCCCCCACCCAACCCTCTCTCTCTCTCTCCCTCTTTTTCGCTCTCACTCCCTGGGAGCGCAGTGCCGCGGACATGCTGTTTATGCGAAATCCTGTGGCTCGTGGTGGCGAGGACGGAGAGCGCAGGCGTCCGGAGTCCTGTGGCGGCAAGCGAACTCCGATTTTCTCTAGTGTCGCGTCAACTGCCGCTGGAGAGTCGTGTGCATCGCACCCTGCCTCGGCTGTGCCAACAACCCCTTCCCTGTTCGCGTGCTTTTCTCCGCCGTTCTTCGTCGCTTCGCCCCGGAATCCGAGCGGAAGAAAGAAAAAAAAAGAAACAAAGTAAAGAGAGGCCCGGAGGAGGTGCGCCGTGAATTGATGTCTCGCGTGGTCGAAAAGCGAGGAGCCGCTGCTTCGTGCACACGTGAGTCGCTGTGAACGACGTATGAGCGTAGAGCGTATGATCGCTCAGAGAGCTCAGAGCCTCGTCGTCGGGGCTCGTGCCTGCCTCCTCGTGCCTGCCGAAATGAACGCCTGCGTCGCGATCGAATCGGGATTCTAAGCGACATCCGTCTTGCCGGCGACATGACGACGGCTTTCTCTTGACTCGCACGGGATTTTTCGACCGGCGACCGTCGCTCGGAGAGTGCGCGAGAATCGGAACGACGGCTCGGGGTAGTGCGTGCGTTTTTCCTACGAGAGTGCGATCGTTCAATGTGACTGCGTGACGGCGCGTTGGGCGCGATCTCCTCTGCCTCTCGCGTGTTCGCGGCGAGTTCGTTGGAAAATAGCCTTCACCCCGAGCGCGTCCCATTTCCGGTCGCCGTGAAGCCGCCGCCGCCGCCGCCGGAAGCGTCAAAAGTATCCCGCGAAGAGGTGCATCGATCATGAATTGGTGCGACGTGCGCGGTCACGCGGATTTCACCGATAAGTCGTCCGGCCGTCGAGGGATGTTCACCGCATCGGGCGCCAAAGCATGAGGGACGACGCATTGACGTAATGGTGAGCCGCTCATTGACATTCCCTCAGTGCCTAAATTAGCCCGCGTTACATACGAACGCGCGTTTCATTAGCGAGCGGAAGGAAGGAAGGAAGGAAGGAAGCACCGGCGCGCCGCCGCCACCGCGCGCGCAAATGCCGGCTGCCGCATAATGGATTAATCATGATCGCGAGTAGACCGTTCTCCACATGGACGTTACACGAAATTTCTAAATTTCTAGTCGGATAAAATCGCGCGGCGGCCGGAGGCGCGCTCGCGCGACCCGCGCGATCGGCCCGCTGCCGCGAGATAGAATAATGTTCGCGCGGAAGGATTTCATCTTCTATCGGGGGCGCGCGGAGGGATGGAAAATAGAGTGCGTGAGGCGGAGCAGGGCGAGCGAATGAGTGAGGGCTGAGGAAAGAGGAGCAGAGAAAGAGAGAAAGAGAGAGAGAGAGGCGCGGACAGAAACAGGGACAGGGGCGGAAGAGAGAGAGAGAGAGAGAGAGGGTTTCGGAGCCATCAGCCATTAATGGCACGTGTCGAGGTGCGCAATCTACATACCTAAGTATGTGCATAGACAGCGCGCAACTAGCACAATGGTGACCCGCGATTTCAGATTCTGTGTTATTCCGCTTCGTCCCGAACTCGCGCACGCGCGCGCGCGCGCATGTCGCGCGGATACGGCGCGACCGGGCGTTCGCGATTGATCGAGGCGATTATTCGATCGACGCGTGCGAGTATGGCCGCGGAAAATCGGATACTTTCCGGCGTGCGAGATAATGCATGCTGATCGGGTTAGTCTTGGGCGGCTGAGAGAGGGGGGGTGGTGAAGGGATCTCCCTCGCGCGCTCTTCGACGGCGATGGCTTGCGCTCTTTCTCTCCCTTCCTTTCTCTCTCTCTCCCTCTCTCTACGCTCGTTACGACGATCTTGCTGCGTTTAACCTTCCAGCAGGGTGTTTTACGCGTGACTTAGGGGTGGAAGATGTGAGGCTCGTTCATATTATTAGCCGAGGATTGTTTGTAACATGCGCGTAGGGTCGTCGTCGGTATCGCATACTCTTGAGATAACCCATGGCGAGCGGAACAGCCCGGCGATTGAAGCGAGATGAAGAATGCACCCTGAAGGGTTAATAAAGCGACGTGCACGGACGGGGTTTTCGCGGGGGCGCGTTTACCGCGGCGCGGCGCGGCGCGGTAACGTCGACTCGGCGAGTTTCGTTTCGAAGCTTTCGAGAGGCGAGAGATTTGACCGTCGAGCAAACAGAGAATATCTCTCGACTGGCAATGATTTATTCGACGTTCGCGGAATGACAGCGGGTGACATTCGTGTGCGCGCGACATGAGTGCGACGTGTGCGTGTTGAAACACGTGACGGGGATCACCATGAGCCCTGACACTCGTTGCGCCTCGACTGCCTTTGCAAACACGGCGCGCGTACTGCGCCAAGTTCACAATCTGCTGACGTATCTCTTCGGTCGAAAATCGCCGGGCCTCAGTACTTCGCGTCGAGCGTGTCGCGAATTTGTTGCGAAATTTCGGACGGAGTTCTCGCATATCCGTGCGTACGTGCGTTCGTGGCCGTGCGACGGAGCGCGAATGAACGAACGAGGCTATCTCTCTCGGTATCACGTGGGGCGCGCTGAAATTCCCTTCGAGCTTGAGGAACGTCGAGGAACAATCAGGCGATTATGGGCGACTTTTGCGATTTTTGCGCGCACGATGTTTCGCGTTCCACGCCGCGCGTAGGCGAGAGCCTTGCGCCGAGAATGAGCGCTCGGCGCAAGGCAATTGCTGTCACGTGTGCGCGCGTGCTCTCTCGAGCGTGTATAATTAAACGTGTAGAAATTGCTTAATAATCCTAATCGCTTGTCAGGCAAAGCTGTGTCAATTTACCTCGATGTCTCGTATCCGCGAGCAGGCTACGTGACACACTAGATTTCATACACACGTACGACATATGCATGCTGGTTCGAGATAAACCGCTATAAGCTAATGGCATTAAAATGTCTCGCGACTAATTCCCACCGCTTATATATATGTGCATATACAGGATGTCTCATTTAACTTGAGACATCGAAATAACTCTAAAACAAAGAAGAAAAATAAAAATCGCTGAAACACGTGTCGAACGAATTCCGAGGACGAGTAAAATGGCATGATTCCTTTTTCATTTGGTGGACGTTCTCAAGGTGATCTTAAGGTCAACTTTGTTATTCCAAACGAAAACCTATATTTCTTATGACGGAAGCATATTCTACGTAAAAAAACAATTAACTTTTGTCCGAAAAACTTTTTTATTTGATCATTGCTTTCGGAGATATCGTACGAAGTAATTCCGATTTTTATTCGAAACGAGTAAAATAAACGTATCACAATAAATGCTCAAGATGATGGTCTTCCATTTCCAAACACTTATCAATGTGATCGATACACTGATCGTGCTTCTTTTGTTCAGTATAAACACGAGATAAGAAATATTTGTAAACATGAATTGTAAACATGAGATTTTCATATGATCGCGATTTTCTGATGAATCTACTTCTACCAATAATGGAGAAGTTAATTGGCATAATATGCATTATTGGTCGGATCAAAATGTTTGGATGTATATACAGGGTGTTTCGTAATTGGTGGGAAAAAATTAAGAGGCGTATTCTGCGGGCCAGATATTACAATTTTTCATATTAACGTGTATCCCTCTCTGAACTGAGACTTTCCAAAGTTGTTGAAAGAAAAATTCGAATTTTCTGTCCATTATTTAAACTTCAATTTCAAATTCTATTTGGCGTATTAACGTATCAAGATGCATTTTTTTCATTATTTGTGTCAAAAGTTTTTTCGCATACGAATGTAGACTTTCCCCTCCCCTTTAAAAATTACGCTTAGAAGTTTTTTAAAAAAACTTTGATACTAAAAATGAAAAAAATGCGATTTTCACTTTTATTAGCGTTTTATTGATATATACAGGATGTCCAATTTTAATCAACGCACTTAAACTCCTCGGAAACCACGCGAGATATCGAAATCTCTTTTCCCCAAAGTCATATGGTGACACATTCCGATAAAAAAGAATTTGATCTTGGTGGAACCGTCAAGATCACATCGACTTTATTTTTTTTAATGGCAACATATTTTTTTAATTCTTTCGTGTCTGATGGGACATATATGTCCCAGAACTTTAAAAATTCATATCTCCCACAAAAATAAAGATAGCGACTTCTTCTTGAGCTGATTTTAAAGAGGAGAGATAGAACTCTTCACACAAAAATCAACACCCTTGTTAGTTTCATCCTCCAATTTGCATATCTCATCAAATACTCATAAAATAAGGTAAAAATGAAAAAAAAAATATATATATATATATTCCACAAAAATTAAGATAGCAAGTTCTTCCTGGGCCCATTTTGAAGGTCAACGTAAGGGTTATATGAAACAAAATTGCTACTTAATTTCAAAATGGCGGATTCAATATGACGGACCAAAATGTGAAATTTTTTTGGATTTGAGTGAAACTCATTTTTCAGGGGTCTTTTGAGGCGCTGATAACGAATCTAAGGTTAAAATTTTCAAATTCAATATAGTCATATCTAATAAAGCTGACAAAATGTAAATAAAAAAGGTTGACTCAATTTTATTCATATTTCGTGGAATTTTTTGAAGCACGGAATGGGATAGAGTGGAACTTTACACGCTGTGCATGTTGAATTTATTTTTAATTTTGAAATTTTGACTACAGATTCATAATCAGTGACCCCAAAATTCTCTGGAATATGAATTTTATTCAAATCCAAGAAAATTTTACATTTTGGTTCGCCATATTAGATTCGCTATTTTGAATTTTGAAATTTTAACTACAGATTCACAATCAGCAACCCTGAAAACCTTTAGTAAGACGCGAATTGATGCGAATTATTCTGAGAAAAAAGTCAGGCACGAAAGCGATTAAACACCTACGTTTGTAGCCTCTTTCATTACAAATTCAACGCATGACCTAAAGTCGTCGAAGACCAAATTGCGAGCTTACCATCGTACGGAGAGATGGCAACTTTTTCTTGTACGTGTTATTTTCTGGCGAAACAACCTTTACAATGCAGACCTCGTAAATTGACATTCCTCACATTATTGGGCGGCAGAAAATCCTTATTGGTATGATATTACACCAGAGGCCATGATCGATTTCAGTATTGTGATTGGATACTTTATCGGTCTTCATTTTTTCAATGGAACCCTTATAGAAATGAGAATTTTGTGCTGCTATATACAGCGTGTCCCAACATAAGCAGAACACCTAAATATCTCCTTTGCTTTTAATGATATGAGAAATATGTAGAGCAATTTCAATGGTTTCGAAGGAGGAATATCGTAGAGGGAAAACTTTTTTACGATCATTTTTTTTTCAAAGGCCTCCGATATTTTTTTGCAGGAAAGCATGTATTTTTTTCTATCTTACAGAATATGTTGCAATGTATTGAAGTACGTTTGAGTTATGTCCCTGAAGTGACCTTAAACGTAAAAAAGTGGAAACAAATGCCAAAGAAGTGTTAGGATAGTATGTGAACACACAAGAAGTTCACTTTCAATTTTACAATTGCAAGTGTATCACAATCTGTGGCTGGTCGTTTTAGAAAGTGCATTGCTGCCGATGGACGTCATGAGCGTTGTTACATGAGGCTCGGTGGCAGTAACAGAAAATTCTGTTTCGTAAACTGAAGAACCGTTCGCGTCAACAGCTGCTTTCGATCGAAGAAACTGAAATTTTCGGTCTCGAAAATACAGTTAGCACAGCAGAGTATTCGGCTACTTTCACAGACGGCGTGGAGCTATATCGTATATGTAAAAAGAAATGAAATCTCAGCGCGACCGAAAAGATTCGTTTAACGAAGTTGAACGACACTGCCAATAATGCGGTTTTCAATCCGGCCGCACGAGTGTTTGTCCCTTTCACTTACGTACACAGGGACATTCTGTTTATACGTATGAAGAACGAAATTTGTATTTAACAACATTAATGATCGGTTCAGATGACCGAATATATTTCTGAGGCCACAACAGAAGCCTTTGATAATTATGCAGTACAGAGGATGCACTTTGACCTTGACATATATTGTTAAAGTCATCATCACTCTGAATGTGTAAAAGTTTTTAGGTGACGCTCATTGTTTGTTAAAAAGTTATTAACAAAACAAGTTTCATTAATCAAGCGTAATTTTTTGACATCGTGTACATTTAGGTACCGCAAACTTTACACATATGTGAGCACAGAAGAGGCTTAACTGCATAATTATTGAAAATACAAAACAAGTTTCATAAATACGATCTTTCGCTTTATTAAATTAATGAGTCCATGATATACTAAAATAACAGATTCTGAGATGATTAGCAAAGACCCCTGTGCAAGGTTTGGCACAAATAAATTATTTAAGTGCAAACCTTACCTTAGAGGTCTTTGCTATTCTTTTCAGAATCTGTTATTTTAGTATATCGTAGACTCATTAATTTAGTAAGGCGAAAGATTTAATTGCCAAACCTTGCGTACGGGTCTTTACAAATCATTTCGAAATCTATAATTTTAGTAACACGATAGACTTATCAATTTAGAAAGGCGAAAGATTTAAGTACCAAAACTTATATAAAAACGAACGTATTGATAATTCGTTTTGGTTCTGAATACCATTCAAAAAAGTTTAAATTGGCGGTCATTGTTTATTATAAACGGTGAATACAAATTAAGTCATATTCATTTTGTTGAATTTCTTTTATTGACAACTTTTTAACAAACAACGAGCGCCGTCCAAAAACCTAAAACCTTTTTGCAGGGTAATGACCTTGACAACATATGACAAGGTCAAAACCATTGAAGGTGCATCCTCTGTACTGCATAATTAGCAAACCTTCTAATGGAATTTCTCTTGCGCTGCGACGCAATTTGCAGTTGATTCCTGAGCAACGGATATTAGTTTGGTCGCCGTAATTGAAATTCAGTTATATCAACCGAATAGTTTTCTGCATGCACAAACATACACAGAAAAAGATAGAGGCAGAACGCACACGCACACGCACACACACACACACACGCACGCAGACGGACGCGCGTCTCGATGCTGCAGTGAGCGACCCTGGCGCGCAACCCTTGAGGTCGCTTGCGACGCTGCGCTCTCGCAGACCGCGAGCTTTTATTTACCCTCTCGTGCGTCCGCGCGCAGTCTTACGGAGATTGCGTTATCAGTCACGGTGACGCGCGTAAACCGATTTCGCCGGCGTGTGCTGTACTCCGAAACGTTATCCATACATTTACGAGCGTCGCTCGCTCGCTCGCTCGCTCGTTCGCGTTGCACCCGCGAATATACGCTGTCGTTCTTCTCGCCGAGACGTCCTCGACCCGCGACATTCGCGCTCGTTCGCTCGCAGGACGCAAGAAAGAAGCCGTAAAACATCCGCGCGCGATCATTGGCGTGGTGCGCTTTGGGTGCCCCGCGTTAGTCGGACTCGCGCTCGTAATAGATAAGAATAGGAGGAATGTCGACGATGCCACGCTCGATCGATGGTAAATTGTACGTGGAGGGATGGCGGGAGGGAGCTAGGAGGGGGGGGGAGAAGGTAGCGCGACTCCATCTGACGCTCACTCCGCGCGATGCCGACTCTCGACTCGATCACGCGCGTGCGAGAGAAAGAGAGAGAGAGAGAGAGAGAGAGTGAGAGAGAGGATAATGGAGAGAGGGGAGGGGGGAGAGGAAGACGTCTCATCGCGAATTATAGCGATATCTTGCAAGTTCAACTATTCGCGCGCGCGCGCGCGCGCGTGTGTCTGTGTATATATGTAAGGTGAATAGCTCGTCTGGTTTACTATACGGGATCATCGTCTGGAGAATTGATCCCCCGTGTGAGATCTCGAGATGACACGTATATCTCCTGACGACGTCATGCAATTAGGCGTACACACAGCCGAGCGTTGTCATATCGGCGAACTGGTGCTCTCTCACGAAAGCAGCGTCCGACCGGTTCATACGTTAGCGGGCGCAACCGGCCGAGCCGCTCCGTTCTGAGGCCGTAAATTAAGCGCGGCGGGGCGATTCTCTCCGCCACGACAAAATCTCCGTGAAATATTTTCCGGGAGGGTAGGTACCAATCGGCGATCTGTGAACGCGGTTTGCTCGTTTTTTCTCTCCTCCTCTCCCACCCTCCCTCTCTCTTTCACTCTCTCTCTCTCTCTCTCTCTCTCTCTCTCTCTCTCTCTCTCTCTCTCTTTTTATGTTGAGGGATATTTCATGAATCGTGTTTTGAATTTGTTTTCTCGGCACGATTCGAGTCAATATTGCGGAGTGACGTGTCACTTGGAAGTTACGTCCGCGCGACGTTGAGGTATTATCATCAGCTGACGTGCGACGTCGACCTGACGGGGAATTAGCGTCCGGCTCTTCGGCATTCCCCGCAACGCGGCTGGCGAGCGCTGTTGATATTGTACCACCCGCGGAATCTCTCGCCATCATTAGGATCATTTTCCGGGCGCGGGCTGAATCTTCGAATCCTTCCTAAGGATAATGGACGCTAGCGCGCGAGCGCGCGCTGGTAAAAAGCGACTTCTGGGCCGACAGGAAAGGATCGCGTCTGGAGCGAGAGGAGCGAGATCTAATGAGCAAAAGGAAATTAAAATCTCCACTCTGAGACCTAGCCTAATCTCTTTCTCTCTTTCTCTTTCTCTCGCGGGCGCGCAGCTCCGACGAGGCCAATACAGATTTCGTGATTTCCAACGGTAACTCAAGTGCTTATAACCCGGTAACTCTCGCTCGGCGGTCCTATAGATGCGAAAAGGGCTGTTTGCGAGCTATGAAAACGAATAGCGCGCGCAAAAGTAATCGCCGTTTATCGACGCATTCCTGACACACCGGGATAGCAGTACGTACGTCTACCAGTCGATGCATGTAATATTTTTGCCGTATTGCGGAGCGGCTGGGATATAGCGGCGGCGTAACTGTCGAGGATCGATAGCTAACAGCCTTTTCCTACGGCCGGGATATTAGAGTCTAAATGCGCGCCGCGAACGAGTCTAGGCTCGTGTTGGCGACGCTTGACAAATAAGACAGCGATGTGTGAAGAAAAGTGGCGATTATTAGAGATGTGCGAATCAAGAATTTTTATGTCGAATCGAATCGAATCGAATCTCATTTTTTAAATTCGAATTCGAATCGAATCGAATCTATGAAATTTCACTCGAATTCGAATCGAATCGAATGAAATCGAATCGAATCATAAAAAAATTCAACATGACTATTAAACATGCAAATAACGATGGAAGATTTTAACATGATAGCGAATATTGATATTGTAATATCATCTTAAAGTAAAATATATATTTAAATAATGAAATAATTAAAGTAATTTATAATTATGTTATTAATTATAAGTTAAGTTAATTATAAGTTAAGTTATTCAAATATACAGGCCTAGATGGACCGTTTTGTAGCTGATGCACGCAAACGATAATGTATTTGATTCCTATTCGAATTATTCGGATTCGAATCATAGGGATTCGGATCGAATCGAATTACATTAAATTCTATTAGATTCGATTCGATTCGAATTCGAATAGTTCGCACATCTCTTGCGATTATACGAATGATACTGTAATGATACAGTAATGAGTGATGAGGACGATGAAGAAATCGCTATTACTCAGCTGCTGATCACGTGAATGAAAATGTTTAACGCGCCTTTCGATTAATTTAGATTCTGTTTTCCTTATATCTATTACTTACGATTCGGATATTTTTCTATACGCGGGCATCTAAGATCAAACATTTTTTTAACGTATTAATGCAATCGGTATAATTTAGATATCTCTTTATACCGTTTATTTATCGGGTTATTTTCCTATGTCTGCGAAAGATACTTTTAATCCTGAACATTAACGTCACAAAATTTTTTTAATATAGTATATAATGTATATATTAATCATATGTTTGATGCAACTAATGTTGTTAACATAAATTGGACATCTGTACATCCGCGCATACAAATTGGTGGATACTACATTTAGAGAAAAAATATCCAAAAGTAAAATCCTTTGTAATTTATTCGACTCGATTACTAATAATAAATTTACTCTCGCACTAATATCCATATTTATATACTGAGAGGAAATTTTTATAAATGTTTGAAAATGCTACCGTATGCACAGCAATCTCTTTCGTGGTGACAAACAAGCTACAAAAAGGAAAAATTATACATCTACAAGTTTTTAACGACAGGTTTAAAGTTATTGTAGGAAAAGAAGTCGGAAATATTTGCTTTAAATCGACCGGAGCTTCCCACGCAGAGTCAAATTTATATAATTATACTACCTTACATAACTCTGTAAATTTTTGTGCAAACCAGAGTTGATCCTCAACTCTAGTCAGACCTAACTAGACTTAACTTATCCAAACCAAACCAAAACTAACTTTAAGTTAGAAAATGTACTCTTCAAACGAAGGATAAGAAGTTACTTTTACATACAAGGTGACATATATATATATATTTTTTTTTTAATGTTTTCCTGCAAAACCTTTAAACCTGCCTTTAGAAACTTGTATATATGCATCGTTGTAGCTTCTTTTATTGATTACTACAAAACAAATTCCTGGTACAGTGGTCTTGCCAAATATTCATCTCGATTTTCTTAAATGAGAGAGAATATACGTATTTCCTTAAAACTGTAACTTTTTATGAAAACAATTGTTTTCACTCTATTTATATAAAAGAATTTAGATTCAATAGATATATTTTATTAATACCCATCACGAATAAATGTTTTTTTCCTCTTTTAGATATTTCTTCTCTCAGAGTGATCTGATTATCCGCGAGTATTCCGGATAAAAAAATATTTTATCGTCGTCATGTATTTTTTTCTCTATTTATATAAATATATTCTCTTCGTCAATCTGCGCATACAAGTATTAAAGTGAGGTCAACGAAACGTGAATATTTTGCCAGGTATTCCATATTTTATTTTGGCATATCCTGGTGCACAGAAACTACATATTTCATAAAGGACTTATTTTCCATTGATCTTATCTTAATATTTTTATGCATAAAACGATTCAACGAATAACAGAGAAAATAATAATAATAGTAAAAGTGACCGGATACTCGGCACTAAAACGATTTTTATTTATACATGTATTTATATATACGCAAATTTATACGATACATAAAATAGTTTCTCATACCTTCAAGTGTTTTGAATAATATGGGTATATTCTAGTCGCGGACAAGCTAGTACTATATGCTGAGAAAAAATATCTAAAAGATAAAACGTTATCCGATGGATAAAAATATATTTACTTAAATCCAAATTCTTTCATTTAAATAGAATGTACAATTGTTTTCATGAGAGATGTTACAGTTTTAAGAGAACGAGTATTTTCTAATTAAAGAATAATTTGCTCTCCGTGTGAGAATATATATATATATATTTGATATAAATAAATATTAGTATAAATTATCAAGTATAAATAAATTATCAAGTATAAACTGTAAGCATAAGCACAAATTATTTTGGTATAAATAATTATTAGCATCTACAAGATAAAAATATTTTATTTCCATATTTATTCTCTCTCAGTGAACTTTCCCACGAAAATCTTCATATCTCCCAGCAAAATTCTCCCCGCGAGGTTATCTGAGATAACCGGCTAATCAGAATTGACGCCGCGATATACCGATTCAACCACGTTGCATCTGCGTGACATGATAAATTACAACCGCGGCGAATCGGCAGCGAAACGGCCGACGGGCACGCAGCCGTGTGCGACGATTTGTTGCGTCTACGAGTTATCGCGCAAGTATGTCGCGATAAAGAGGCGCGTGTTGTTTAGATTACGTGCGCGCGTGCGGAGCTTTCCACGATGGAGCTAACAAATAATACACGCGCGCGCACATTTGCCGTTCTTAAAGTACATTATCGCGTCGTACCGGCTTAATCGGTAAGCCCGGTCGTTATTCATCGTGTTGCGTCTACTCGCACGTGTCGCGAAACTTCAACGACGACGGCAAATCGCGGGCAGATCGTAGTCCGCGCCTTACACGGCTCGCGTTCGCATCTGTATCGCGCCAAATTGGCGGAATCGCACGGGAGAGAGAGAGAGAGAGCGTGCGCATAAAATTCGCGAGACCGTGTCCATTTAATGGCAGATCGTGATATTACAACGTCGGCCCATTGATACCGGAAATAATTGGCGGAAGCGAAATGTCGCCCGATAAAATGCACATCGCTCCGCTCCGCTTCGCGCTAGCACGCGTGAGATTGCATGTGCATTGTCCCGAAGATGAGAATACGCCGGCTGCGCGAGTGGGAGCGGGCTTGGTTTCACGTAATGCGTACGAACGCTGAACAATGTGAAACTCGTAAACAGACACGCTTTCGATATTTCCACAACGCCGGATATTTTCTCGTGTATAACGGATAGTTATATATAACTTTTATCCTCCGTATCTTATTCCTTCGATAAGTGACAGCGGCCTTGTCCTCGGGGCAAGCTCGACAAAGCTGTTAACAAAACCTCTTGACAATTTTGTCAGTAATTAAAGACATGGCCCATCGATCGTCCGTTCTGTTGACAGTCTATTCTATTGACCGACTCTTAGAAAGTACTGTTCAGTATTTGCGCAGAGAGAATTTTATAGAAGAAATTGCTATAGAATTTTCTAACTGAAGGACATATCGACATTCTGCCTTGATTCATCTTTCTTCTATTTTACATACACTATTTATATTTTTAGAAATAGAGATTACTAGTGTAATATTTATTATGTTTCTCAACAAAGTTCATTATGTCTTTCAGCAAAACTTATTCTACCGTTAGCTTATTCTACTGACAACTTTTTGATTGCCTTTTAGAAAGCTACTGCTCAATATACAGGATTTAGGATTATGAGGGACAGATAGTATTCATAAAATGGAGGAAAAAAGTCCTAATAAATAAATCAAAAAATTAATATTGTCGGAGTTGTGAACAATTATTTATTTGAATTAAAGTAAGTGACATGCACGTTTCTGGTCCTTACAAAGTTTACAGAAAATTTTCTATGTCCTCCTTCTATTTCTACACGCGCCTCACATCTTCGCATCATAGAATTACGAACGCTTTCAAAAATTCCCGGCTTTGTTCTAACTACTTGACAGGCATTTTGTATTCTCCGATGTAATCCGTTTAACATTTAAATAGGTCTTTCGGTGAAAGATGGATTGGACGGGGTGGGCCAGGTTCATGATTCCCTCCCTCTCCTGATTTAAATCCCGTCGACTTTTTTTAGAGAGATTTCTTGAGAGCATGATGTATTCTTTACCGATAAACGACATAGATGAATTACATCAGAGAATACAAAATGCCTGTCAAATAGTTAGAACACAGCCAGGATCTTATGAAGAAGTTCACAATTGTTACATGAAGATGTGTAGAAATAGGAGGACGTGCAGAAAATCTTCTGTAAACTTTATGAGCACCGGAAGCGAGTAAATCACTTGTTTTAATTAAAATAAATAATTGTTTATGACAACTCCGACAATATTTTTCGACTCATATTTGTTAGAATTTTTTAGTATTAGCAGCACCTTTCCTTCCATTTTATGAGTACTATCTGCCCTTAAAGTCCGGGATTATTTTTCCAAAACATTCTGTATTTATATTTGCACACAAAAGTTACACAGAATAATTACTATAAAATTTTGTATAATCGAGGACATTCTACCTCGATTGATTTTTCTTCTGTTTCGTACGCTCTGTTTATACTTTAAGAACTAAAGTCTATTATTAAAAAATTTAGCAATGTGGTAAAATTTCTGTTTAGGGGAGGCATCTACAGTGACGTTGAAAAGATTAAAACCTTTAAAACCCATGCCCAACAATATATAAAAATGCGATAAGTTAGATTAGGTTAGGATTTTCTTGGGGAGAGGTTGAGAAGGGCAGAGCCCCTCCCCCGCTTATATGTACTATTTTTTAACGTACATTCGAGATTTAATATAAATTCGAGATGTATTGTATTGAATATACGCGAGAAGTTACATTTCAATTTCTTCCTTTTTTGACCACGGATAATTTTATAATAGTTGTTTATACAACGAAATATAAGCGTTATATTCATCGTTATAGTTACATAAATATTCTAATATTTGATCTTGCTTGTACGTTAAATGTAGAAACTGGTGAAATAACGTCTTAACCACTCCAAAGTGCGAGATGTATTGAATATACAAGCAACATTTGCTTTGTTTATAAACAGTACGTGTCTGTAAGAATGCGAAGCCTCTTCTCTGCTTACATATGTGTAAAGTTTACCGTACCTAAATACATGTAGTGTCGAAAAATTACGCTCTATTAATGAAACTTCTTTTGTTAATAACTTTTTAACAAGCAACGAGCGACGGTTGAAACCTTTTGTATATTACTCAGAATGATGTCCTTGACAATATATGTCAAAATCAGTATCTGATTGCAGTTGCTTTTCCTAAACAAGAGTTTTACTAAGCAAAATTTATCATGTTTCTCAACAAGATGAATCTGCTGACGGTTCATTGACTGATTCTTAAAATTTACTGTTGCATAGACAGAATTTTGTGATAAAAATTATTGTAGAGTTTTATAATCTCCCCTTCCCTCGATAAATATATTATTTATTGTCTATTTGTTCCACGTGTGCTATTTGTACATTGGCGACTGATATTTGCTGTTAGAAATTGTACCGTGTTCCTCAGAGCGGAATTCATAAAGTTTCGTATCACGACAAGTTCTACCAACAATCTATTTCTGCATAGGAAGAAAAAATTGAAACGAATTTCTATGGAAAAAAACTGTGATATATCTCTCTGACGTGTCTTGGCGGAGAATCGATTTCGTCAACGATTACTGGCGATCAATGGCGAACGTTCCATTCCGCATCAGGCAAAATTCATCTTGCCGCTACGTGCAAATCAAAAAAGAACTGATCTCAAAAGAGTCGCATGGTTGCATAATTGATTGAAATTAATTAAATCGTACGAGATATCGCGTCTCCTAGCGTTAATGCAGCGGCGCGATGCGAGATACGCGCATTTTTCCCTACATCAGTTACGCGCGAATGATTCTACGTGTCATTCCGCCTGCTGTTTTCATCCGAGCGTGGAAATTGCGCTAATTTGATAAAATAACAATATATCAAAAGTCAAGCGCGTACGCGCGCGCGCGCTCGCGGACATACGGCCAGAGTTTACTGTAAGCACGCGAGAGTAAACATGCCGTTTGAACTTTGCGATTGCGTGCAGCGTATCTGGAAAGCGGGGCGCAAGTTCGAGAAAAACACGTTTATGTTTGAACTAAATATGGGTCGCAACTTGGCATGTAGGACAGTAGGGCGTGATTAGCGCATACTGCCGTTTCTAGGAACACCTATCTCGATAATGAAGCGTTGTTTTCGCACTTCGTAGGTGGGTAAACTCTCGTCCGTTTACTGGTTGTTGTATTTAAAATGCGACAGTCCGTAACGCCGAGTATACATGTGTGTGTGTGTGTGTGTCGGTTATTCGATCGCGAGACATTATTTTCACTGGAAGCCTTCTTCGCGGAAAACGAGACGTCGGAGTATCTTTTTACGAGGGGAAAAGCGGCGCGCAGTCTGTGTATGCAAAATTTAAGGGGTAAGCTACGCCCGTCTCTCGCTACATTTTTTTAAGTGCAAAGAGATGTGCTCGCGCAATACGCACAAGTGGCCGTTAAATTCGCGCACGATGTTCATAACGTCGTGCATCCGCATCGTCTCGCTATCCCCTGGCCGATCGTTGCCGGCCGGCTTTATGCAACGATGAAAGTTCAACGAATCGTATCGTTGTCGGGAGCGAGGTAAAATTTCGCAAAAACCGTGACCTCGCGGCTTCATAATTTTACGGTCGCGCGGACGTCGCGTTTACGTCGTCGCACATGTGCGTGTCAGATTTCGCGATGGGGAACACGATATGGCCGATCGTCGCGATCATTTCATCGCATTCGGTTCGTTTTACGATTACGTTAATCATGAACATCAGTTCTTTATACAAATTAGCGTACAATTATAAATAACGCGTTTATACGTACGGCGTATTGGGCGAGTGCAAAAGTTTCGATGAATTCCATCATATGAAAAATGTGGATTAAACAATTTTATCGAAAACGGTTTATCTCCATTCTCTGTCAAATAATCGCCATTGTTTCTCCTATTACCTTTGGTACGTTAAATCGGGTTGTTCGATAAGTCCATGAGGGATTTTCACGAGAAACCCGAAGCCGAGATAATGCCATAGCCGAGCATGACTTTATGTTTTTCCTTTCTCATGACCTTTTGTCATTGGAGAAATTATTATCGGAATACATTATGAAATAAAGTTGTGCTTCACTATAAAAATATCAAGTATTAAAAAATTTGTACGAACTCATCGAAGAATCCGATATGTCTATATTGCAAATGCTGCCATAAAACTGGATCGGCAGCGGATATCTTTGAGAAACTCGTCAAGACGTTTGCATTTTCCGAATACAATAAGTATCGATAATCCGATTTCGGCTGCGTTTCGAATACGTAATGTGTGCATGAAATAATGACGCACACATACACACACAGACACAGACACAGTGTGTGTGCTCGCGGTATGTCACCTCAAAGTCGTCAAATTATTGGCATCTTAAAATCTTTAGTAGAATACGTGAAAAAACTTCAACGAGGTGCCATACTTGAAAACTTTACGACGAAATACTGACATTTTTTGGCAAAATACGTCATATTGATTGCGCAGGTATGAAAGCACAAATGAATTGGAGCATTGTTTACGATATGTGACGAAAAAAATGGAACATTTCAAAATTGTCAATTTTAGTTGTCAATTAACATATGTGCCTGATATGAATGTTTTGCAGCTCGTGCATACTGAACGTATGTTTGTTCCGTTCAGAAAAATTTCAAAAAATGTCGCTGTACCTTTATAACCGAATTTAGAAATACGACAAACTCTGTCTCTCTCTCGTTCTCTCTCTCTCTCTCTCTCTCTCTCTCTCTCCCTCTCTCTCTCTCTCTCTCTTGTAGAAAGATTTCTATACATGTGTGGCAATGTATTTCACTAAATACGATAAAATAAAGTAAGACACTATTAGATTTATATATCCAAAAAAAAAAATACGACAAAGATAACGTGATCGTATCAATATTTATTTCAAAACAAAGTCTCTACGTTAACGACATTTCTGTAGCTTGTCACCCACTTTTGAAATTCTCGTAATTCTCTTAAGAAATGAAGTCTCTTTAACGTAATAACAAAGAACAACTATACAAGAGAAAATAATGCTACATTTATATACAGGGCATCTGGATATAAATGTCCAACCGCTTTACAATTGAAACTCGTTTAACTGCATAACAAAGTCCTTATCATTCTGCAAATTACCATGTAAAGTATTGAAATGCTAACGAAATAAAACTAGTCAATCGACGCACACAATACGGCGGAACGAAGTCTATATAGAGTAATCTGAAGAGATGTGTTTTGCATTGTGCTTTCTTGATTGCCTATCAATGGTGAATATAAGCATACGGCTCGAGATCATGCATATAATATACGACCAAGTCGTGATGTTACTCTGACTGTTACTGCTATCCGATGTTCTTTGTTACTAAGGAGCAGTCGACAAGCTCGAAACATGTTTTTTCTGACTGCTTGCAGAGCTTGTCTGTAGTAATTTACAAAATGACAAGGATTTTGTTATTCGGTTTAGCGAATCATACCTGTGGCCGGATACACTTAAATCCAGACACCCTGTATAGTTGTTTTTTTTTCGTTAAGTACTAAAAATGCTGGGGACAGTTATTTGAGATCTTTTTCGTTTTTCTCGTAAATTCTATAATATTATACTTAATATAAACATGAAATTCTTTGTTTTTTATTATTTTATATACCATAGTATCCTTTTTTAAATATAAATTATTTAAAATAGGTGTAAAATATATAGAAGAAAAAGTGATATTATGGCCATTCTCAATGTCTCCGTTATTAGATAGCGAATTCTAGTTATTACTTATGGAATCATTTGTTTAGTAGTTCGCCGTTAGCGCAGTGACGTTAATATATCAATACACAATAATTAGTATTTTCTATAACATATTTTTACCTTCGAGCATTTCGAAATGCTTCCCGAGGTATATATTTTAGTATTTAATTAGACATGTTTCCTCATTATTTTTTAACTTGAGTGTATTATCACACGAATATATATACAATTGAGTATTTTGTTTATTACTTGACATTTTATTCGGCTGTATAACTTTCAAGTTATGCAAAGTTAGATGAAATAGTATGACATTTTGCTGGCTTCAGAGTGCTGATAAATATTGTCTCTTTTTCGGGGTTTTTATACCAATGTAATTATTATAATAGTCGATAAGTCGATTCTAATCTGTAGTCCACTGTTGCATTTATGTTTGTACTACACCGCTGTCTTTCTGGCAGATTGTATTTCCTAACAAGTAAGTCAATATCCACAAATAACACTGTGACAAATGTAATCATTCAGTTCTCAGTTTAAAATATTAATTATTGACAAAGTTATTGTACAAAATGTGAATGAAGGGCCATAATACCACCTTCTCCTCTATATTTGATTTTCTCTATATTTAAAAGAAAAATTAAAGAAAAGAAATGAAGCATGAAATTTTTTGAATTTATTATTTTATACTATAGTATCTTTTTATTTAAAGAAATATAAATAATGTAAATAAATATAATATATACTATTATATAAAAAAATATATAAATAATATTAAATATATATATATATATAATATATTATATATATAATATTCATAAAGGAATATACATGATGCAAACCCAGTACTTCTAATGTTAATACGTTAGGAGAATTTGATCTCCTAAGCTTTGATATACATATAGAGCCGCCTATAGAGCCTATAGAGCCATGTCAATGATTATGTAACTTATCCCAGTGTGTGGTTCAGCCATTAGGGTTTTGTGACGTGCCAAAATACGATGCAGCTACAGTGTCATGATTCGTCCGCCCGATTATTCCATTTGAATCGCAGATACGGGCGTTCCACTCAATAGCTCGTGAGAGTGGGATAGATTACACGGTGGGAGCTACAAGTACTCCTAGATACTCCATGTACCTCTCCAAGACGCGTGTATGCATATGGAGCGCTATGGAGCGCTGTGAAATCTCCTTACGCGCTAAGCTATATACTCGCTGCCAAAACCAACATGCTGAAATACGCGTGTGCGCGCCAAGCAGCGTACAGCGGCGGGTTTTAAACCCATGATAAGGATCTATTATCGCGTATTCACCATCTGGGTAGGCGTATACGGCAGGCATATAAATGCGGTAGCGCTTGTGCTAGTGCGCGGATAACGCGAGATTATCATTATCTGAGGCATGGAGCGTATGTTTTGTCCTATAACCGCGGCAAATTGCGTTCTCCCTTATATCCGTGTGTGTGTGTGTGCGCGTTTCTAAATATTCTTCCGTTTCGTTTCCACTTTCGATGCTCAGCGCGAGACACGGTTGGGATCCTTTGCACTTTGAGGTTTAGGCAGCTGCAGTATGTACACGCGCGACAAGATTCGCACGGTACATACATGCATATACAGGGTGTCCGGGATCTTTTGGAAGCGAAAAATTGTCCTAGCGACAGGTTAAAAATTCAGGGTTCAAAGTTCAATATACTCATATCTATCGCTAGACACAATAGTCGTTATATCATAATTGTAGATTAGGTCATTCTGAACGAAAAAGTCCTTTACCATTTTACAAATAAGTACGCAAATTTTCAAGTTATTCAAAGAGCCTTTAGATGTGGTCATCTTCAATCATTAATAACTATTGCGATTTTTGCAAAATGGTACTTGACTTTTTTTCTCAGTTTGATCTGGTGAATCTTTACAATTTTTCGTTTCCAAAAGATCTCAAATATCCTGCATATACACATATAAATATATAGGATGTCCCAATTTAATCAATTCAATTTTCTCCGGAATTATTGGTGATACAAAAAAATATTTTGGATGAAAGTAGAACGGTTTCGAGAGGGTTTTTTTAATCCTTACGTTGCATTTTTTCTTCTAGGTAGTGATAATGAAAAAAGTTATGAAGGTCACCTCGCAAATTGCAAAAATGGACGTTTCTCAAGCTTAGAGTGGATCCTGGCTCTATATGAGCGACTTTTTTACGATTAATTAGGATGAATGTCGGTATCATCTGATGATGAAGTATATCGGATTCATTCTTCAATTTTGAGTGAAAATATTCACTCAATGATTCAGAATGGAGAATTTATATGAGCGAAGAATCACCTGAGTTCGAGTAACGCGGTGGTCACTCTACTTTTCTCATAAAATTTCACTCTACGGAATTTGGAGAATAACATACTAAGTTACACTCTTTTCGAGCACATAATTTTTTATGGGAATTTTTTATGGGAAGCTCCGAAGTGGTATAATTTCATACGCTAAAGCTATTGTGCCGGTTTCTGGTATGCATCATGCTTTTTCACGCATTTTTTCCGAAAAATTTTTGATATTAAGAGTCTGTCAAATGGTCATGATTGAAAGCCGTTATTCGCAGATTTGCGCAATGATTGGTTATGACAGGCGCTGAAGTGACAATATACGAGACATATGCGACGTCACAACTACCATGGAGGATTCAACAAAAACGCAAATACCTTTATTTATATTCATATCTATCAGATGAGAGTATAATAAAAGGCTAATATTCACGTAAATTCTGAGTAATTGCTCGTAATTATGACTATTTGATGCGTTCTTAACTTCGCCGAAAAAATGTGTGAAATCTGTTGTAGAAACGAGTGCATATTAAATTCACTTTTCAATTTCGAGTAAAAATATTCGCTCGAGACGCTTTAGAGTGGAGAATGTAGGAAGTCACTCGAATTCGGGTGACTCACATCAGTGGTCACTCTGCTTTTGAATAAAACTTCGCTCGAAGAAATACAATAATACATAAAGTTACATTGTCCTAGAGTACATTTTTTGCTAAATATGGCACAACTTCATATATAAAATTTCTAAAATATGACTATAAATTCATATATATTGTAGATATTATATCGATTCATGCATGCTTCTAGTACGGCTTGAACTCCTTTTTTTCGATGCAATTTTTGAAACGGCAGCCGATGGTCCAATGAGAGAAGTTGTTTTCCATTAATTCCCAGAATTTTTCTCATTGGACTATCGCGGCTGCGTTTTAAATTGCATTGGGAAAAAAACCGTTTCGAAACATGGAAATTGTTTTGAGGCGCTGCAACCAGGTACGTAATTTGTCAGACGCAAGTTGACAATTCTTTTTTCCCCGGCAACGATACGCTGCATGCACCGTGTAAGTAAACATTAACGAGATGAGATAACTTAAGAAACGTTCTCGCAACCGTTTGCAACCGTTTTTAATTACGGAATAGTGTTCACGTTATGGGGGCGGGAGGGGAGGGGGTGGAATGCTCGGCAGCGAGCGTGTGTATTACACCGTGCATGACCTTTGGGGAGAATTTCTTCCCCTCCAAATACTTCCAGGTGCCGAAGTTACGCCGAACTGCACGACGTAGTCGCGCGCGCATCTTCGAATCTCGTTATCCGTACTTCCACTCTACGACGACGTTAGTTCCATTCGAAATAACTTGGCGGTACGCTTCAGCGATCACGCCGATAATGCTTCGGAGGGGCCGCGTTTTCGTTAGTTCGCAGCAGCTCGCGGAGGATTAACGCCCGGCTTCTCGGCTCTTCTTTGCGTGACTCGCACTTTTGATCCTCCCCGTTTAAAGCCGCAGTCGATAAGACCGACGTGTCTTGCCAAGGCTGTTCCTTTCTCTCCCCAACACGATCACCAATTGGTCTCGGCGAGTCACCCGGCTCAGCAGCGACGCGGGCGGCATAGCCGCGCGCCAGCGGCGTTGCTCGCCGCGTTCTCGCCGGCAGAGAAGTACAAAGGTTCGTTATTATGAAACAGAAGACAAAACGAGAAAGAGAGTGACAATAATGACGAGCGATTTAATATCGGCGGGTCTTACGACGCGGCCGATTGCGAGAGGCGGGCTGAGATCGGGAGAGAGACGTTCGCCGGCGGAAATGGATGTCTCGTGTCGCGGAATAACGAACGAAAGAATGTGAGAAAGGGAGGAGCGGGGCCGTGTCCGTGAGGAGGATGCCTCGATGCGGCGGAATCCTCGGCATAGCCGGCCGTCGCTTCCGCCGCCGTCGCTGCCACCGCCGCCGCCGTCGGCCAAACTCGAGAGACGAATCGATCGCCGCGTGCTACCTTCTCCTTCGCGGACCGCCACCGTCATAAATCATGCCGCAATATGTCGGTATCCCTGCAAAATGGTCTTGAATATGCGGGAAGCTGTCGAACGGCATCGACGGCGGGATGGAGCGGCGACGGGACCAAATGGAGAGATGGCGGCCGCGCGCGCGCTGGTGGATCGCGTCCTCGGCAGCGGCTTCGGCGAGCTTGACTCAAGCTGACCCGCTAGATTCGCTTAGGAAGACCGGCCATTCACGTCAGAGTGTACTCTTAATGGATCGGTTTCTGTTTGTTGCGCACCTTGTCTGCGCGACTCGGTCTGTCTTCAATGGAGCGTCTCTATTATGCAAATGACGTAACGCCGCGTGCTGACATATACATATATTGCACACACACACACACACACACATACACACGCGCGCAAGCTTTTGAGAGACACGTGCGACCAGCGCATAATTTAAAATACAGACATCTCAGAGTCTCATACTTTATAGCACGGCTTTTCAGGCAAAGAGAACTCCGAGATGATAATCTTTCATATATTAGGTGTATGCAAGAGTTTTAGTCTTCTTTCTCGGTGGCGCTCATTCTTCGTGCTTCAGAATTTTTCCCATTTCATGCAGTCGCCTGGAAACTGTTGCCTGGTCAACTCCAAGCTGTTCTGTAGATTCTACTTGCGTTTGGGCCGGGTTTTCATTCAACGACGCTCCCAAATTGTCGGCCTCGAGCTTTCGTGGCGTGGCACAGCGCGGACGATCACTCACGTCAAAATCACCGCCTTTGAGGCGACGAAACCAATATTTGCACGTATCTGGAACACAATATTTTCCTCAAGAACAGAGCAAACAGATTCACTATGCTTATTCATTAGCAGCATTTTTTTCTTACTGCAATTCATATCGAATACAATGTCGAAGATAAAGTTTTTCGTCGTTTATTGTATCAACTGTTACTTTTAAGGTTATGTGTACCAATGAATCATAATAAATGGCGTTTTAGAAAGTTCAATACCAATTTTACAAAAACACAAAACAGCGGGAAAATATTTCAATTTAAAACAATTACGTTAGAAAGGGAAAAAGCGACTAAAACTTTTGTATGCACCTAATATCAGGTGACCAAAAAAATTCAGCTTGCGTGTGAATTATAGTTTGAATAATCGTTTATGTATATAATAACTCATTATCTACTATTTGTTAGCTGAGAAATAAATTTCATATTTTTGTTCACTCATTCGAATATTTCGAGTCGTTAACATCCATTTAAAATGATATTTCAATCCTTTAAAAATGTCTGTGTCGGGTAGTGTTATTGTGCGAGTTTGCTTTTCCAACTCAAACATGGGACTAATGCTGCCGAGGCTTCTGGAAAGTAATATTAAGAACAGCGAAGATGAATCCTAAGGAGACGAAGTCAGGTCAGGAAGACCATCAAATTTAAATACTGATGAATTCAGGACAACGATTAAAATGAATTCAAATTCGACGTGTCAGATGTTTGTTAAAGAGTTTCAAATAAGCGACGAAACAATCAAACAGTGTTTGAAACAAACAAATCAGTGTTTATTTATACAAAATAAGAGAGAAGTTGCAGATTATTTATATCTCAAGAAGCGATCGAATTTTTGGTCACCTGATATAATCACCTCATTTTTACATCATCTTGTATTCAATAGAATAAAATATGAATAACTAAAATTTCAATGTAAAAGACGAAGACCAGCGAAAATATTGGCACTCAGCTATTTTTTCTCACACGACCGTACCGTTTCATCGCATCATGCTGATTTGCTAATCTTCTTTCATTAATAACTTGAGGTTTGACGTACTTGTTCGGAAAATAGTCGATGACCTTTTTTATCATTTTCGTCCGTTTCGTTCGCACACGAGCTTTGTTGTGTGTCGCGACAGACATCCTATATAATTGTTTTAGAGTGTCCGGGATTCTTGGAAACGAAAAATTGTGAAGATCAAAATGAGAAGAAAAATCAAGTACCATTTTGCAAAAATCGCAATAGTTATTAAATTATTAATGTTTGAAAATGACTACATCTAGTGGCTCTTTGACAACTTGAAAATTTGCGTATTTATCTGCAAAATGGTAAAGGATTTTTTTGCTCAGGATGACCTAACCTAGAATTATAAAGCTATTGTGCTTAGTGATGGACATGAGTATATTGGACTTTGAACCTGTCGCTAGGCACAATAGCTAGCCGTCATATAATTGTAGATCAAGTCATTTTGAGCAAAACAGTCCTTTACCATTTTGTAAATAAGTACGCAAATTTTCAAGTTATCAATTAAAGGAAGCTCTAGATGTAATCATGTTCAATTTTTAATAACTTAATAACTATTGCGATTTTTACAAAATGGTACATGACTTTTCTTTTCAATTTGATCTGATTAATCTTCACAATTTTTCGTTTCCAAAAGATGTCGGACACCCTATATAACAGCTAGTTTGAGAGCTTTGATGTGTTTTCCGCGTCAAGAATGATCGTAAGTAATAGCGTGAACTCTAAGAGAACTCGGCAAATTACGCGATTTCCGCTATTTTCCGACTTATTACCCTTCATGGGTTAATCTTCTTTTACGCTCAATTTATGCGGCGTGAGTCTCAAAATGAGTCTCTGAGACGCTTAAGAGCAAATATCGGTCGTTTGTTGAGATCACTCGTTGATAAATTGACGGGAATGCCGGGAACCAGAAACTGTATAAAAATTTTCTTGAAATAATTGAGATCTGATTTGATTGTCCGAAGTTTACGCAAATTCAAATGAGATGTGTAATGAGTCGAACAAGTCATTCGTAGAGAGTCTAAAGTTTCCCGATATATATTTTCGCTGATCTCCATTTTACATTGAAATTTTATTCCTTTGATTTCTTATTTTATTGAATACAAGACGGTTGGCGCAAAAATGAATCTATTATACACGAAAGATCATACACGAAACATCTCAGATTTCTCTGTCTTCAAAGCTTGTTACAAAGTATGAAATTCTGAGTCATCTATATTTTAACCCTTTAACTGCTGAGATATTAAATAACCAGTATGACCCTCTTTGCTGAGTTATTTTTACAATTATAAAATATTTTATAATTTGCTGATGATCTAGATTTTCACAAATTCACATTTTTAAATTTAAAAAAAATACCACACGCAATACCACACACATTGAGAGTCCAAATCGAGTAAATAAACTCGATCGTAGCAAGGCCGCCATTTTTTTCCACACTCGAGTTATCTCGACCGTAGCAGTTAAAGGGTTAAATTATATGAAGGTCCCATGCAGTTCGTCAGGTATATCGCTTTAAGGTCTTGCAGTTTTATTTTTCAGTCGCTATTATTTCAAAGACAATCATGTTGTTTTCTTTAATTATACATTTTACATTTGATATTTTCATTACATTTTCTATTTTTTATATTTGCGTGGCCAGTTTTTGTGAAAATATTTCTGAAGCCTCTCGCTTTGCTAAATTGATGCATTTATCAATTTAGTAAGGTAAAAGATTCGAATATTTTTCTGACAGTTCGTCCGGGAATTGAAATGTGTACCTAGAGAGACTGGTGCATGTAATTGTAAAAAATGTATACAAAGAGAAATAGCACACGATATGTTTGGAGTATCAATTTGTTAATGCAAAAGTGCAAAACTTTAAAGTGATATATCTCAGAAACTGCATGCGACCTGCACATAGTTGCAACTTAGATGTTACTCAGGACTCCACCCTTCATGACATACATCAAAATGAAAGAGCTCTGAAATGCGTAACCTTCTCTGTATAATTGTAAAAAATGGGGTTCTCTGTTTGTGATGTCGTAAAAATGCACCGGCTACATTTCCGACTGTAAAAGAAAGCGCTAGTTCTCTCTCTTTCTTAGTATTCTTTTTCAATTCTGAACACTACGCGTTTGGTGTAAGAATGGGCTTTCCAATTGACATCGTAATCGGACGATTAATCCTGAGGCAATTTGGGAATTCTAATTGAGATCTATGCTGTACCTGGGAAAAAGTTGGGAAGAGAAGGAGAAAGAGAGAGAGAGAGAGAGAGAGAGAGATCTTTTTCTGCGGGAAGGATAGAAAGCGATTCGCGCCTCGGATGAGGGGTAGAATCGACGGATGCGTGTGTGTACGCTGGGAAGGTAAAATAACACTTTTATTTACGTCTCTTTCTCGCGACACCGTGAGATATTCCGTCGCAGGCAAATTATCGAGCCGAACGCGATTGTACGAGGTCCTGCAAAACCGCGCATCCCGAACTACTGGTCATAATAAATCAACCGTTTTTGCAGTCCGATGTATTTGGCGTCGAGCTCAAGCCACGAATCCCACTAACGCCTCCCACTTGGCACACCGCCATTTTGACTAGAATGCCCGTTTCAGCAATGACAAAATATACGTTATTAGCGTTATCGAGAGTGCGCGCGCGTAACACTTTTTGCACCTAATCGTGTCCCCGATCCGGCGGACACGATAATATCGCCGTCCCGATAGTCCTCGAAGGTAACTCGAAGCGCGCACGCAAACTTGCGTTGAAAATATTAATTCGAATCCATTCTCTCCGCCGAGGCACGCGACGATTACAGTTCGCGCGGGTATAGGTTACCTCTGAGCCGCATTTCGACGAAATAACCGATCGCGGATATTTCAATATATATTTTTCACGACATTCCGTGGCCCCTACTTCGCTTCCGCTTCTTTTTTTCCCTCAATACTCCTCGGAGCAGAAGCCGAGGAAACTCTTTGATACGTTAACGGAAATTTCATTTCCAACAGCAAGATCGTCCGCCCGACTTCGAATCGCTCGGAACACGCTCGCTTTTGCGAGCGGCCGATGTGCGCGTTTGGGGGCGGCTGGCTAAACAACGTGTTTACTAGCAACTGACAACGCTAACCTCTCCGTGGCATGTTAGCCCTGATTGCAAAGCACCACGCGACTCGGGTTACAAGGTTCCCACCAATCGACCGCAGCGATAATTACTTTTTGTATCTACATGCGAAATTCCAATCAACGGACTATCCGCGAAAACGCTCGTTAAGGCAGGGTATGAAAAATGGAATTTCCGTTAGAACGCTTCCCAAAATCCAGAAGAAACGTATGGATTTTAAAAACCTGCGCTACGGTTTTGTTTATCCCCGTGAAAACTCAATTTTCTCTTCCACTGGAAATTACGTGACGTTTATCGAGCGAGCGGATTGGATGGACATTCGAACGCAGTCACGCATACATTACCGAGAAACCCGTTTTATCTCCGTAATTCTATCTATCGGCCCGCAAAAAATAATTTCGCTTTCGTACAAATGAATGGATTATCTCGCGCAGCGTACTTCTCCTTCCACCCGCCACTCTCTTCTTCTCACTCTTTCGCCGTGTGTTGTGTTAAGATTCATTTTATTTTTTCTAATCCTACGTCCGTGTAATACAAACACGAGGTCGCACTTTAAACATGGCGCGTTCCCGAGCAAAAATATTATTAGGGCCATCCTCATGAAGCATAAGGCCCCGATAAGACTGAAAGGATGCTGTAAAAAGGGATGCCTTATTATTACCACATCAGACCCCGAGATGGATCTTTTAGGGATGTCTTAGATTTGACGAAAGAAGGCTTTGATAAGAAAAGCTGAGAAGGGCCTTAGAAGGATTTTTTAGGGATGTCCTAGATTTTACGAAATAACGTTTCAACATGAAAATCTGATGTGGGCCTTAGAAGGATCTTTCAAGAGAATGCTTAAGATATACAGAATCAAGTTTCGTTATAGAAAATTAATAAAATCTGAAACGTGTAATAAAATTGTCATAGTTTAGTATTGTTTTAGTAGGTACGCTCCATTTGGTTCTTTTAAAGAATTTTTAATTATACCGCGATTAAAAACAAATTTCATTAGTTTTATTAGTTGCCGTATTCATCAGTTTTTTCCAAAGATTTGTCTAGTATTGCATTCGTTTTGAAATGCAACACACTTTAATAAAAACAGTAGCAGGATTTTTATATGTAAAGGATGCCATATTTTATTGTAAAGTATGCTATATTTTTAAAATAAAAAATTCTTGTTGTGTACAAGGTTATAAAGAAATAAGGAAATTACAGTCTAAATTTCTTGGAATGAAAAGAACAAATATTTTTTTTCCAAACAATAATAATTTGCTTATAAGGCCCTATTAATATTGCTTTATAAGGCATTATTGGTATTGCCTTATAAGGCTCTCACAGGCTCTAATATTGCCTTATAAGAACCCGTTAAACCATTTGTTACACATCTTGTAGGGCCCTTGTCTTTCTATCTCAACTAAGGCTCGATTAATGTTAAGGAAAATTAATCAGCTCTTTACTAGAGAGCCCAATTAATTTTTCTATTTGGGTTATTAATCGCCGCGGTTCATGCGCATTGTTACGTACCTTACAGCCCGGGCTGCGCGTGCGACCAATAATAAATGTATGGAAAATCGATTCCGAGCTTCTAACATTTCGGTAGGATCTCGCGTTGGCTCGCACTGCACGCTACTAGTTTTGTTCTCATGCGTATCGCGCGCACACGATGTGGCGCGTATCGGATCGAGCCGTGCGTGCGTGCGTGCGTGCGTGCGAGCATGCGTGCATGCTTGTGCGTGCTTGTGTGTGTCACGGAACCGTTTATTAACACCGGGCCGTTCTTATCGAGGCTGAACGCTGAGTCTGCCCGTGAAACGCGATACACGCGGAAAAAGTTAATTCGCCGACCGTTTTCGTCAGAAATAAGAAGCCGGGCGACAGCGAAGATTTATGGCCAGCCGCGTTTAAGGTTCAGTTCTTCCTCCTCCTCCTCCCCCCTCCCCTTCCCACTTCCTCCTGCACGAGCTGTTACCCGTTTTGCGCGTATTGCCACGCTGCGACAACGAACCTCGACTTTTAACCTGTCCGCGGACGTTTTGCCCTATCAGCTCAGCGCCGAGGACAAAAATTTGTTAATTTGTTTTCCCCCGTTCCTCCCTGCACATAAGTGTGTACAGGGCGTCTCAGAAATTGCGAGTTTAAATTCTACCGCGAGAATCTTCGAGCAATTTGGAGCTTTCCTTTCCTTCGCGGAACTGCATCGAGGAACAAGTTGTTGTTCACGGCAACTTAAACATTTTCAACATAACTTGTATCTTTATGTGGCCCAACTTCAATTATAAATCCGTTGGAGCAAAGTTCGCTTTAGAATTGTTCGAAGAAACTCATTTCCGTGTCCATTTTTGCCACTGGAATTTTAATTCGTAAAAAATTTCGCCTGCGTCTCGGACATTGTCGACATCTCAATTGTGCTTCGGTTTCGCCGAAGCACAATCGACTCTGCCTTAGGGATGCCGATTTTTTTTCAAATCGATCGATTTGAATCACGGAGAAAAAAATCGATCTTTAAAAAATCGGTTTATAAAGAATCAATTTCAGAAAATCGATTTGAATCGGTATGCATGTAGAGTGGACCACTCATTAAAATATACTATCTGTTACATTTCTACACTCTAAATTAGACCTCGTGTAATTCATATAAAGTTGAATATGAATTAAAGAAATTAAACAGATGGTACTCTTTTGGTTGTGTTGTGTGTATGTGTGTGGCCAGAACAAGATAGAAAAAGATCTTTAAATCTTTATGCTAAGGATTTAATTAGTTTGATTAAACGTCAATCAAGGGTTTTTAAACGTTATTAAATAAGAAATCACGTTTACTATTATATGCATATGTATATATTGTAATATATACTATTATATGGAGTGGCTGTGATTGGCTCGCGCGTTCCGTTCCGCTGAAAATTTTCGCCCATGGGACATCGGCCTAAAGGCAACGTAATGTGCAATGTGCAGCCATTGAGTGAGTTCAAATGTTACAACTAAAAGAATTTGAAAAAAACTATATTACTAGTAGAAACTGAAAAAATCGTGTTGGCGATTTTCAGAATTTACAGATCGATCCTTAAATCGATTCAGTTCCAGAAAATCGATTTGAAATCGATCTTTTAGGCTCCGATTAATCGATCTTCGATTAAATCGATTTGAAATCGGCATCCCTATTCTGCGTCGCTTTCCGAGAATCTCGCGGTAAGATTATGATTGCGAATTCTGTGACATCCTGTATGTACTGATTCCGTAGAGCGCTTAACAAACGCTAAATCTTCCACAGAGTAACCCCTTAAGCGTCTGATATCCATCTCTTGTCCCCACGAAAATTCCTCGCAAATGCGGCCGGATTTATCTCGTTCAAAGCCGATATGCTAATCACGTACATACGAGGGACTCGGAAAACAAATTTTTCTGCGTGTCCGGATGTGCACACCGTGTTCTCGACTCCGAGATTTTCCATTAACCACGCTGGAATTGGATTCGCACGGATTTGCGAAATGGGAAATGCGTTCGGGAAGCTAAATAAATCTGACGTCATCGACCTGTGAATTGCGGCTGTTGCGAAGCTGTAGGACAGGAGGGGGGAGGAGGGGTGAATGGGAGATAGGTAGGTAGATCGGCAGGAAGGGAGGAGGTGGTTGTGGTCGTCATAAAGGGCAGGGGAAGCCCGCGTCAATTTACCTTAGGGATTTTTATCAGTTCACCAGTCAGGAAAGTCAGCAGTCGGACAGAGCGATGACGGCGCTAAAAGCTCGAAATTTTTCATTGGGCGATATCGGGGCGGGAGTTGGCGTTAGCTACCTTTCCTCTCCAAAGGGAAAAGATAACGTTATATCGAAGTTCGCGAACGGATCGAGCGATTGGAACGACTCGAAAGAGGCGGGACGCCGAAAGTTTTCAGTCCAATTAAATTTTTCTCTTGTTTTCTCGCAGAGATCGAGCGAATGAGATCTTTCCGCTTACGTGGATCGATTGAGAAAACAAGTTTCTCTAATTTCTAAAGATGATCGAGCGTTCCTGTCGCTCCGCGCGCGCTCGCACTTGTTTCTCCTTTTGTCCGCCGGAGGAGCTCGTCGCGAAAACGCACACCCCGTGTTTATCGTAGCAGAGATTGACACTCCGCCGTATACGATCCGGTATATAAATCAACGGCGATCGGTGATGAATAGGGATCGCGCTCGTGTGTGCATTCGTCATTCGTCGCATCTCATAGATAAGCAGGAAGCCCTCGAGGATCTCCCCGCAGATATTCAGGAGTTTCACAGATAGTGGAATTTTACAGATAACGATACAGTATTTATCTCTTGGATCGACGTGATAGATTGTCGACCGATACGACATTTATAAAACGAATTCCAATGGAGGTACAGAGGAAGAGAGAGAGAGAAAGAGAGAGAGAGAGAGAGAGAGAGAGAGAGAGAGAATCTCTGAAATTACATGTCTACTGTAAAGATAAAAATTGTTAATTTATCGATATTTGATAAATTTCACAAACATGTTTTATATATAATTTATTTCATCTATTTCACATTTATTCAGATTTACATTAATTTACCTCTATATATGGCAGCCAAATTGGATCTGCCATTTTGAATCTTTGAAATCTGGCTTCAGATTTGTAATCAGTGACCTAACAGCCATAAAAGTGCAAAATTTCACAGAAATCCGTCGAGTAAAAAAATGTGCCACACAAAGGGTTAAGCCACTTTAGCACAGTATTGGTTTTCCGGATATTGTAAGGTTTAATCAGATTAGCTCGTGAAACATTGTTTGCTAATGCTTCACTCTTTGCATGCGTTCGTTTAATTTATTTTTCTTATGTAGACAGTCATCTTATATGTCATCCGCACGAAATGAAATTATTATTATTACTACACGCAGAAAATTATTCTGCAGTGACAATTAGAAATATTCTGTCACGTGAAGTTCAGTTGCAGCAACAGAAAATTTTGTTTCGCAAATCGAAGAATCGTTTACATCACAACTGCTTTCGATCGAAGGAATCGAAAATTTCAGTCTCGAAAATATATTTACCGTAGAGAGTATTTGGCTACTCTCACAGAAGGCGTGGGATTATATCGTACATGCAAAGAGAAATGAAATCTCAGTTACCATGACCGAAAAGATTCGTGTGGCGAAGTTGAACGACGCTGCCAATGATGCGATTTTGAATCTGGCCGCGCGAGTATTTTTTTCTTTTACTTTACGTACGCGAGGACGCTATGTTTATTCGTCTGAAGAACGAAACTTGTATCCTTGACAACATTAAAATGTTCGGTTCAGATGACCGAATATATTTCTGAGACAACAGAAACCTTCTAACGGAATTTTTTTTTATTGCAATGAAATGTTCAGTTAATTCCTGAAGAACGGAAGGTTTCAGTTGCCGTAATTGAAATTCAGTTATATCAACGGAATAATTTTCCGCGTACACTTGCTTGCAAAACGGTCTAGACACAATGTAGTAAGGTGTTCGTCAAACTATCACGATTGAGAGCTATTACTGACGGGTTCGCGCGGTAATCGATTATCGGTATCGATAGGAGTCGGACTGACAGCTTACGAGACATTCGACGTCACACTGTAACGGTGAATCGAAGAAATACGTAGCATTCGGAGAGCCATTTTTGTAAAATAACGCCTTACCGTTTTTCGTTACACGTTGAAAAAAATAATTCATTATCGTTACTCGTTACCCGATGTAAAAAGTACTCATTAATTGTCTCATTAACGTCATCATTACTCAAGAAGTAATGAATTGTTACAATTTCCGCGAGATGGCTAATAAGATAACTAATTAATCAGTTAGAAGTTAAGCTTAAAAAATGGAAACGCGGTATCTTTTAACTTTATTAATTTTAAAAGAGTCAACTTTTAACTTAAGTTAACTGTTTTAAAATGCATCCATTTTTATATTAACTTGTTTTATATAAAATAATTCATCAATATTAAAATCATTGCGCGGACTTGTAATGCAGAGTAAGAAAAATAAAAAACAATGTCAGTAAAATTTTCTTTTCTTCTTTTTAAGCACAGGTTTTTTTTTATAATTTCTAGTATAGAATATATTATACTAAATGTATATTAAGTAGTATATGTATATATAAGTTATGTTTTATATATTAAATAGTATAAAAGTTTCTATTATAGAATAATTTCGTTTTTCGACTATAAAATCCTAAGCACAAAATAGTCGATATTTTATATAAAAAACCTTTCTATTATTTTTCATAAATTCAACATACGATCAAAAAAAGTTACTTATATAGAAACATGTATAAACATTGGTGTGCATAAGTAACTTTTAACTTTAATAAGTCAATTTTATTTCAGCTTAACTTTTAATTTAGTTTTCGTTCAAGTAATTTTTAACTTGTTCAAGTTAATTTTATAGGCTTTTGACTTTAAATTTGATTTAGTTAAGAAAATATACTTACTCAACCCACTGAGAGAATTTTCCTTCCTTTCGTCAGCAAGTTTTGCAGACTTTTCTTGAAGATTCGTTTGTGCTCATTTTATATATTTATATCCTGTATACGTAAAATAACGACCAAATGATTGCATATTTTGCATTATCGTAAAAATATATAATTGCGTCACCGTTGCCGTTAATGAAAGAAATAAAAATGTCGTAACTCCAAATCGTTACTGAAAACAAGTAACTTACAATGGGGACGACGTCACAAGTACAACGTGTTGCTACCCAACACTGGAAATATATAAATATTTTTATTGTTCTCTTAATTATCAGGTAACAATATAACATAGCACACCAATATTCACATCGCATATTCTTACTTCGACTTTTTATTGTAACCGATCTCCGGGCGAACCTGTCAGTAGAGGCTGCTGATCGTGATAATTTGGCACGCTTCTTACTTCATTGCTTCTAAGCCGTTTCACAAGTAAGTGTACAGAGTGTCCTAGAACAATTTCGCCAGAGTTGGAGGCGTAGAAAGGCGAACAAAAAAGTCCTATATCGTTTTGCGATATTCACGATAATTATCGAGTTGTTAATTATAGAAAGCTGACGAGTGAGCGCGTGTCAAAATGAATGATTGGGAGTATTATAGCGCGGATGGGAGGATTACAATTGTTATCGGCGAGATGTAGGAGCGGCGAAATAAGATTAGCATAATCGAATAGCGACGTAATACATTGTCCTTTCTCTCGCCGCGCGCCAGCAACAGTTGCTAGATCGAGTGGACTGCGCTCTTGCCTGAAAGGCTGTGATGCTTCTTCAATCACCCTTCTCGGCGCTCACTCCTCGGATTTCTATTTAATTTCTAATTAATGACTCAATAATTATCGTGAATATCGCAAAACGGTGTGGGACTTTTCTGTTCACCTTAATCTGTCCTACGCCTCTACGAGCTCTGGCAAAATTGTTCCGCGACACCCTGTATATTGTCCCAACGACTGGCACCTCTTCGTGTCGATCGTGTTCTCGCAGGAACATAATGATTCTCACGGAACACATGGAACGCGAGGAAGACCGAGGCGTTTCCACCGGCGAGCTCCGTGTGCGTTCACTCTGGTTCATATAGTAACACGACGGGTCGTTGGTCTATGGGTGAAAAACTGGCTGAAGAGAAATTCAGCGAAGCACGCGGGATTTCCCTTTTAGAAAGATGCCGGTGTGTATAGACCGGCCAGTCGGCTGGCTGGCTGGCTGGCTGGCTGTGGCTGCTTGGCTGCTGCGATCTACGCTTCAATCGCAAGATAGGGGTGCTCGTTTCTTTCGTCCTGTCCGGTACCGGTTTGACTGGATTATGCGACCGCGCCGATCCCTCTTGACTTAATTGACCCAGGATTTATGGCATACGCGCGTTCCGAGTAGTCCGCTCACATACATACAACACGCACAAATAACAATGGTAATAATAAGTAATAATAATCATAACAGTAACAACGATAATAATACTATACGGATAAAACTATACGGCTGACATAACTGAATTTCAAGTATGACGACACCGAAACCTTCCGTTTCTCAGGAGAATCAACTAAAAATTTCATTGCAACAAAAAAGAAATTCTGTTAGAAGGTTTCTGTTGTCTCAGAAATATATTCGGTCATCTGAACCGAACATTTGAATGTTGTCAAGGGTACAAGTTTCGTTCTTCACATGGATAAACAGAGCGTTCTCGCGTACGTAATTGAAGGAAAAAAAACACTCGCGCGGCCGGATTCAAAATCGCATCATTGGCAGCGTCGTTCAACTTCGTCACACGAATCTTTTCGGTCATGGTAACTGAGATTTCGTTTCTCTTTGCATGTACGATATAATCCCACGCCTTCTGTAAGAGTAGCCAAATAGTCTGTACGGTAAATATATTTTCGAGACTGAAATTTTCGATTCCTTCGATCGAAAGCAGTTGTGAGGTAAACGGTTCTTCGGTCAGCGAAACAGAATTTTATGTTGCTACAACCGAATTTCATGTAACAGAACATTTCTAGTTGTCACTGCAGAATAATTATTTGCATATAGTAATAATAATAATAATAATAGTAATAATAATTATAACTTCATTTCGTGCGGATGACATGTAGATGACTGTCTACAATGAAAAATAAACTAAACGAACGCATGCAAAAAGTGAAGCATTAGCAGACAATGTTTCACGAGTTAATCTGATTAAACCTTGCAATATCTGGAAAATCAATACTATGCTAAAGTGGCTTAACCCTTTGTGTGACACATTTTTTTTACTCGACGCATTTCTATGAAATTTTGCACTTTTACAGCTTTTAGGTTGCTGATTACAAATCTGAAGTCAGATTTCAAAGATTCAAAATGACAGATCCAATATGACTGCCATATAAAGATAAATTAATGTAAGTCTGAATAAATATAAAACAGATATACACGATAAAACTTATTATATATAAAACATGTTTGTGAAATCGACAGGATCTTAATAAATTAATAATTTTTATCTTTACAGTAAACATGTAATTTGTTAAAAAAATGTAGCCTGCGATAAATTCTAGAAAAAATATATATTATGTTTTGACATATAAATACATGTTTTGATATGTAAACACAATAAAATTCTCATTTTCTAACCTTAAATACTTTTCAAGAAAGTAATTTTCTTTTCACTCGCTCCTTTTCAACTTCATTTGTTTATAAACGATTATAAATGAACAATCAATATAACAATTATGGGAAACATGTAAAGTGAATATGAATATGTCAGAAAAATATCATACTTCTTTTTCTTAAACTGTAAAAAAAGTGATAAGTATGCTCTTATCACTGCCATATAAAACATTGAAGCAGCATAAATTTTATGTTCCTTATCAATCTACTCTTCCGACACGTACGAATGATCGCAGTTTGGAAGACTTGAAAAGTCACTCGGTTTGCAAGCATTAATAATAATGTAAAAATCAGAATTGATATTGAGATTGGAACACAGACAAGAACAATCTAGAAGAAAAACAAAGAAATACACAGGACAAAGGAGAGCTCGGTAAATTGTACCACCGATGTAAACGCACCGATGTAACGCAGCGAAATATAATCCCTGGCGGCTGCATAAAAAGTAAAAGGATAAAAGGAAGAGCGAATTGATAGAGGAAGAGAGCCGCTGTAAGTGACTAAAAAAGAGGCTCGACATTTAGCAGTACGACGTCGTGGCATTGTTATTCGTTATTTAAATATACACAAACGCATATACGCGCGCTCGCGCATCCACGCGGGATTGCTTATAGTAATCGCATTCATAAGAGGATAAATAACAACGGCTCTCGATTCGGGCTTCTCGAAATACCGTCGCGTCGGTTAAGGCACGGCCGCGCGTTACACGGAGTGCTTTTACGATAATTGTTACGATAACAGCCGCGCGCTGCCTGCTGTTTCGGTAGAAATTTTATGTCGGTGGGATCAGCCCGGACGTCTTATGCAAATTAACGCGATTCCGACTTAATAGACCCGTAGTACCAATTACGTCGGCGCTGTTCTATTCCCGACAGTTTCCATGTTTCACAAACATGGCGCGACTATTTCGGCCGGCCGGCCGGCCGCACAATGGGGCCAGATGACATTCTTTGGTTCAAAATTCTCTAGAAACCTGAATTTCTAACCGATCATCGACACCAATGGATAAGGTTGATCCTAAATAAATTCCGAAGAGATCTGTCTTGCCAAAATAAAAAAAGATTTTTTTCTCGAATTACTAGCCCCAAAAGAGGAAAAATTATCGTTAAACGCGAGAAACTTGTGAAATACTCATTATTCGACACTTATTTCTATCTAATAGCGTATTCAGCGGATTGAAACTATGAAACCAATCAACAGACACTTCGAGATTTATCGATCTTGAACCAGAAATCCATTAAACCAAAACTCATATGCCTAACATACAAAAATATCAAATATAGACCCGTTAAGCACAAAACCGAGGGATTTTGAGTCTTAAGCCCATCAACCTAGGAATCTACTAATCCGAGAACATTTTAGTTCGTGGATACATGAAGCCGTATATATTAAGAGCCCCAAATAGTCCAAGAACCCAATCTAGCCTATCTATCTCGAGAACCTAATAATACTCGACATTGAATATTCAGCTATAAAACATTAAATTCGAGCCTCGAAACTTTTAAGACAAACCATAAACCTATGAACCCTGAACCGATAATTTTTTCAAAATTTTGGCTGGACAGATCTCTTTGGAATTTATTCAGGATCAACTTCATTCATTGGTGTCGATGATCGGTTGGAAATTCAGGTTTATAGAGAATTTTGAACCAAAAAATGTCATCTGGCCCCACTGTGGGCCGGTTGGTCGCGATCATACTTTCATTTGGCCCGTAAGAAGCGGCCCGTTCGGGGTGCGTGTTACGCTAATAATAATATTACGCAACAATTCTTCCTCTCTCTCTTTCTCTCTCTCGTGCGCGCGCACGCGCACTTGCGCACGTATGCGACAATGTCGATTAACGGCGTGACGTTAAAACGATTTTACAGCCTTTCAATTACTCGGTTAAATCACATATGGGATATATTTAACAAACCGTACGCGTACGCTACAAAATCCTTTATGCGGTTAATAGCTGTTACTAATGGAATTTATATGCCGCCGGTAAATCTCGTTCCCTTATTTCCAGTATGCGATATTACATCCAAACAACAAACAAGGACTCAGCTCTTCCTCCACCCCCCCTTCTGCTCCACGTCCGTCCGTTCCACGTTCCAACGCGGTAACGTACGCATGTGAGACTCGATTATAACTCGTTTTTCGTTTAAAAGCGTTCAAACTAAATAAGAGATCGCCCTGTTAGCGATCTAAAGTCCTTTCGGCAGCAGCAACGCGGAAGATAGAGTGGTCGTTTGTGCAAAAAGACCAACGACATATACGGGGTGTCTGAATTTGGGAGTGCGAGTGCTCGCGCGACGGTAAAACCTTTTCAACTGAATAGAAAAAGTTCTCTGCGATTTTGTTATAAACTGCCACGATGGTTATCAAATAACACAATTGTGTTTATATAAATTATTAAACTAAGTTGTTATATTTGTGCAACAATTATTTATACATAATATAAAATATCGATATATCAATACCGATACTATATTCAGATGAGAAGACTTTATGAATTTATTTTTTTAATTTTTGAAGGATCATAAGAGGTAACTAAAGGATACGAATATTTTTGTTTTCTTATCATTTCTACAATTTTTTATTTTTTCCATCAGAACTTTGGTTATGTGAATATTTCGTAGTACAGAATTAATAAATAATTTTATGAAATTGTTATAACAATTATTAATAAAATAGCAGATAGTGGAAAAATGGCACATTTTTAAAGTCATCTCAAAACTGTCTATAATTTTTGTAAAATGTAATAAAAATCTATGTGATTGCTGTGTAGATTCAGAAAAAGTCTAATATTCATATTTATGTAATAAAATATATGAAAGTAAAAACAGTGGACAATATGGATGAAAATGGCTAATTTCGATTCTTTTCAAGGAATTGCAAGCAAATTTTGTATATAGGAGTTTTTGAAGTTTCTGACTGCTGATTTGTTATTAGTATTGTTATTAGTATATCAAAATTCAAGTGGCAGATCCAATATAGTGAAAATGGCGAATTTCCATTATTATCAACTGATTGTTTGCAAGCCTTGTGTATATAGCGAACTTTTATCTAATTATAAATATATTAGTTTGTTCATACCGGTCTGTTATTTTCATTTACTATTGTTTCTTTGACAATATTTTCTATAGCTTATTTGAGATCAGTCTGTGTTATCTTAGTACATGTTAGTATATAGGAATCATCATCATCATAACTTATTATCATTAATTTTATTATTACTAATGAAATATTTGTGAATTAGAAATCCGAACAAATGTGCTACAACAAAAATGTTGTCCTTATCCAAATATAGAATCAATTTTCATAAGAATACGTTTTATTTTCATCAACAATCTACTATTTTGAGTTTGCAAAGTTGAATTCTGTCTTGAATTTTAATCAATTTTGATTCCAAATCTCAAATTAGTTGATTGAAAATTCTTCTTCTTTTATTAACTCTACAGCCCTGGGTGGCCCTTGATTTCCTCAATAATGTTCCGCTATCTTTCTCTCATTAGTGCTTCTTTCTTCCAGTTCCTACATCTCACTCGAGCAGTTTTCGTCTAGAGATTAGTCCGACGACTTCGTTTGCTTGAGTTTTTGTAACGGCTCCTTTTTTATACAGAGGTGAGGTATAGAGGTGTTAGTCCTATGATCAATCTCCAACCTGGAAGACCAGGGTGTCTCTCTTAGTCTGGGTCATTTCCTTCAACCTCTCCGGTTAGGGAGGCTCTACCAGTAACTACGCTACCGCCGGCATAGCTCCAGGGGGTCATTTGACCACGCAAAAACCCCATCACTACAATAAAGTATCAGGAAATATCTTCAGTGGAGAGTTAATTGAAAATTGGACCCTAAAAATCGTAGGATATATATTTTCAGATTTATTGATCTTGCAGAATGAAAGTTCTGCTAAGGGATCTTAGCGTTACTCCTCATAGTCCTTTCTGTAAATATTTTTTACGCGATCCTCCAAGGGTTAATTTTGTCTTACCTTACCATGTACACGGCACTTGAAAGCTTCAGAACGAATATAGTGACTCTCGGTAGCCATTCTAAGTCGTAAAGCGAGAAAGTAACAGAATCAAAACAGCCTCTTGTCACTTTGTCTGAAACTGCTGCTTCCGACTTCATTCTGCGGAGAGAATACTTCGTCTAAGTATACATGTCGTTAGAAAAGACCGGGAAAGCGGCCTTCAGGAGGGAGGGAGGAGAGTCGAAAGGGAGGGTAACTCATTAGCGGCGGGCGCGCGTAGGCGTGTGCACGTGCGAACGTACGACCGATTATACCGCACGTAAGTTCGCGGTAAACCGGAATCCGGTGGAGTGCCGAATCTCGCCGGGCAGAGAGAGAGAGAGAGAGAGAGAGAGAGAGAGAGAGAGAGAGAGAGAGGGAGCCTCTCCGTCCGCGGCGGCGGCGGACGAGGCTTCGGCAGAAATGCGTGGCTGCATTCCCCGTCTGCGAACTACCCCGTTAACGGCCGCATTCGCGCCGCAACGTTCTCTCTGCCGAGGTCCATCGGCGGAGATTGGCGCGGGTACGGTGGGAGGAGGGGCAGGAGGAAAGAGGCACACGTATAGCGGCTTTATTGGCGGCGATTTAACCCTGTCGCATAAATCCGCGGGTTTACGATGTTAATTCAACTTTTACGGAAGCGATTGCGAGCGTGACAGTTTCCGCTCGCGCAAAGCTTCCCGGCGTCTATATAGCACTCGGATCGGAAAAACTGAGTCGAGCCGACTCCCATTCGTTACTGACGTGATGCACGCCGAGCGGTCGCGCGCGATTCAAGAGGATTTACATGTTACGTGATACGCGAGAAACGACGCGGATATAATCGAGTGTACGGCGCAATTTCCCAAGCTGTCCTCACCTCGCGTTTGATTCTCATTCTCATTTTGTGCGAGAGTCGGCGGCGGCGACGACGACCATCAGCGAAATCCATCGTGTACTGCAATCAGCGAAAGAAAGATCGCGACATCCTCTTTTCGATGAGTTGTGATGTGCAACGTGTGCCGCGCTTTTGTATCCCACGTAGCGTTTGTTGTTTTTCTCTTATAATTCTCTGAAGATAAATTTTACCGCTTTACCGAGGGAAAATATCGAGTTAGAACCAAGTTCCTCAGTATTACGTAAATTTCGTCGTGCAAATCATGCAGTTAAGCTGGATCGAATAACATTTGGATCATGTTAACAATTCGGCGTAAATATTTGAATTGCAACGTTTATCCGATAGAAAACAGTCAACAAAATTGAAACACGTGTGGTTATATGCACGATTGAAAGTTTAGTTTAGGTAAATTGGACGATACACATAACCAATAATATTTTGGACTTTATAATAGGACTACTTTATAATAAGTTCATCGAAGTAACCTTTAAGTTACTTTAATGCTCACAGGAGATTAAAAGATAACTAATTTTTTTCCTAAAGTATTAGGACAGTTAGTTTGCTACATATAACTCTGCAATTAAGTTTGTTCGGGTTGCTTCGATAAATCCTGTTTTTATAATTTAATTTTTATAGTTTCTTTTATAGTTGTAGTTTTTATTAAATTCTTTTATTTAAATAAACTATTGCGATAGATATGAGTATATTGAACTTCGGTTCGAAGTTCAATATACTCATATCTATGAGTCTGAATTTTGAATCTTGAACTTATTGTTAGACACAATAGTCATATAATTGTAGATTAGGTCATTCTGAACAAAAAAGTCTATTATCGATTTATCGACCTTTAGAAATTTTAAAATCATCAAATTAACAAAAATCAGGGCGTTATGTAATAATATCTTTTTGAGACCAAATAAAATAAAAAAGTCTAGTACCACTTTTCCTTCCGACAGATAATTAACGAGATATCGTAAGTTAAATGTTGAAAAATTTTTCCTTAAATATCTTAAATTTTTCTTAAATATGTCAAAAATTATTAGGCAAATAAAAAAATGTTTCAGACAAAAGTTGTTAAAATTAATTGGTAGAAAAATATGATGTAATAAACAATTAGGGTTTCTATTTAAGAAAAGTAATGATCAGTGAATATCTTGAAAATGGCGCCATCTGTAAGCAAAATGACATAGTTGTTTTATGTCCTCTTTGAAACTATGCAACTTTTGTCTGAAACGTTTCCTTCATATGTTTCGAGATTTTTGCCTGGCTCATTTAAAATGGGACACTCTGTATGTAACATATTTTTTCAATTTAGAAAATTACATTTTTTTACGTAGATCAATATAAACATGTTATTAGTACTCGCATCAAATAAACTTTTTTTTCAGTTTTCAGATTTTCTCCCTTAGTGTAATCTCAAACTTTCGCGCGATGACTTCTTTCATTGGCAATCAACGACTTACGTCTAAATATTATACGCATTATGTAATATGATGCTTTATAAGCGTTGAAATTGTACACTCATTACTTTGTGTTGATAGCCAGCGATATCAAATTCCTCAGCAGCCAGTCTCTCTCTCTTTCTCAGCGTATTATCCAATCGCCGTTCGATCGTTCTTCATTTTACTTCATTATAATGCACTCACGACTGCGCTCGTTTTAACGGCTTTTAACGATTTAATAAAAAGTATGATAAATTACGACGACTCGGGAATATATTTACGATTACGAGTCGCATGTAAACAACTGAACCGACATCACGTCACATTAAGCAAAACTTGAGGTGGAAAAGTAAAATATCCATTTCACGGAGAAAAACGATTGTATTTCGTCAATAAACAAGTCCCTTACTTTACGAGAATTCTAACTTTTAACAGAAATGATGAATGTCGAGTGCATGTTTTATATATTGAGTTTAACGGTGATTTCGACTAAAATAATGGTGATGGCAAAATTTGAGCGGAAAAGGAATTAGAAATGCCAAAACACTTATACATATACAAGGTGTCTCAAAAGAGGCTGCATATAATTATATTATATTCGTTATATTATATAATTATATTCATTAAGATATTGTAAATAAAGAAGTTCCGATAAACATAATGCTTAAAATGCTTAGTTAGAAAGTAGAGATGTGCGAATCAAGAATCTTTATGTCGAATCGAATCGAATCGAATCTCATTTTTTTAAATTCGAATTTGAATCAAATCTATGAAATTTCATTTGAATTCGAATCGAATCGAATGAAATCGAATCGAATCATTAAAAAATTTAAACATGATTAAATTAACATGATTATTAAACATGCAAATAATGATGGAAGATTTTAATATGATAGCGAATATTGATATTGTAATATTATCTTAAAGTAAAATATATATTTAAATATTGAAAGTAATTTATAATTGAGTTATTAATGATAAGTTAAGTTATTGTTACAAGGGTTCAAATATACAGGCCCAGATGGCCCGTTTTATAGCTGATGCGCGCAAAACACTAATGTATTTGATTCGTATTCGAATTTTCACGATTCGACGATTTTCGAATTATTCGGATTCGAATCATAGGGATTCAGATTCGAATCGAATCGAGTCGAATTACATTAGATTCGATTCGATTCGAATTCGAATAATTCGCACATCTGTATTAAAAAGTTAATGTCTAGTTGAGATTGTACAGTGAAATAATCATAATTGGAAAATTTATTTTTACAGTAAGTGCTTTTCTTTTGCAACTATTTGCGAGCGGGAAAGGGACAAAGCGTTCACCCTCGCATCCATGTCTCAAATCTAACCTAATCTAATCTAATATATATTTGACTTACTCCGCTTATTTTCCTTGTTTATATGACATGAATTAAGTTTAATTAATAGTAACATTTCTCAAACACTTTTGTTAATAACTGTTTAATAAATAAAGGTAGACGGTTAAAACTTTTTGATTGATATTCAGGACTTGATAAATATGTAAAGATAAAAGTCATCGGCGAGAGGTGCCCCCTAATGTAAATAATTAACACTTGTCTTCGGCATAGCAAGAAAATCCATCTGACTTCGAAAGTGGTTATAATTTGTATTAGGACTAACCACTTTTTTCTCTCAGTGTCCAAGCGAGCAATCTACAAGCTAAGTAAATCGCATTGATTTCGTACACACGTCAATCACAAAAAAGACCAATCACGTAAAACCTTTGCTTTGGACACACCGAAACGCCGGGGATTCTCTCCCAGGGTCGGTCTGCTACAGTTCCGTAACAAGGCGATACAGTTGTGCCGCGATTGGATGCGAGGAGTAATGGTTTAGCGAAAAAAAAAGTGTAAGTGTAAGATCTCGTTAATCCTTCGAGATCGTTGTAGATCAATAATTTCAACACAACTATATCACCATGTATTCCCTATAGCAAAATAATTGAACGCAGGAGTGCGGGAAGTGTCTGGAAACCTATCTTCGAGCCCGACCCTGTCCAGCTTGAACTGGATTCTCCGGTTTAGCATCCGCGTCTACCGAATCTGTATCCCCGAGCGACCACATCCATGTGGCCGCAAGCTCTGGTGAAAAAGCGAAAGCTCGGGAACAAAAGTAAGCTTCCTGATTAGCCGCATTGACGTCGGCTATCGAGGATAAAGTTTCACTCGAGAGTCTGAGTATTTTGAAAAATACGTGTTGAAAGTTATTATTATTATCACATTAACATCATATACGTCAACGTTATTATATTAACAAAACGGGAAAGTGAAGGGGGGGTGGAATAGTCACGCTTAACCCTTTGAGGCATGTATTTTTCAGAAAACCCGAATCACATGAAAATTTATATACGGGGGTTTCTGGGGTCGCTGATGACGAATCCGTTATCAGATTTTCGAAATTCAAGATGGCGGATTCAAGATGGCGTCCACAAATATGAAAAATCGCGATAATTTCGGTGGTAATGGGTATTGTGGGGTTTTTGGGGTCGCTGATTACAAATCTGTTATGAGATTTTCAAAATTAAAGATAGCAAATTCAGGATGGTGGCCAAAAAAGAGAAAACTTCGACAGTCTTGACAAGGATTTGTACCAGAGGATTATCGAGGTCGCTGATTACGAATTCGTCTTATTATATGAGACACATCCGGTATATCATTCCTAATCAGTCGTTTTCAAAAACAAACTTTTAATTTTCTACGAGACTTCGAATTGAGCGATATTGGAAACTAAATACTACTAAATCATTATCGTCCCAATCGATCACTCCAAAAATTGATTTTGAAATGTTGACGTAAAAATCGTGATCAATCATGCGGGAAATCAATCAATGCAGGATCTTAGCTCATTTCATTATAATAATTCGATCTACAAGTTTGGGAGTTTATCTTTGGATTTTGATCATGGATTCACGATCAGTAAACAAAATGATAGAAAACAAGTGATTACAAGTACAATATCAGCCTTAGATCATATAAGGATTCTATGATTCACGATTTTGAAAATCGACATTCGCAATTTCCATTTCAAAGTCGTCATTTTTCATCTCAGATTTGTAATCGAAAAGCTGAAAAACTAACCAGAAGACAATGTCAGGTAAATATATTAGAATTCCATGATCCGCCAACTTGAATCTGCAACCTTGAACAATAAGTTTTGGACCTCGGATTCGTGATCAATGACCTTGAAAGCTAATCAAAGTACAATTTTAGCTAATCATATAAAAATGTTATGATCCGCCATCTTGGAAAATAAATTTTAGAATTTAGACCTCAGATTTGTAATCAGTGAGCTTAAAAACTAACCAGAATACAATTTTAGCTAATTTTATGTACATTCTATAATTCGCCATCTGGAATCCGCCATCTTGGTAAATTAATTTTGGAATTTGGACCTCAGATTCGAAATCAGCGAGCCAAAAAACCCTCAAATCTTGATTTTGAGCAAAAAATTCGCTCATACTTCGTGGAAAATGATTTTTTTCTTCAAAAATGTATATTTTTCACACTTTGTTTATTTATAATAAATGGACAACTTATGCAAAACACTTTTCAACCTTTCATGTATGTTCCCATATCATATAAGAAGCTAAAAACGCAAAAAACCCGACAAGAATCCTTCAAATATGAAATATTTTATGAAAATGTGAGAATAAGTAGATGGTAAGTATACTTACTACTATGCCTCAAAGGGTTAAGGCGGCAAGATGTTGTTATTATTGGAGGTAACTGTAGCATTCTATGCGACACACACACACACGCGCGAGAAAATATATGATGCGTGCAACGCGTAATATAATACGTTTCGCGCACAATGCGATCGAACGGTAAATATCGAGAATATCGAGTGCATTTTCCGATCCGCCCACCTTTGCGGTCAAGGTCTGCTTCAATCGCCTGAGTTACCTACATATGTGTGTTATTGTTCGATGTTGCCCGATAACATCGTAAAATTATTTATTCGTTAATTTAACATTCTTTATATCGTAACGTATCAACATTTTGTACATTATTTTATGGTATTTAATTTCCGCTTGACATTCAAAATCCTCGCTATGACAGCCATTTTCGGTGAACTGCATAGAAAATTTCGTGGAATTTTGGCTGGGATTCGGTTTAATCCTTTACGAAATTTATGGGCTTCGGTTGACAGATTTATTTAGTGTCAGGTTGGGAGTGTAATTGTTTTAAATACGCGATTCTAAACGTGAAACGAGGTTATATTCAATTCATCAAACTTTTTCTAAAAGATTCTGTCCACATTTTGTATTAGAATTGGACGAAATATATTGTGAAATATTTCAGTGTGTATATTAACATGTGTGTGTATATTAACATTTATAATTCTACATATTTCATAAAGAGCTTAAATGATCAAAGTGTTTAAACTTCTTTTCTATTTTTTTAACTTCTATTTATTTTCTATTTTATTAACTTTTATTTTCTATCTTTTATTTTTTTATTGAATATATTTCTATTGAATTCAACAATATAAAGAAAGATTTCTTTACGCAATCCTATGAAAATATTAAACAAAGAAAGTACATACATGTATATTCATAATATTTTCTTTTTGCTTGTAAATCCAAATTTGGGATGGGAAATAACATTTTTAATTGATGTTATAGTGGGGTAATTTAGTTTAGGACAAATTTGGGTATTTTGATTAAAAAAAAGTTATGTCGTTGCCAGGAAATTGTTGAGAAATTTTAATGCAAAAACTTTTGAAGTAAGCAGCGCTTCGCATCGAGATTGATAATCGACACTGTGGAAAAGAGACAACAACAAGACAACAACATATATTTTTTTCGAAAAGAAAATTAAGGTTACAGGTTTTATGGCATAATATTCTTCTTTGGACGATTCAAATTGTTAAAAAGTCCATAAACTTTGAGCTGATTTTGCGATAACCTTTAGAGAATAAGTAACGATTTGTATCGAGATCGAAATAGCTAACCGATATGACAAAATAGTGGTGAAAAAAAAGATAACAATGAACTGACAACTATTCTGTGAGTGAAGAATATCAGACGCGTTCCGGAGTTCACCGAGGGGTAAAAATGTCGTAACCGTTTTTTCGCTGACTGTGCGACACGGTGCGTGCGATCGAACGCCGCGAAAGAAATTCGGTCGCTCCCCTATTTATTCGGCCCGGGTCGATTTTTATTACGGTGTGCAATATTCATGTCACCGTTAACAGATGCATCGCGTAAAATTTATGACTATTAAACGTGGGAGCGGAATTATTACTGTAAGTGGACACGCTCATAAATGTCACGTAATTCGCAACGCAATTTGCTGGCGCCGTACAGCGTCACGAAATTACTAATCGAATCGCTCTTCTGACCGTATGAATTTTGAAGTAACAATGCGTTCGTAATATCCGCATGCCGTAATATTCCGCTTTTGTTCATGTAATCCCTGTGGTTTGAGAACGGGAACTGTAGTCATGAACACCTACGCAACGATCATTCACTACTAAATTCGCAATGCTGACAAACCCTAAACGCGGTATTTACAAGCAGGGATATTTGGGTAAGTTGTGATTAGCGATGGACGCCGCGTCGTAAAAGTTGCTACAAAAGTTCGCTTATCTCGTAAAGATAGCATTGTTGGTTTAGTTTTAATTTTACTACAGCAAGTATCGCCGAGCTCTTTAATCATAACAGGCAGCTTATTTGATCCTTATTCGCTTTGTTAACTTAGAATATTTATCATATTATTTAATTGTATCATAAATTTGCAAAATATATTTTGGTGTGTGTGTGTGTGTGTGTATGAATATATAAATAAATAAATATATATATACATATATACATATATATATATATATATATATATATATTGAGAAACGGACAGTGGTGTATTCGAAGTTATGCATCGATAGCAATTTGTAAAATGGATCGCAGAGTGCATTAATGGCTATGTGAAATGCGAATTAATTAATAGCGTACTTTTAGCCGAATCGATTTACGTCGATTCGCGTCTGTACGGTGGTGTCGAAATTAAGTTACGCCAAGTTACAACATTAGACGTATTGCGCGGTCTATCGACACTGATTTAAATTAATAATAAGTTTAACACCAATAATGGCTTACAGTGACCGACAACGAGATCGGACGGATTGATTGGATGTGGTCGCAATTGGAATAAATCGTTTAAGCTGGTTAAACCACTTATCAAAGTTCTTTGCATCGAGTGAATTGAAATTGCGCTCGATACAGCTGTACCGCGTCGTTTAAATCCGACAAAAAGTGTGCTTGCCTAAAATATTTTCCGACAGAAAGGACATTGGTGGCTACACGGAGAGAATATTATTAAAGCAAAAATTATTATAGAACTTTTGTAAACACACACACACGCATATAAATTTTTTATGTGAACAACAATTAATACGATTTAACTTTATTTTATTAAATTTTATTTTACTTTATTATTAATAGCACATTTATTTTACTAAATTTTTTAGCAAATTGAATGCTGATAGCTGTATGTTGAATAAAAAACATTTTAAAAATTTAATTGGAATCCACTCCGATTTTCTAAAAAAAATTAAGTATTTTGTTTAGGAAATTCACGAAGATTCAAATTAAAAATGTAATATTTAAAAAATGTGATTCTAAAAGAGAAATTTAAACATATTATGTTTTTCTTGACGATCTCTGTTTTGAGTATTCAAGCGTATTTTACAAGTATAAATATTTAATAGGAGTATATATTCAAACTGTTTCAAATATTTTGCTTTAGAAAATAAATTATAATTATTTTGAGTTAAACAAGAAAAATGTATATATATGCGCGGTAGCATCATTAAGTGTCATTTACCATAATTGTCCTGAATCGTAAGTTTCATTCTGGTGGACGAGATCTTTCATTTGTCTCCAAAGAAAAAATTCAGTGATGCGTAGTAAAGCGTAGTTTTCTTCATGATCGATATTTTAATTGAATTAGAAGAGGTCAGGATCTCTTTTCTATTAAATCGCCACCGAGAAGTCTTGACCTACACTACTGGACTCTCCTCTTTGGAGGACGTCATCTTTGAGGACGAATGAAAAATCTAGTTTACCAGAATGAGATTCACGATTCAGGACAATTATGGCAACTGACATTTAATATTGTCGATGTCATGCACGCAATTACAAACACTTTTCAAAAAATTCAATTTATTAATTTTGCTTTGCTAAGGATAATTACAGTTTCAGCAATGTTAACTGCTCTTTTCTCTTAGTGTGCGCCTAATGTCCCCTATATGAAACATTTTTGTTTTTAAATCACTTTGTCACTTCATAATTTTTTTATATATACCAGTACCATGCATCTTTATTGATTTTGTATCTCATCTCTTATCTCATCTTTCTATTCTTTGATTTTATCATTTTCTTTTATCATTTGTTATTTCATTTTTCTATCACTGTTTTCGTCAATTTATATCACTCTATGTTTTATCACTCAGTGCTTTTGTCAATTTCTAAGAAAGTTCATTATTATGCGGTGATACCGAGTAAGGATATAATAATTATTTTGAGAGTGAATTATAAATAATTCATAGATTAATACATAGTCGATGGAAAACAATTTATATATGACATAGCTTCCATCGTTGTGCACTCACAAAATTCTACGCGCGCGCGCGAGTTACATAAATAGCTTTGAACTATATTAGCTCGCTGTAAAATATTTAATTATACAAATATTTAATTATAAGTTATGATGAATTTCAAGCGCATAAATGTAAGTACAAGTACAAGAAATAAGTACAAGAAATAAGAATATAATAAAAGAATAAATAAATAAAAAAAATAATAATAAAGAAAAAAATAATAAAAGAAATAAAAATAAAATAAAATATCAATAAATGTAAAATATAAAATAGAAACTAAAAAAAAATTTGGATAGAGCAAATGAAATCTGTTTGAATTTTCCACTTAGAATTGCAACTTCATTTACTTAAGAAATTGGAATATATTCTAATTATATTCTAGAAATCCTTTTTTATAGTTGAGAAATAGGAGTGATATTCCCTATTAATATTCTTTAAAAAGACCTCTACAGTTCAAGTTCGATTAAATTCAATCTTGCGTAAGGGTGTTCTACTTATTTAATATCCAGCAGATGCGAACGGCGTTCGCTGGAAATAATTGTTTTTCGTAGCATGTTAGCTATTTTCTATGCGATCATGTCATCTCATCGCATCGCTCGCGCTCATTTACCAATCTTCTTTCTAATGACTCAAAATTTCACGTAGTTGTTTAAAAAAGAAGGAAGAAACTTTTCTACTCAGTTTAACCTGCACACAAACAAGCACCTGGCCACGTTGCGCGGGAGGGATATCCTATATAAGAGAAGAGAAAAAATATATCGGGCGAGGTAGACTCTAAACTAAGTATTGAAGCGGCGCGATTCTGCCAACTAATCTACATACTTACATAGTACATGTGTGCTTCGTTATCTTTCTTTCTCTCTTATTAATGATCTTGATTGTCAAAATGGTAATTCCTATACAATTGAGACATCTGTACATTTGTATGACATTGTTGCATCAAAATATAATAAATCTAGTCGAATTTAGTAAGAAATAGGAGGTAAAAAAATATAGGAGAGATGAGAAAGTACATCGGGCATGATGGAGTGGGTTGTGAATCGAACTCGGAACCTTTCGTTTGCTGGGGGCTGCTCTATGAACTAAACTACCCAAGCTTTACGCTTCAATACATCTACCTCTCTCTCTCTTATTGACATTTTGCAGTCCGTGTTTCGCATAAAACTGTCGTGTTATCTGACTCGAGTAAACTGAGCAATAACCCATATTTAGCCGTGTTTCTTCGACTGTAAATAAATACTGTAAATAAATACCGATATAAAAGGACGTATTATAAGTTCAATCATATTATAAATATATGTATATATCATTAATATTGATGTTCTCATGTCGCGGCATTACCACAATACCAGCGGATTACAACGTCGAAATTCAGCAAATCTGCCTAATTATAATATTTCATTTTGTACAGTAAGCTACAGCTATAGTTTATTGAAAATTCAACTAATTCATTTTCTCTCATGTAAAACTATATTGATATTATATTGACCGATAGGAAATTTCCGCAATATTCCTGTTCTTATTTCAGTAAATAAATAAAAAATTATGTTAACAACAAATAAATAAAAGAAGTAACAATAAAATAATAAAAGAAAAAACTAATAAAAAAAAATGTAAATAAGAAGTAACAGTACACAAAACTGATCGCAATATCAAACAAATGATAAAATTACAGTAAAAACAGAAAGTATAAAAGAATAAGTAAAAAATTAACAGTATATAAAACGATCTTAATCGCAGTGCAGTTTTCAACTTTTGTGATCACTGCCGACCGCTACGCGATAAATAGTGTTCGTTATGTAGATAAATTGCGTGAAAATAATTAGACTTAATATGTCAAGTGCATGTGTAAATGACACAAAAACGGTAAAATTCATCCTTTTCACCATCTTCAATTCGACCATCTATGCGACCAACACTGTTTATTGCGATGCGGTCGGAGATAACCGCGGAAGTTAAGTACATGTACGGTTTCTGGATTCTAACTTCAGAAAAATACGCGCCTGAAGCCAAGATATGACGCTGTTATAAATATTAGCTTATATTTAAATAGGACTTGACTTATGAATGATAACGTATATAACTTCCTTCTTTCAGTCTGGTATTCACAAAAAATATGACCTTATATTTAAAACCGCTTTAAGTTCACATTTAAATGCTTCGTAGCCAGCAAAACAATCTGTACTAAAAATGAGCTTAAGACAATCTTAAACATAAGATCCGATCGTGAATACCGGCCTTGGTAACTACATTCCAATCGATTATTAAGTTAACCGCCGATGCGTTATGTAAATATATAGTTTTCGGGTACCCCGACTTGGGGTATATACATATAATGAGGCCAGCGCGGTTTAGTATATTATAGTCCGTGTTCAAGCGCTTCGCAACGTGAGTTTACGTAGTCTATCTCATTACATGTCTATGGCAGTGACATTTACGAGTCGCGTTACCGACAATATAATTTCCTGTGCGAGAACACTTGTAATTGGTTGATCGTCGGAATTCCTAGATTCATCCAACAGCTAATAAAGTAACGTATTCAGGGAAGCAATTATGTCTTCGCTTATTTTAAGGAAAATATTATTAGCGTGATAATCGTATTCTCCAAACCCAGCTGAGAACATGAGAGACTCATCTTGGGACGCATTTGGTCATTTTGATCTATGTCTCGTCTGAGAAAATCCTGAGAAATATTTATGCGAAGAGATAATCTAATTTACTGACAGTTTATTAACTGACCGTTAGAGAGTATTGTTTAACGTTTACACAGAGAAAATTTTATAATGGAAATTACTATAGAATATATCCTGCAACTGCAATTGATCCTAAAATACGGACATTCTCTGTATTGATTTACTTCTTTTCCATTTCATACGTGATATTTTTATCTTAGGAACTGAAGTTTGCTGTTAAAAAGTGTATCATGTTCCTTAACTAGATAAACTCTATTGACAATTCGTTCTTTTAATATGAGATAACATGGTAAACATTAGTAAAATTGAAAAGAATTTTGTACGAAGAGAAGTAGTAACATTCTCTCCATATTCAGACGTTTCTTTGAAATAAAAGCAACTAATGCTGCTGCTTAATAAAAAATTTAATATACTAGTTGTTTCAACGTAGGCATTTTAACGAAAAATTCTTTGCCGGATAAAGAAATGACGTTTAACTGCACGTAATGCATTTTACATTTAAATATGCAATTTTGGCTGAAGTTTTTTCTTACACGTTTCTTGACGTTTTAATCGCGTCACCTAACACGTTTAACTCTAAACTATAATTACTAAATTATAATTCAATATATTCAAACGTGTTAAATGATGTAATTTATGATGGTAAAAAAAAACTTCAATCCAATCACACGCTTATGCGTACAAATATAATATACTTAACGGATTTAACGGTAGAAGAACGACCGCAAGACTTTGACTTCGATAAATTTTGAAACGCATTCAGTATCCGATAGGAACATTTATTCTTTGACAATTACACTGAAAAAGATTTCTCCCATTGAATATCAACTGCGTTCTGAAATTCATGAAAGCAAAAATATTGCGGTTTTTTCCCAATGACTATATATGAAGGTACTTAAAAAACTAAGCGCTTTCTTCGTGTTCATGTATGCTTTCAGCTCAAGTCAGTATATTTTTACCTCGCAGTGAATCCATTTTATTTTAACAGCCAACTTCTAGCGATGACGGTTAGCTGTCCAGCCGAGCTTTAAATTTGCTGCTGTGATTTAGCATGATAGCGCTACGTTACTTTTTTGCGAGCGTCACAAACGTATCGCGCGCGCGCGCGTGCGCGCGGAGTACACGCACAAAAAATACGCAATTGCGCGCGCTCGCTGATTGTGAACTTTTTGCAACGACATGTCTGTCCGGATTAGTGTCAGCCGATCGATGCGCCAGTGGAAAGCGAATCGGAGCGACTCAATACTCTCGTCGAGAGTTTCGATACTCTCCCACGGCACGGTCGATTTCGACTTGACTCGGTTACTCGCGAGCCTAGTAATTATCCCAAACCCGCTCCGGCATTCCGAAATATTCTCCTTGAAAAAAACTTCGGAGCTCGCGGGAAAGTTGGAACGCTTTGCGGGGGTAGTTTCGCCTACTTGAGATCGCCCTCCCCGTTTATTGCCAAGCCGATGCTTGGCCGCAGTCGGCACACGGCTCGGAAGCTTATTATCGCATCGCCGACGTCTGTAGACCGACGTGGGAATCGGCGCTAGTTTGCGACGTATTCTGCTCTGGTGAAACAGTACGATCAGCGCGTAATTGCTGCGGATAGAGAAACTCGTCGGGAATTCGCGGCCATGAGCGATCCCTTTGAGGAGAATTTTCGTGAGCGCGTTTCCGGCGAGTCTCATGCAAGGCGACCGACCGCTCGACAGCCCGACAAAATGGTTCCTTTTGAAGCATTTCACCTTTGTCCGAGTGGAAGTTCGTGTATCCTCGGCGATCAAGCACAGACAGTGTATATTCGATCTCTGACTGTACAGTCCGACTTCCTCGGCTGGGGATTAAGTTCGAGGAGGAGAGACCATCGACATAAGAATGTCCTCTACGAGGGGAAGGTCTAATTAGCGATAGAGGGAAAGTTACGAGATTTTGCCCGGGTTCACAGATTGATCAAGAATTTAGCCGAAATCATGTCGACAGGAAGTTGAAATCGTATGGAAATCAACGATCGATTTGATATTTCTAAGAAGTCGCGATATCTAGAAGATATTATGTAGCTGTCGGCAATCTAATCGTTATTCTGCTTATATTATATTTAAGTCGAATCGATATACAGGATGTTCGGGATCTTTTGGAAACGGAATGTTGTAAAGATTAATTAGATTAAACTGAGAAGAAAAGTCATGTATCATTTTGCAAAAATCGTAACAGTTATTAAATTATAAATGATGACCACAAAAATGACGATATCTAGGGGCTTTTTTAATTGATAACTTGAAAATTTACACATTTATTTGCAAAATGATGCAGGATTTTTTTGTTCAGAATGACCTAATCTACAATTATATGACGACTATTGTGCTTAGCAACAGGTTCAATATTTAGGGTTCAAAGTTCAATATACTTATCTATCGTTAGACACAATAGCCGCTTTATAATTCTAGGTTAGGTCATCCGGAACAAAAAAGTCCTTTACCATTTTGCAAATAAGTATGCAAATTTTCAAGTTACCAATTAAAAGAGATTCTAGATATGGTCATTTTCAATCATTAATAATTTAATAACTATTGCGATTTTTGCAAAATGGTACGTGACTTTTCTTCTCAGTTTGATCTGATTAATCTTCATAATTTTTCGTTTCCAAAAGATCCCGGATACCATATATATCGATTCGACTTGAATGTGATATCAATCATTAATAATTGCTCGAAATCTATGTGATATTTTGTAAATATCAAATTAAAAAACATTTGGATGTCGACATTAAAATATGTCATAAGGATCTATCATAGGTGCAATTTATCAGCGAAGCATCGATTTCAATTTAAAAGAATTTAGCCGTTATTAAATTGAATGGTCCGAAAAATCATTGTCGACATTGATTTGATCGTCGACTCTGAACCTATATGATTTTTTCCGTCGCAGCTTTTCCAGACATATTCGTTATATACCAGTTCGCGCTGGAACCGTAATGTTTGTACCAATTAAAGTAGCACTTTTTAAAAGATATGCTGCGTCGATTTATTGTAAGTTAGATTTATTGTCAATGATTTATTGTCAATGTATTATAATATATACACAGACAAAGGAAGTATTTGTGAGCCGAATAACCCAAAATACCGTAACTTTCCTCTTACATAAATTAGAATATTGATAGGTTGATAGTTATTAAAAGTTTCTGACTAACTAAATCGTTTTTAGCTATATTTTCACAATTGTTGAGTAATCCAAAAAATAGAAACATTCGAAGGAAAAAAAGATGGCATTTTGACAACTTTGCCGTTTCGACTGCTCTCAGTAAAGAGAATCATTCGCTTACGTGAAACGATAATCAATCATTTATTGGGTGTACAAGTATGACTTTACGGATTTTCAATAGATGGCGTATCTCGTACTGGTGGCATTATGTTGAGGTTGGTAATATTTGTATTGGAAAGGTCTGTACGCAGCTATCAAACGTAGTTGATGCTATTTGACTGAAGTGTAAACAGTTATTATATTTATCGTATTGAAAATGTCTACTTTTGTACTAAATAAACATCATTTGCGGGAAGTGTTACTGTATTATTTTGTTTTAAAGAAAAATGCAGCTGAAAGCCATCGTTTGCTTGTGGACCCTTACAAAGAACATGCTCCATCGGTAAGCATGTGTGAAAAGTGGTTTCAATGATTTGGAAAGCATAATTTTGATTTGGATGATAAACCGCATAGAAAGTCGCCGAAAAAATTTGAAGACGCACAATTGGAAGCATTACTAGACGAAGATGCGTGTCAAACGGAAAAAGAATTGGTAGCAGCATTAAATGTTACCCAACAATGCATTTCCTTACGCCTGAATGCCATGGGAATGGTCCAAAAGCAAGGTAATTGGGTGCCACACGAATTGAAAGAAAGAAACATCGAAAGAAAACAAACCACGTGCGAATTGTTGCAACGTCAAAAAAGAAAGGGTTTTTTACATCGAATTATTACTGGCGATGAAAAGTGGATTTACTATGACAATCCTGAACATAAACCAGCATGAGTTAAGCTCGGAGACCTGGTCCATCAACGCCAAACGAAACATCCATGGCGGCAAGGTTATGCTATATATCTGGTAGGATATGAAGAGTGTGGTATATTATGAGCTATTGCAACCGTCTGAAACTATCACTGGTGAACGCTACCGACTACAATTAATACGTTTAAACTGGACTCTGAAGGAAAAACGGCTGGAATGGAAAAATAGACATGACAAGATTATTTTACATGCACTAGCATGACAATGCCAGACCATATATGTTCATGAATCCGTCAAGAATTATCTAGAAGGAATGAACTGGGAGATTCTACCTAACCCGCCATATTTACCAGACATTGCTCCTTCAGATTACTATTTGTTCCGATCTATGGCGTCGGCCCTTTCTAGAGAGCGGTTCAGTTCTTATAAAGAAATTAAAAATTGGCTTCATAATTGGATCGCTTCAAAACTACCAGACTTCTACCAGCGTGGAATCCGTTTATTGCCTGAAAGATAGGCAAAGGTTGTAGCTTCCGATGGAGCATATTTTGAATAAAGTAAGAATGATTTATTATGTTTCAAATCAATGTGTTATTTTATAAAAAAATTCGTAAAATCATACTTGTACACCTAATAGAAAAGTAAGGATGTGAAGAAGGATATGTAAGAGGTACGTGTATAAAATTAATGCAAAAATATAATTAATAACTAATGATTGTGTGATATTTCCGGGTAGGTAACCTTCTTTGCTGAAGCGTATAAAACATCAAGCTGTACCTTCTACCTTGGATACGTTTCTACTTTCTGAATTAATAAACAATCATGAAAAATGCGTAGAAACGATGCGGCTCGTCGGAAACATTTAGTAACTATCGACTTATCGATAGTAAAGTATCTTTGGGATGAATATATACAGACCATCTTAATACAGTTTTAACATTCAGTATGGTTACTAATATTTTTAATAATAGTAATATAAATTAATAATAATAATAATAATAATAATCAATAATAATATAATAATTTAATAACATAATATTTTAATAAATAATGATTTAATAGTTTTAACATATAGTTTTAACATATAGTAAGGTTACTAATATTTTTTAATTATTCCTTTTTAGACAGTAACATAGAACGATTACTGTGACCAATGTATTGCTTTGACAGGATTGTTTCCTTTACTTTGATTAATCATTAAATAATAAACTAACATAATTAAAAAATGCCAATAACATACTTGGATAAAATGTTAGACTATTATGCCAGTTTGTGTGTACATTTCTCTTGCTTAAATTAACAATACATGCCTCGTCCAAGTATACTTATGTCGATGGAAAAGACCTTAGATATATAAAATAAACTCTCTGCAGGCCATACAGTGCCTACCAAAAGTTCCGGGCCACCTAAATAATTTTTGAATGGTTTGAAATGTAGGATTGAAATTTATAGAGATATGGGATCATAAAGTTTATTATTTAACCACAAAAACACTCACCTCTACTCACTTTGGGACGGGGGGAGTGGGGAGTCATAAAATCTTAAATGGCATGTGGGATTGAGTGAGGGCACGTTCGAAAGGGCTTTCCGAGACAAAAACAATGCGAGGTCGCCGAGGTCTCTACGATTCTTTTTTGCGGAGTTATGATATTTGAACATTTCTATTGAGATTTTGCGATAGCGAGGGCCCACAGCGACAACAGAAGAAAGATAAGGCTTCACGCGGGCACGCGCGTTTCTGAGTGCGCGTGCGTGTGCATGTGCGTGTGCGTGTGCGTGTGCGTGTGCTTGCACGCGCGCGCGCGCGCGCGCGTGTGTGTGTATGTGTTAACAAAGATAAGGATCCCACGATTCGTCAGTCTCGTAGTATTTAACGCCTCCAAACCCTCGTTATGAATGTGTGTGTGTCAACAAAGATAAAGACCCCCCTCCACACACACACACACACACACACACACACACACACACACACACACACACACACACACACACACACGCACGCAAGCACGCACGCACGCACGCACGTACGCACGCACGCACGCACGCACGCACGCACGCACGCGCGCACACACACACACACACACACACACGCACGCACGCACGCACGCACGCACGCACGCACACACGCACGCACAAACGCGCGCGCGTGTGCACACACACACACACACACGCATAAGCACGCACGCACACACTCAGGGACGCGGGTGCCGCGTGAAGCCTTATTTTTCTTCTGTTGTCGCCGTGGGCCCTCGCTATCGCAAAATCTCAATAGAAATGTTCAAATGATCATAACTCCACAAAAAAAATCGTAGAGACCTCGGCGACCTCGCATTGTTTTCGTCTCGGAAAGCCCTTTCGAACGAGTCCTCACTCAACCTCACATGCCATTTAAGATTTTATGGCTTCCCCCTCCCCCCGACCCAAGGGGGTGTGGAGGTGGATGTTTTTGTGGTTAAATAAAAACTTTATGATCCCATTGTATCCCTATAAATTTTAATCCTATATTTCAAACCATTCAAACATTATTTAGGTGGCCTGGAACTTTTGGTAGACACTGTATATTTACTTATAATATAAGTTATTATTTATGATATAAGGTTTAGCAGAACGATGAGAGGAACAGTATATCGATTAACCTCTATCCTTTGTTTCGTGCGCATTATCGACAGTAATGGCCATCAATTGGCCATAATCTAAATGTATTGTTTTAGGATGCCCCGCGTAATTGCGTACATTTTATCCAAAATTATCTTCTCCGAAATGTTATGTTATTCTGTTGTAGATCAATGTAATTAGATTAATTTGAAATGAAACTTTCTCATTCAAACTATGAACTAATTTGCTCATTCATATATTTTCTCATGCAGGAATTTGTGTAGTTTCCGTCAGTGCTTGTCTATAGAAACTTTCGTTATTTTTGCCGACATTTACGCCGAGTCTATCTTAAAATGAATATCCTAATTAGCAACAGTGTCCCAATTTGTGACAATTGCACTCTTGTTTCTTTCTTTTCTTTTGCTTTTTTAATAAATCAGTTATTATGAGTTTATGTCATACTTTATATATAACTTTTATATATTTTATATATGACAGTTTGAACAGTTACTCGTCGAGTTAGAAGAATCCCAGGATTTGCTAATTAATATCAAATGTTTATTTGTTAGATCTCTGTAATTATTCTTCAACTTCTCCGAAACTAAACCGTCCAGTGAAGGACGAAACTAATTGCCATGTGACTAAAGAAGAAAAATGCTTCTTGTCAGTCATTCTTGAGAGGAAACATTATAAATATATAAATTAGAATTTTCCCATAAATTAGAAAATTATAACTCAATTGAAATCCAAAATTCACAAGCTTTCTGGTAATGCCAACTTTGTGTATTTAGCTTAGCACATGTATTATTAATTTACTTTCACGATGTGGTTACTATTTAGGGCGTTCACTGTATATGTTTGTAGAAAAATCGGAAATCGCGAGAATTCGCAATCGTACAATAGGCCAGAATTCCAGAAAAGTGTTAAAAAATACATTTTTCGACTGTTTCTGGATTTAAACAAATATATGTCATTAATATCATTTAATCATTGAATATTGTTAATTTTATTATGATTATAGAATTATAATAATAGTAATAATAATTATTATTATCATAATAATAATTATTATTATTATGCTTGCAAGATTGTTTTTGAATATTATGAGCGGTAGTAATCTTCTCAAAGAAATATAATACAGTTTAAGGATAAGAATTTTACATGGCTTAAAGAGATTGTCATAATTCTTGTATTACCAGTCGTTAGTGTGAGTCGTATTCGAAGTGTTTCAAAAATCTGTTATTTTGATTATATATATATATACATATATATATATATATATTATATATATGTATATATATATTATTATATATATATATGTATATGTGTATCGATAATTTATCTCAGTATTCGTATTTAATATTATGACTTGTCGATAAATAGTTTTCAAATTTCAATACTTTGATTCGGGATATTGCGTGTCTACCAACATTGCAATAATTATTTTGTTCTAGCTGTCGTAAAAGCAGATAAAAGCAGACGATCTTTTTTGGATATTAAAGTACGAAGCATCAGTTACAAAACCGATTAAGTCCAATCGACGAGTCACGACGAGTACATTTTCAAAAATCGATATGCTCTAAAAGATAGCATTGATATTTTCATGCAAGCGAGCTAAGTTTTGATGCGTTATTATATGGTAACAAAATTATTTTTTTATAATTTATTATATACTATTAGAAAGAGGAAAAGTCATAGAATTTCTTTATATAATAACGATTATTATTCATGCTTATTTTATAGCTTGTTTTATTCGATAAAAATATCATTTGTATCAGTTAAATATGACAATCTATGGCATTTGTTAAAGACGTCAACTTTGTGAATATCTTGCGACCTTAATATATGTCTAAGAGGAAAATCATTTTACACTTCATCAGTTTGACATTAATATTATCAAATAGACATATATTTGTTTGAATCCAGAAACAGTCGGAAAATGTATTTTTTGACATTTTTCTGTAATTCTGGCCCACTGTGAATCGGCCAGGGCGCGCAGCGAGAAGCGAGGACGATCGCGCGCACGTCCATGTGGTCGGAGCTGATCGGATTCCGATTTAATCATTCGGCAATTAATTCCCGTGTACGGATCCAGCGATTGCATAATGCATATTCTATACGGCCGCGCTTTGTTCGTTAATAGTATCTCGGTATACTTTTATCGTAAAATAATAACGATCAAATCATCGCGCGTCCTATCGTTAATAAACAAGCCGGGATCGCGGCGCGGCAGGCGTATTTGCAAATGCATTAAATCCGCCGAATAATCGCGCAGCACGCGCGCGCTACAGGTATCGAAAATGCACGGCGGTCGTGCCGCCCGCCGCGGCCATGGTATTGTTTACAATACGGCAGTCCGGCAATTTCGCAGATACGCCCTTGCGTGAGTGCGCATGAATAGATCGAAGATCGCCGCACATGCCGACGATCTAGTTCGAAGTGCGCGAGCGGGGCGTGCAGTCATGTCGGGGTGAAACCGGGGTGCGACCGGGGTAGGGCAGGTTATCCTCGTGTTGCTCCGCTCACGTATTTGTTGCCTCCTGCTCCGTTGTGCGTTTTTGTTACGTTTCGCCAGTATATTTATTGCGAAAGAAGCCGCGGAGAAAGAATTGCGAAATATTCCTCTTGGAATTGCATACGCACTCCGCCCCGAGTTTCATTAACCTTTTCACAACGTTGGAGTTGGCTGCCATTATGCCGCCATTCTGCACGGAAGAACGAGCGGCGTGTGTGTGTATTATACAGTGGGCAAAGTCTTAACAGGCTTTTAACAGAGGTTGCTTTCTTACATTGCGCGTTCTATGGTTCTCATGAAAATTATTCGTACAAATATTAACTCCGCGAGCAGCCACTGCAGCAGCCATTCGTTACGCGGAGGAATGAAAATTGGAAAATATCGTAATTCAGAAAGAGAAAAGAGTGAGATATCGCTTCTCAAAGTATCAAGTGACGTATTATTGGATAGAATTTTCCCGCAGTTGTATGATACACTATTATGTAATAAAGATAGTCTTTATTAATAAAATGATTGTGTAATCGAGGGTAGGAATAGAGAATATAGGTTAGCCAATATTTAATTACTCAAGAGTTCGTATATGACATTAGATTGTATAATCTGTTGATTAATCGTTTCAAAGATGAGCACGTAGATTAGCACAGTGTTAAAAAAGCAATCGATATTCTAATTTTGAAATATCTAATATGATATTAAGTCAACTTTAGCCTTGAAAAAAAAATTATACCGATATAAGCATGAAACAAATCGCTATATTTTGGCTACCGAAAATATGTATATGAAAATATGTATATGAAAATTTGCATTTTCATCTTGGTACAAAGTTGTAATAATATTGGGTTGTTCAGAGAGAGAGAGAGAGAGAGAGAGAGAGAGAGAGAGAGAGAGAGAGAGAGAGAGAGAGAGAGAGAGAGGGAGAAAGTAATTTCGGTTTTTCCAAGTAGATGGTGTTATAGATGATAATGGTCACATAGTTGCCTTTTTAAGCAGTTAATCTCATTCTGAACCTAGAAAATTATTTTACATTTTTACAACGCACATTTCAAGCTTCATTTGAAAGAAAGTGGTTTTGGAATCTGTCAAGTTATTTTTGTTCGGCGTCGTATCAAAAATGAAAAACTAACGTGAGCATTTTCGTTACATTTTACTTTTTTTATTACTGTAAAAGCAAAAATGCAGCGCAAGCAAGAAAAAAATTGTGTCGTGTATGGAGAGGATGTGCTGACTGACCAATGTAAGAATTAGTTTTCGAAATTTCGTTTTGGGCATTTTGACCTTAAAGATGCACCATGTTCTGGAAGGCCAAGGTTGAGGCTGATGAAGACCAAATACAGGCATTGATGAACACAAATCGTCATTTAACAATACGAGAAATTGCTGAGAGATTGAATTTATTGAACTTGACCGTGCATGAACATTTGAAACAACTCGGTTTCGTTTCAAAGCTCGATATTTGGATTCCGCACGTGCTCAAAGAAAGAGATTTGATTCGTTGCATTACCATCTGCGATTTGCTGTTGAAACATGAGGAAAACGATCCATTTCTGTAGCGATTCATAACTGGAGATGACAAATGGATTGTGTACAACAGTATTAAACGCAAAAGATCATAGAGCAGATGTGATGAACTAGCTCAAAGCACATTGAAAGCTGATCCATCAAAAGAAGGTGATGCTCTCTGCTTGGTGGGATTGGAAAGGAATGCTTTTTTTGAGCTGCTACCAAACAACCAAACGATTGATTCGAACGTGTATTGTCATCAGTTGGGTAAATTAAATGATTTCATCAAGCAGAAAAGATCAGAAGTGGCGAACAGAAAAGGTTGTGTTTCATCATGATAACGTCAGAGTTCACACAAGTTTAATGACTCGCCAGAAGCTGTTAGCACTTGGATGGGATTTGCTGCCGCATCCACCATATTCACCTGATCTGACACCATTCAATTATCACTTATTCCGGTCAATACAAAATTCTTTTGATGATAAAAATGTCGATTCAAACGAAGGTGTTAAAAACCACTTAATTCAGTTTTTTGCCAATAAAGACCAGAAGTTCTACGAACGTGGAATTATGTTATTACCTCAAAGATAGCAAAAGGTCTTAGAACAAAATGGTCAATACTTAGCAGAAACACAGAACATATAACTTTTGTTTCTATTAAAAATGTCGTTTTTCATTCTCATGCAAAAAACCGAAATTACTTTCCGAACGACTTAATAAAAGTCATTTATTAATAGTTTTAATAATTTTTTACAAACTCCCACTTTGCACATGAATCTTTCCCGATATCCTGATTATTACAAAAAAAAAGATATGATATACAAAATTGCCTGTAACAACCTAAAATCTGTGTTAAAACCTAAAATCAAAGTTGTCCCTATCACAGCTAATTATAGGAATTAAGGCTGATTCTCGCTACTTCGTCTAGACGCTGGTAGACAGGAGGGAGTCCAAAATCCTCCGTAAAGTTTTCTCTCTTCAATCGGAACAATTGACACGTGACAGTGATGGACACTATAAATACTCTGACACAAAAGTAATGAGGAATATTCGGACGGAGGATTAACGGATTCTCGTCTGCCCAGCTGGATATCGAGAGCCAGCCTTGAGCAGCTAATCTGTGAAGCTCCAACAACGAAATTATGAAAGGTATTTGAGCCGTCCGCTTCTCCTTCATTTTGCACGCCAAACAAAAAAGTGCCCAGGGTGCTAAAAGTCGTTGTTGCGCCGCGCAGACGAATATTCGCCCGTCCTCGCGGGAAACGTATAAATGAGCCGGGGCGCATAAGCGTACGATAGCAAATGATAATTAGCACGCTGTTCGTCGGTCACGGAAGACGAGAGCCCGGCTCTGCGCGTCGCACGTGGAAAAATGTTGCACGGCAAGGTATACGCTCACATCCGCGCGTCCAGTTATTTATTCGTGCAGTTTATCCGCGTCTGCTATCGCGCCCTGAAATAAACTCGCACGATGATCCGCTTCCTCGCGACGCCGCTCTTCCCTCCTGCGTATTCGAAAGAATCAAGCCCGCGAGAGGCAAGACGGTGGTTGGAACCATCCCCCGTTGTCTCCCCCCCTCTCTCTCTCTCTCTCTCTCTCTGTCTCTCGCAAATTTTCTTTAGCTTTAATAGCTAATGACTCGCATTTATGGCAGATCCTGTCAGCGAAGGCCGGGGAGCATCGTTCTGTAATCAAAGATTCATCGCGCGCCAAGTTAAGGAATATATTTCCCGGCGCACTCGGGCAGTTTAAGACGGCTTAGAAGGAGAGGCAGAGAGAGAGAGAGAGAGAGAGAGAAAGAGAGAGAGAGGCAGAGAGCGAGTGAGCGACTCCATGGCGGTAGTATAGTCGGGCCATATTCCATCCGTTGTACAACTAGGACGGCGGGCGCGCGAGGGACGGACTCGCGCACCGGGAGGAAGATGTTAAGCCGCGCTTTTATGCCAGAACGGTAATGGGCCCGAGAGATTGTTTCCTTTTATTCGTGTGGATATAATAATATAATGTCTCCGCCACGTCGTAGAACGCGCGGGCCGAGGCCTCTGCCCGGGTCCTGGACGAACGCTCCGGGTCGGCTCCGTCGCCACGCGAGCTAGCTATTCATTTTAACTTGAAACTTTAAGCCACCGCGTCGTAATAAGGGAAGAGAAACTTTAATAGACGCGTTTTAAGGATACGCTTCGTCCTTTTGCCCGCCGCGTGCGCGCGCACAGCTACGATTTAGATAACCTAAGAAAGTCAACGCTGCGTTGCGGCCTCGTTTCTGTCGCTGAAATTTTCGTCTTCCGCGTCTCCCAGCCCGCCTCATTCTCCCGAAATGTTCGCAGCGCCGGGTACAGAATATTTATGCGCGTATGTGTGCGCGCAAGCGCAAACGCGCGCATGTGTGTTTAGGTTTGGGATGTGAATTCGCTCGCGATGTCTCGCGAGGCTTCGATATCGACGAGCAGCCGGCAGATTTATTCTCGGGCTCATGTTTATCTTTGCATTAAAGACGGTTAGGGCAACTTGAGATATTATATGATGTAGAATAAGTTCGGGATAGACGGGTAGTTATATAGTATAGTTTTTTTAATTGGAAATAACACATCTGTATTATTGAGCGCAATAAATAATCAATAACATATTAACACACTCAGTAGAGGATAATGTTTGAAGAGGAATTTTATAGAGGAATTTTTGTGAAAAAAGTTCATGGGACATCAATAATAACGAAATATTAAAAATATTCTGTGAGGGATAGATAGCCACAAGTATTCGGGTTAGATGGTCATACCTGAAGGAATAGTTGGGCATGCCTATAATAATATAGAAATTTCTTTATTTTTACTTATTTTTTTAATATTTTATATCTTTTTATTAATTATTAATATAATAAAATAATAAAACATTTCCGCAAGTTTCTTATAGAAACCGAGGACAATATTGGCGAAAAGGTTGAAAAGTGGCAACACAGAAAGAGACCCTATGGGAAAACATTGTTTATTAAAGGGAGAAAGAAGAAGGAAATCTATTCAGCATCTTTAAGCGAAACAAGAAGCTGTTTAAAATGTACTGAAGTTTTTAATGTACTGAAGTTTTTAATATACTGAAGTTTTTAATGTTAGGTACCCAGGAGAAAATAATAGTCGAATAGATATCGGGTCGACGTCTTTTATTCGTCTAAAGCATCTAGAAAACATCGATCCGATGTCCATTGCTTGCTATTTCTCGCTGAGTAAGCTGACCATCTACTTTGATAAAAACGAACCATCTATCCCGTTTGGAGAGTTCGCGTAAAGATGCGTATACCGCGTGAAACGTAGTCTTGGTAACGAATTTTGAGGTTAAGTACGTAAATACGATGTTTTTTTAGTTGTTTAAGCCCAGGTCTAATGTGTAATTCAAAATAAACCGCATTCGCAAAGTATTTTTCCAACGTGTGAAATACACATTTTGGAGGTTCATAGAAACATAAAACATTTATTTACTCACAATAACAGTGTTTTTATGCATCAGAAAGAGACACATCTTCTCGTGGTACATCCAACTCACAACTGACCGATCAGCGCTGACGCCTAGCATATATTAACAAAATTATAGCAATTGGCCATCTATTCCGGACTTACTCTATAATTTGCGATATAACGAGTATTATACGACATAATTTTTTGTGCAATATCACACACACATGGCCGCGCGCGCGCGTGCGCGCCGGCATTAAAGTTCGCTCGACCCTTTGCATTCTGCATGGGCTGATTAATGACCGATATATCGGCGGGGCATTATCACGACTGATCAAAAATGAATTGGGCAAGCCCTCGGCAACATTTTCCATTTAAATTTCCCTGGGAAACTCCGCACAGAGCGAAGATGTATAATAGAGCAGCGAGTTCTCGCGGCTCCTGACGGGGCGACGAGCGCGCGAGGAATCGCCATGAAAGTACGATTAAACTCGCTCGTGAATTATGAAGAACGCGATAAACAGCTGCTTATGCGCGCGCGCGTGTACGTGCGTCAGACGTCAAAGTGTAATTACCTGCCGAATTGGCGCAGCGCTCGCGATATAATATCGCGTTTCGACCATAATCAATTACGGTTGCGAGGCTTTATTACTCGTTTGCGGGCAACAGAGCAGGCGCGCCGGTGAATTTCCTATTCTCGCCGAACTATCGTAGTTACGCGCGAGTGATCGAATATAACACCGGGCGAGTTAATGAAATGTTAAAGGACCGTTGAGCGAAACTGCTCGAGAAGGACACATCGGCCTTATAATCACTGCGCAGGAGCATATTCGCTCCGAGGAAAATTCACTTGGAATATCGAAGACCTCGGCTCCCCGCCGAATTAGAATCCCGACTTAATCGTCGCGAACGAGGTCGCGAATAAGTGTCGCTAGGAGAAAGAGGCGGGTGGAGGGGAATGGGGGCGGGAAGATGGTACGAGACACTGGCCAGGCCGTACAGCCGCCGAGGATAATGAAGGTGAGGATTTGGCCCGCGGTATATACGTATATACCAGCATTCTTGGGTCGATAACAGCATCTAATCCTAACTTCGATACCAATGACCTCGGATAAAGCCGTTAGTTAAAGCACCGGAGCGATAGGATAGTTACTCGTCCCCTCCATTGCGGCCTTCCCTCCCCCCCCTGCCGCCGCTGCCCGAGCCGCCCGCTAAGTATGAAAGTACGAAGATTATCGACGAGCGGCATCGTCCTTTCCTCGATCGACTGCGAATGGCATTCGTGATGGGAATCCATTATTTCCGATACTTCAATTATTAACGTCTTATCGAACGGATATTTTAGTAACGCGTTCTCTGGAAGTTCTTTCCTGCCGGCTCTCTTAATTCCCATCACGTTCGCATTGCGACTCGCGCGAGCCATTTGGCCGTGTATTTATAATTCGATGTTATTCCCTTTTTCTCTTCTTGTTCTCTCCTTCTGTCTCCTTCCGCCCTCCTCCGCTAGCTATTAGAGCAGCGACGGTAGGGAGATCTTCCTTCCTTTTTCCTCTTTACTCGACGTCGAACGGTCAAGAGGTTAGAGACACCACTTATCCGTAGGATGATGCTGTTTATATACATGAGAGCATAAAGGACTTATATTCGTCGCGCGATGATCGTCCATATGCGGCAGCAGTAGCGGCGTCATGAAGCGAAAACGGGAGGGAGAGAAAGGGGGAAAGAGAGCGAGAGAGAAAATCGATTTCCATTTTCCGGCGAGCGTTTGCCTCCCGCTCAGCGGAGCCTCATTAGTTCCTCGCCAAACAGCACGGCAGCGGCTTCTTTTTTCCTCTCTCTCTCTCTATCTCTCTCTCTCTTTCTCTGCTCTTCTCGGTGCCCTCCCTCTATCCACTCGTTCTGTACCACCCCGCTCCACCGAAACGTCCACCATGTTTTATTTCGTAGCGGAGATCAGCATTGTTACGGAAGTGTTTTACGTCCTGTCCTCCGTTCCCCTCCCCGCTCTCGTGCTCGCCACCTCTCGCTCCTACCCTATTTTTCGAACTTCTCGCGAAAAAGAGAGAGAGAGAGAGAGAGAAGGAGAGAAAGAGAAAGGAGGAGAAAGAGAAAAAGGATGATTCTGTCCTTTTAATAATTCTCGTTCTAGCGCTGTTTCGGCTCGTCGCAGTGAGCGTGCTCGTTCGCTCGCTCGCGCGCGCGCGCGCGCGCGCGTATTCGAGCTCGAAGATTCCAGATCTGAAAACAGGAGGTGAAATACGTAAGGAATAGTCGAATATACAATTTGCTGTGAAAAATAAGCTCTCGCTATACGCGCTACGTGTATCTTTCATATTTTTCCTCACTTCTATTTTTCGTATACTTTGATGTACTTGATACCTTATTGAATTAATACTTGGCGATTGAATATCTTCCAGGGCCTTAACTCAACTATCGTTTCTATTTCCTTTTTCCCGCCTCCCGCGTAGCCGGTGGGATGTTATCCTTTATGCTTAAAAGCCCCGAAAGCTTTTCCACGTCGTTTACAATAATATTTCTCCTGCTCGCTGGCTTCAGTATCTCAGATTGAGCAATCGAGACGTTCGAGGCTCTTCGAGATTGCTCGGCGTAAATCAATTTTCGACACTAAGCGCACGACGCACGCACACTTGTGTAAAACGGAGGCTGTGCGCTAACTCGTTACACGACATCAGACGGGGTCGAGAAGACTGTCATTGCGCGCGTCTCCATTGTTGCGATACCACGAACAGAACTTCGTAAAGTCCTCGCTTCCGGCTAAGAGTAGCGCAAGTTTCAATGGCAGACACGAATTCGCGCTCCTCTTTTCCCCTCCTTCCTCCTCTCTCTTTTTCATCCTTTTTTTGTACTTGTGCGTTCGTTTCCGCACTATAGAGTAGCCCGAGCCCTTCATTAAAGTTTCCACTGCCCGCTTTTGTAGTTTTCAACCAACAGCCGGACGAAGCTCTTCGCGTTCGTAGCACACACATATCCCGCGATCTCACGGTAGCGGTGGTCTATATAGGATCAAATGCTCAGGTAGGATCTAGTCGCGGCAACGGGTTTACTTGAGGCTTACGATCGACACGAAAATTCTGGCTTTCCATATCGTCGGTGTCTCCGACACCGAATGTTTAAATGAATATCTCTCTTAAACGCGATCGCGAAAAACAAGCGCGGATTAATTTTCCTCCCCTCGTTGTTTTCGTCCTTTCTCTTTTTCCTTCCGCATCGTGTACATACTCAGTATCATCCTGTTCTATGCACTAAAAGGTTTTTCCTGTTGATATGATGATTATTGTTATTTTATACCGTTAATATTATTATTGCTATTAATTAATATTATTATCACCGTCATTATCATTATCTTGATATGTCTGGCCACAGTAACTGTAGTTTCCATTATGATTTTCAACTTTGCATACCGTAGGGTTACGCATGCAATTTTCGATTAAAAATTGTGATTAGAAAAAACGAACGATCGCTTATACAGATGTATAACAAATACCGGAACGACGAAATATTTCGAAAACTAAGCATTTTAGAAAAAAATGTCTCAGACAAAAATTGCATGATTTCAAGAGGACATAAAACAAATATATAATTTTGTTTACAGATGGAGCCACTTTCGAGATATTGATATTGATCATTACTTTTCTTAAATGGAAATGGAAAATAATGGAACTTTTTATTAAATCATCTTGTTCTACCAATTAATTTGAACAACTTTTGTCTCAAACATTTTTTTATTTGTCCAATATTTTTTTAGATATTTAACGAAAACTTGGTAATTTTTTCAACATTTAACTTAGGATATCCCGCTAACTATGTGTTGAAAGGATTTGATCGAAATTTTTAATTTGATGATTTTGAAATTTCCAAAGGTCGATAAGTTAACAAAAGTTAGGACACTATTGTAACAATATATTCTTGAGATCAAATAAAGTAAAAAAGTCTAGTACTATTTTTTTTTGACAAATAGCAGGATATCGTAAATTAAATGTTGAAAAAGTTACCAAATTTTCCTTAAATATCTAAAAAAATATTAGGCAAATAAAAATATTTCACATAAAAGTTGTTAAAATTAATTGGTAGAAAAAGATGATATAATAAAAAATTGGGATTTCCATTTAAGAAAAGTAATGATCAGTGAATATCTCGAAAGTGGCGCCATCTGTGAATAAATAATATAGTTGTCTTATGTCCGCCTTGAAGCCATATAACTTTTGTCTAAAACATTTTTTTCTAAAATGCTTGGTTTTTGAAATATTTCGCCGCCCCGGTATTTTTTATACCTTATATACGTGTCGATGCATCCGGATGCACGCGGAACGTGCTCGCGTAATTTTTTCGCAGAACAAATGCATATGAAGAGAAAGAGAGCAGAGGGAGAGACAGTAAATGCAGATTCACTTCTTAATTATCCAGTACAAACAAAGTAAAGAAGTAAAGCGGTCACGTGGTGGTCGCTTGTAACGTCAAAAGGGAGGAATCTTTGTCGCTATTACCTTCCTCGTTACAATATTATTCCGGCTGAGTCCTCTGAAAAAGAGCGCGGTTTTTCGCGCGCCGATAGGACGATATGCAGGCGCGCCCTCTTCGGAATGGGACTCTTTCCTGCATGATTTTCGGTTAGATTTGCGGAGCGTATATCGATGCGAGCATCGCCATCTCGTGCGTTTGTCGTGCCGAGATTGTTGCCGTAACTTTGTGCACAGGCTGCTTGTATTTACGATCGACCGTACGAATCGCGGCCGGGCGTTTTTCCGGAAGAAAACAGCCATGGATCGGAATCGATCGCCGAGACTAGAGCTACCTCACACATTCGCCATTCTCCGGAGGAAGGAGGGGCAACACACGGCGATCGCGATCTCAAGCGTGGATTTTCTTCCGCCCCTGGCTCGGCCTTTTAACGAATGTATGAGAGCTCGCGATGGGGCTGAAGATTGTTTTTTTCCCCCGCTCGGTGCGGATAATTCATCGTATTATCCCGACACCCTCCTTCCCGCCGTCGCCGCCGCATCCAGTCGCGATAACGGAATAATTGATGCGCGGCCGGCAATTTTTCCGTAGATTGCGCGGACGGCCGACGTTTCGTCGATGATTTGTTGCGTTAGCGCCGCAGAAGTAGCCGATAAGTGAAACGAGAATTACAATACGGGATGAGCGTAATAATTACCTTAAAGCACAATATGACGAGCGCGCGAACACGCCTATTGGTATTCAGCATCGTTCGCGTGGGAATGTTGAATTTCATTCGAGCGGAACGCGTCCGAGACGGACGAAGCGTTGCGGTACCATTGCTTGGTATCATGGGCTTATTGACGGGAGGGGGAGTTGGGTGAGGAAGGAGCACCTTGTCTAGTATATAATTCGGACTACCGTTTCAGTTACGTCACGATTATCCGCTTAATTGTGAATTATTTCACAGATATTCATTATGGCAGCCGAAAACCTGCCAAGTTTTCGCCAAGAGGCAGACTCGATATTTCGGTTTCGACTAGACCCTTTATCTCGTTATCGCTCATCTACACACTCGTGCATATATACGTGCACACGTAGAGTAATATGCATTAACCCCTTAATGTCCGACTTTTTTATAAGTTTTTAAGAATAAAATTTGAGTTTTTTTTAACTGAGACTATAAGTAGTGATAACCAAAAAAAATATCAGAATTTTATATCCATGAGAAACTACCTTTCCAATGTAAAGTAATGTAAAGTAAAATGCAAAGTAATAGTCTACTTCTGAACGAATAAATTTGTATTTCTTTTGTAAATATAACGGTAAAAATGATAAATATGGACACACTCAAAGATGGTTATCCAGATGGAAAAACCGTGAAACAATTACACGGAAAATCAGCATCAGTCGTTTACTTCTGAATAAATGAATACATGAAGTTTCCGCTTTTCGTTTGTTGGTTTCGGTAGTTTGGTTTTTTTATTGTTCGTTTTTTGTTTATTGGTAAATATGACTTGGATCCTAAAAGCATATACGAAATGAGCAACCTATACAGAGAAAAATAAAGAGTAATCTATACGACATAACTCTGATAGTCAGCTTGACATTTTGGAGCTGAAACTTTACTATATTTATGAGTGAAGTTTATCATGCAGAGCGTCAAGCTTACTATTTCAGAAGAATATCTTATAGATCACCAGATTTTAGATAGTCAATCGTCTCTTCATTTTTCGCTGCATAAAAAACTGTAGGTCACCAGGTTTCACGAAAATAGGTTGATTTCTTGTCCACCATATTGGATTCGCCATTTTGAATTTATGTATTCTTTTAATTTCACATTTTGCATCTGAGAAAGCTTCCAAATCTATAAAATTATGACAGATGCCAATCTATTCATTTATAGTGCACTTCTAGATGTCAGTAACAATGCTAACTATGCCTACTTGGAATTTGACAAAACATGTTATCATTAAAACTGAGCTAAAAACAGACTAAACCGAATCTACATACCTACATACATCTATATACTATTTTTTAGAAGAATTCACTTTTACAGTGGTGTAAAGGAAACGAAAATATCTCCTTTTTTGACTAAGTTATGGATTCTTAAATGTGTTTCTGGTAACTATAGTTACCAGTAGGCGTTAAAGGGTTAATTCGTGCCGCGAGAAGCTAGGTTCCTCCACTCCAGTCGTCATTCTCCGCCAGCAATCGGAGGCTAAGTGGGTCTAGCGCGAAACGTAAACAAACATTTCAGTGTACAATGTCTTATGCGCCCCCCGGTCTTTTGTTAATAAAAATTTTTTTACAATATTCTGGAAATACACATCGGCCGTGGAGGTGTCTATTGTTTAGATTCACGGCTTCTTCTATAAGGTCTAGTAGTTAATTCTGTCGATTTTCAACAATTTTCGATCTTTACTTAAAAATCAATAGAACAAGATTAATCAATGAAATATTCTTCGTTGTTATCAGTGATCTTGCGCCATTTATTAGGCAGTTGCCGAATCCCATTAGGATACACCCTCTGTAAAAAATAACCGAAATGGCTTTATTTTAACGAAATTAGTGGCGCTTTCTGTTGGTAGGAGATTGAGTTAGGAAGTGTCAACCTTCCTTAATAACCTGTAAAAATTTAATGATATTTTGTTCACTAGAAGCCACGGTACGCATAAGTGACGGTAGCTTAAGCACGATAATGTACCTTCTCATCGTTCGTCAATTGCCACTGATTTTCTGACCAAAAATTAAATGTGTATTGCTACAACATCCCCCGTATTCACCCGATTTGGCATCCTGTGACTATTTTCTATTCCCTAAGCTGCATTTGGCGATAAAAGGAAACCGTTTTGCATCAACTGAAGACATTCAACGGTAAACGACGACCAGTCTCAACACCATTCCAATCAGCGACATAAGAAAATCATTTGATGTACTTCTTGAACGTACAAATTGTTGTATTTCTACTAAGAGAAAATATTTCGAATAAATAAAATGATTTTTGTCAAGATTTCTTAAGTATTTTTGTTTTTTTTAAAGCTATTTTAGTTATTTTTGGAACAGAAGGTGTAGAAACTTGATGGCTTTGAAGTTATAAAGTTGTCGACGAAATTTTATACGTCGTCAACTGTCGAAAAATATATATCAGACAATATGTGTTGAATCAACCGAAACAAGTGAAAAATCTGATGGAGTCAGGTCTGAAGAATACGTCACGTGTGGGGAAACTTCCCAGCCCAAGTGTAAAATGGTTTCCTTTGTGTGGTTTCTGCCGTATAGGGTTCAGCATTGTCGCGCAGCAGGATGACCTTATGGCTGCCTTGTCCAGTAAATGGCCTTTTCTTCAATTGCATTACTCAAAAGTATCAATTGCTCTTGGTAAATCTCTACTTTAGTGATTTTACCTAATTCCAAGAACTTATAGCACAGCACACCCTGCTGGTCCCACCATATACAGAGAAGAAATGTCTGGGTTTTGCTGTTGACGTTGTCGGTTGACCAGAGTCTATTCATGATTCTTTGCGTTTAGGATTTTCATACATAATTCATTTTTTGTCATTAGTTAGGATTTTGTGCAAAAAATCTTTTTTGTCTGACGAACAAGATAATACGTGTGGTCAATCGACGATTTTTGTTGTCAATAGTTAGCTCGTAAGGGACCCACTTCCCTGCTTTCTGCATCTTTCCTGTACGATGTAAATGATCGCAAATAGCTTCCTGGCTTATTCCCAGCTTTTCCCGGCAAGTTATTATCGTGTTTGTGCCGTATTTTCATTCAGTAGATTTTACAACTCCTCGTCTTCAAATTTTTTTGCCTGACTGGAACATAGAGTTGGTCGTAAAGATCAAAATTACCACTTCTAAACGTTCAAACGAGTTTTGGCACGTGCGATCGGTCACAGCATTTTCACCATAAGCAGCACAAATCATTGTTGCTGCTTCAGAAGCATTTTTGTTTAAATGAAATGTGAAATGCGTATCGAATATGTTCTTTGCTATCGTGAACACTACTAATTATTTGAGATTATGTGCATCAAACGTCAAACCATATGCAATTTTGAAAAGTTAAGTATCAACACTTTAAAACCGCAAAAAAGCGAGAGAATGTTTCAATTTCATATCTTGTTCTGAGCTATGTACATTTCATCGGAAAGAATGAATTATTAGACTTAATAACATTATTGTTATATCGTGAGATAATAGCAAACGAGTTAACGGATACGCTTCCGCGCATAATTTTTTGATCAGCCGTCAGCAGGCAAAAGCTAACGAATTGAAATATTATTTCTTACAGCTTGTGGTCAGAAATTTATCACAGCCCTAAATCCAAACAATAAATATCTCTAAGGCCGATGTGCGTTTCCAGAATATTGTAAAAAAGTTTTTATTTATTAATAAATATTGATCGAGAGGAGGGAAACATGAATTATGCTAATGTGTTTGTTTATATTTTCTGTCGGATTCGGCCAGCCTCCGATAGTTGACTCGAAGAATAACGGCCGGAGTGGGGGAACGACGCTTCTGCTCTCGCGGCACCAATTAATGCACGTGACTATACACGCGCGCACACACAGTCGGATTATAACAGGATTATAGGATACCTGCAAAGGATACTGCATGTTCAATTCCGTCGCTAGTCGCGCATTGGGCGACTATATACAGCAACTTATTAATTCACGCAAATTGGAAAGTACTTCTCCGCGTTTGTTCGGCTTTTGGTGTGTCCTATGCATGCGCGTTCATGTGCACGCAGCTTACCTATACGACCTCGCGTCTTCTGATCGAATTTTAGAGCCCAACTTTCTCGTCGGCAGGAATTTCGTCGAAGCTCTAATTGGTCCCAGCTATTCAAAATAATGTATATCTCCTTATGTCGTTTTCTTCTTCCCCTTTTCCTCTTCATCTTCCGCGATACGGATACGCGCGCGAGAGCCAGTGGAATTATCTGTGAAATTTAATCTTATTTTAATACCTACCCGCCTCCCGAGACTCTTCTTTTCCTTTATTTTCCCGCTATCATTCTCTCTCGGCCGGGCCATTAAAGCGAGCCATTCCGTGGGAGCGACACCACGACCCGCATTTCACTCCCCTCGATCCTCTCCCACTTCTTCTTTCCTCTCCGGCCGGGCACTAAAAGTCCCGACTAGCATTGCTATCGTAACTATTTTCTTCTCACCCGTTCCTTTAATGCCGATGACGGCGAGCCATCGTGACAATTAACTCGAGAGAGCGGCTCTTTATCCCGAGCCTTACCTGCGGCTGCTCTCTCATTATCCCTATTATTATCATCCTCCGTGTCGACCTTCGCTCACCCCGGCCTTCGCCGGCGCGATCCCGTGTATTACCCGTCTTGACGTGGAATTAAGCGAGCGCGGAGTTCGTCAAACTATTTATCAAAGTCTTTCGGAGCGCGGAAGAGGCCGTCGTGTGTTGCTGCCGGCCGGCTAACCTTCTTCCATCGGCTGGCTTTCTGGCTCACCGAGTGGGCTCTGACCTACTATTTCACGCGGCAACTGCGAAAACGCGGAAACTAGTAGTCGAGGATGTTTTCAGGATCAATCCGATGCTCGCGCTGTATGATCGCGAGAACAGCGCGTCCCGCTAGGTTCTCCGCGCGCGCGGCGCGGCCTCTGCCGGTTTCCAAGTTTCGACGGAAGATATATTACTTCCGCAGATAAGCCCACAGATCTTCGTATCTGCGTATTTTTGTTTGATCGAGTCGACCTCGGTGTACCAACACACACATGTGTTATTTATCCTTGCACGCTCATACTCCCGTTCGCCCGCTCGTTCGCGTGTGTTTTAAGGTGAACGTCCTCATCGGCGACCGAGTAATTTCTCGCAGGGGAAATAAATTAATAAATTGCGGTATTTTAAGTATGTGCGGTGCGGAAAAATGTTTTATTGGATTCTGGGGCTTGTGTATGTGGCTATTGCGTCCACCTTGGGCTTGTTCCGGACGTTGTGTGAACGTTCCAGTTTATTTCTTCAGGGAGAGATCATTCAAGAAACTTAACCAATTAATAATAAAAGTAATGAAAAAACTCCTGCTTAGGGGAGGCATCTCATGATGACCTTTATGTTGGCACATGACATAGAACTTATTCTCCTGAGTAACATTCAAGAGGTTTCAGTTGTCGCTCATTGTTTATTAAAAAGTTATTAACAAAAAAGTTTTATAAATATAGTCTATTTTTGCGGATATAAACAGTATGCATTAAGAAATGTTAAACAGTAGAGACGGAGTTTCACCCTCGGAATATTCTTTCCCTGAGAAAACCTAATTTAATTTAACCTAATCTAACTCATCTTATACAGGGTATCCCATTTTAAATGAGGCAAAAATTTCGAGAAATGTGAAAGATATTTCTTTCAGATGTTTCAAATAAGTTATATGGTTTCTGAGGGAGCACAAAATAATTATATCATTTTGTTTATTTGGTCATTTTGTTTAGATGGCGGTTTATAGATGTTTATAGATGGTGCCATTTTCGAGATATTTATTAATCACTACTTTTCTTAAATGGAAATCCTAATTTTTATCATCATTTTTTATTATATCATCTCTGTTTGTCAATTAATTTTAACAACTTTTGACTAAAAAATTTTTTTAGATATTTAAAGAAAACTTGGTAACTTTTTTATTATTTAACTTATGGTATCTCGCTAACACTATCTGTCGGAAAAAAAAATAATACTAGACTTTTTAACTCTACTTGGTCTTAAGAATATATTGTTACAATAGTGCCCTAACTTTTATTAATTTATCGACCTTCGGAAGTTTCAAAATCATCAAATTAGCAAAAGTCAGGGAACTATTGTAACAATATATTCTTGAGACTAAATAGAGTAAAAAAGTCTAATACTATTTTTTTCTTTCAACAAATAGTGGAATATCGCAAGTTAAATGTTGAAAAAATATTTCTTAAATATTTCAAAGAATATTAGGCACATAAAAAAATGTTTCAGACAAAAGTTCAAATTAATTGGCAGACAAAGGTGATATAATAAAAAATTGGCATTTCCATTTAAGAAAAGTAACGATCAGTAAACATTTCGAAAGTGGCGTCATCTGTAAACAAAATGATATAGTTGTTTTATATCCTTCTTGAAATTATACAATTTTTGTCTGAACTGTTTTTTAATATCTTTCACATTTTTCGAGATTTTTGTCTGACTGATTTAAAATAGGACACTCTGTATATCTTCGCACATGGTTGGGCGTTGTGGGTGTTAAGGGACATTTTCAACAACTTCCAATCAATATGCAAATATGTATAAGTTGGGTTAGGTTGAGTTAGATTTTTTCTGGGAAGGGTTGCAAGAAGTGGGGCTCCGCTTCTTTTCCGCTCGTATATACTGTTTGACGTATACTATATTGGAAAAGTAGAGTCTATTTATGAAACTTCTTTTGTTAATAACTTTAATAAATAAAAACTAATAATAAATTAATTAACGACAGTTAAAATCTCTTGAAAGTTATTTTGGAGGACTATAACATACGCCAACAAAAAAATCATCAGAGATGCTTCTTCTAAAGTCTAAAAACTAAAGTCCCTTAAAGAAATTTTATCAAAAGAATTATTAAATTATTAATACATGTGTTTAGCTAAGTACACAAAGTTGGTTTTGTTGATTTTGAAGAAGGATTTGAATACTTGGAGGTTTCAATTGTGTGTGTGTGTGTGTATTTTTCTAATTTTTGGAAAAATTTTTATTTATCAATACTTCTCTCAGAATGCTTTCTCAGAGATGGTCGAAGTATCTTCTAATGACATGACAATTCTGTTTCTTCATTGACATTCTTTTATTTTTAAGCAATTGAAGCAATTGAGTTTTGAAACAATTGAAGAATGATTGCATCAATTCAACAAACAAACATTTGACATCAGTTATCAACTTGTAAGATGTCGGCGAATGTTCAAACTGTCGCCATTAGCAATATGCTTACAATTATGACATTCCAGCATTTAATTATATCTTTGAATTTTATTCAAAACTTATAACCGATAATATATGCAAAATTTGCAATGAGAGCACATATTTATACCATATATACGTGCTCGTGTTTATCAAGATTTATTGAGAACAATTCTTGCAAATTGAGAATACTGTCACTAATCGGAGCACCTTATAATCAATAGAAATCGTAACGGAGGAGAACGAGCGCGAGGTGAACGCGCGAGATATTAATTTTACGCCAGATGATACGATAGGAACGAACGAACAAATAAACAAAGCGACCCGGTCGGTTTATGAATCTTCTTGTCACATCGCGGGACTAGAGAGCTCCCGTTGCGCTTCGCGCGCCGGTCACTTTTCGGACTTGACCGTTCTTCATTAGCAGCGCCGGCCGGGCGAGATCGATCATTACGCGTTTCGATGCGCGGATCAAGCGACTTTCGTGCGCGCGCACGTATGTATCTGTCAAGTGCGGTGAAGTTTCGTCCATTGAACGTGCACGTGGGGATGCACGCGAGTGCTGGCGCGCGAATGATGGTGCCTGTATAGTCATTGTCGTTCCTTACTTTATGATTTAGTATCGTCACGACGGAGTTTACGGTTGCCCGCTTCTGCCGAAATGGCGCGGCTGTATATATACACACCGCGGAGAGGGGGGGGGGAAAGAGAAATCACATCCGTCGCCGGTTCATAACGTACGATGCTAAATCGCCGTAATACCGCGTATATCTCCGGTGAATAATGGCCGTTTGCGATTCCAGCCAGATACAGAAAATATCGCGGCGAATTAAAGCGAATTTAATAATGCATCCGCTTCCTCTTGCAGTTTTCTCACGCTCGTGAGACTTCAGACGCGGTCGATCAGACGCGGGTCCGGTGATTTTTTTACCGACTGCCAGCCTTTGGACCAATCCGTTATTAGTCGTACAAAAAAAGAAATAAGAGCCTTTGACTTGATGTTAGTCACACAACGCCATGATGGGAGCGTCTTAAAGCGAGAACTCGGCGCGACAGACGTCGGTGCGGAAGGTCTGTCGATCGAATTGTGAAATCTTCCGAGCGTCTCGCGAGATTATTCACTCGTCGCTTCTTATAGAAATTCTATTTTTAACGCTCCGCGCTTCCTTCCGGCCGCCGTTGGAAGACACATAGCGGCTGTATCCTGCGACATGGGATTTCCCCGGTAGGATCTAAAAAGAGTTCCCGTTCGCGCGTTCCGGTTCTCTCGCGCCATTACTACTATTTTATGTCGGCGGGTCCAGCGGTGTTGCGGCTGGGTGGCCGCAGGGATGCGTCGCTCTCTGCCCTGGTTGTTCCGCTGCAATCTGCTACCCGAATTTCTTGTGTGCGCAAAAGGTCGGTAGTAGAGCCAGACAGGTTGTGGACGGACGCGAATGCTGGGCAGGCTTTCCGTAGGACGGGAACTTTCGCACGGAAGGGCGACAAACTTTAGCGCGACTCATCTGTCTACAGGGTGCAATCCGTCGTACATGGTACATACCCAGCTGTCTGCTTAAATTGCTGCTTCGTGTAGGAATGATTCGTCGCCGTGCGAAGCCACAACGCGGCCATGTAAAGCAGTCGGGAATCGTATTAACGCCTCTCGGCTGCGCTCTCTCGCCTGTTCCATCCACGGCGCTGAGATATTGTTGAAGATCTTGGTGCGCTCTGTAATTATGCCCCATACCGTATTATACGACTGACTCTATAACGAATATTTTATTACGCTTCGAGGACCCGTAGATAGGCTTTTCTTATTCCTGCTCGAACTCTCGACTTGAAACCGAAACTCTTGACTTGGAGAGTACTGTTCGATGTTTGCCCAGAGAAAGAATTTTACCAGCGATATTTTACCTCGATTTTCTCCCTGCTAATTTGTACGCGCTATTTATATCTTGAAAACTGATTTTAAAAATATATTGGGTTGTTCGGAAAGTAATTTCGGCATTTACATGAAAATGAAAGACGATATTTTTAATAGAAAGAAAAGTTTTATTCTGTCAAGTATTGACCATTTTGTTCGAACATCTTTCGCCATCTTTGAGATAATAACATGCTAATAACATCCCATGCTCGTAGAACTTTTGGTTCTTATTGGCAAAAAACCGAATTAAATTGTTTCTGATACTTTCATTTGGAAATCAATCGAAATTTTTACCATCCAAAGAATTTTATAGTGACCGAAACAAGTGATAATCGGATGGTGCCAGATCAGGTGAATATGATGGATGCGGCAGCAAATCTCATCCAAGAGCTAACAGCTTCTGGCGAGTCATTAAACTTGTGTGAAGTTTGGCGCTGTCATGATGAAAAACAACACCTTTTCTGTTCGTTAATTCTGGTCTCATCTGCTTGAGGGAATCATTTAATTTGTCCAATTGATGACACATTCGAATCAATCGTTTGGTTGTTTGGTAGCAGCTCAAAAAAAAACATTTCTTCCCAATCCCACCAAACAGAGAATATCATCTTCTTTTGATGGATCAGCTTTCAAATGAATCGCTACGAAAATGGATCGTTTTCCCCATGTTTCAACAGCAAATCGCAGATAGTAATGTGACAAATTAAATCTCTTTTTTTGAGAACGTGGAACTCAAATATCGAGCTTTGAAACGAAACCAAGTTGTTCCAAATGCTCATGCGCGGTCAAATTCGATAAATTCAATCTCTCAGCAATTTTTCATGTTGTTGAATGACGATTTGCGTCCACTAATGCCTTTATTTGGTCTTCATCAGCCTCAACTGTCATCACCAATCACTCTTCCAGAATGTGATGCATCTTTGAGGTCGAAATGCCCAGAACGAAATTTCGAAAACCGTTTCTGACATTGGCATTCAGTCATCACATCCTCTCCATACACGGCATACAATTTTTTTCTTGTTTACGCTGTATGTTTGTCTTTACGGTAATAAAAAAGCAAAATGTGACGAAAATGCTCACATTGGTTTTTCATTTTTGATGCGATGCTAACAAAAATATGCTAAACAAAAACATCTTGACAGATTCTAAAACAACTTTTTTTTTCAAGCAAAACTTAAAATGTGCATTGTAAAAATGTAAAATGATTTTTTAATTTAAAAAGAGGTTAACTGTTTAAAAAAGCAATTAGCACCATCCATTTCAAAAAGCCGAAATTACTTTCTGAACAACTCAATATTATATATTTTTAGTAAGTTAGTGAAATTTATTATACTTTTCAGTAAGTTGAACTTGCTAATCGTTTTTCAGAAAAATTACTGGAAAATTTTATAATTTGTATATAGAGTGTCCGGGATGTTTTGGTAACAAAAAATTGTGAAAATTAATTAGATCAATCTGAGAAGAAAAGTCAAGTACCATTTTGCAAAAATCTCAATAGCTTCAAGATTCAAAATTTAAAGTTCAATATACTCGTATCAGTCGCTAGACACAATAGCCGTCATATAATTGTAGATTAGATCATTCTGAACAAAAAAGTCCTTTATCATTTTGCAAATAACTATGCAAATTTTCAAATTATCAATTAAAAGAGCTTCTAGATGTGGTTTCAATCAGTAATAACTTAATAACCACTGCGATTTTTGCAAAATGGTACTTGACTTTTCTTCTCTGTTTGATCTGATTAATCTTTACAATTTTTCGTTTTTAAAAGATCTCGGTCATCCTATACAATCGAGAAATATATTGACATTCTACTTTGTCATTATTTCATTTACATTTTAGACGTGCTATTTATTGTATTCTAAGAATTAAAGTTCATTGTTAATGAAATTATTACGTCTTTTAACAAAACAAATTTGTTGATAGCTTATTCTACCTTATAGTTTGTTCTGTTAACAGTCTATTAATTGATTCATAGAAAGAATACTGTTCAGTGTTTATATCTTATAATGAAAATTACTACAGAATTCCGTAACCGAGGAGGATATCTACATTTTTTGCCTTGATTTATTTCTCTCCCACATTTGTGCTATTTTTATGTTAGGAACCAAAGTCTACTATTAAAAAAAATTTACTATATTCCTTGGCGAAATAAATTCCACCGGCTGTCTGTCCCAGTACTATTAGGAAAAATGGCAAAATGAAAGAGAATTTATACGAGGTAAGGCTATATACAATATTCTGTCCTTATAAAGTTTGACCGAACTTTAACAATTACTTAGCTGTTCGAAACTTGCGTTGGCTCTTATTGGCCTGATTTCTTCTACGGACCGTACATCCGAGAGCGAGAGAGAGAGAGAGAGAGAGAGAGGGGCTTGACGATATAATCTTAATTTTTTTCTTCTCGAACAGTTTGCCGAAGCGAATGCATAAATTAATCTCTCCTTGAGTCACAACGGCGACGCATTTGTAATTTGTAAATAATGTATAACGGCGCGTTAAACTTTCTCGTGATTATTACGTTCGGATTGTCCAAGATCAAGCGGGCGATTTAAATTTCAAAGCGCGCGGGAGGACCAAGGCGAAAGCGTCGCTCGCTCGTGGCGGGGAGACGCGGCGCGGGCGGCTCGCACGTTGTGACAGCCGCGTGAAGTTCAGATTCTCGTTATCGAATTTAATCGGAAACTCCGCTGTTATCAACGTCGGGATAAGTATTTTCGACGTTCGCGTTCTCACGCTTCCCGAAGTCTGCGACCTGCGCCCGCATTCCACGGCCAGGCGACCCTGTCCTTTGAATTCATCGTTCTTGTTTAACAGTGTCACACGCAACAGATTCGTGCTTCTGGAACAAGTTCAAAGCTGAGTTCTGGGTTTCGTGTTTTGCCGACGAGGCGTGTGCGTCTTTTGTCACGCGTGTCGTGCGCTCGCGATATTCCATTCATGATGCGAGGGAAGGTGAGAACGAGCGAGAGAAAGAGAGAGAGAGAAAGAGAGAGAGAGAGAGAGAGAGAGAGAGAGAGAGAGAGAGAGAGAGAGAGAGAGAGAAAGAGAGAAAGAGAGAGAGAGGGGGGACAATCGATATTGTAGGTATTTGCCGACACACAACGAAGACGACAGAGGTAACATAGAAAGTTGAGTCGCGATAGTTGTGCTATTGCACCGAAATTGCAACTGGAAGCTCTCTTGAAACTCGCGCGCGCGCGCCAGAGGGTCGCGTTTGATTGCTCTGTTGTTCGCTGAAATATGTCGTGTATATATGTATACATATATATGTATATTTAGAACACACAGCTTGTATATAAACAGTGCTAAATGTTCGTTGTTGGCGCATGAGTAACGAAGCACTGAGCAAATGTCCCGGGCAATTTGTTTACAAGCGGTCGCCGTATCCAATAATACTCGACTATGGTGTGCAATAATACGCGCGAACGCATAATATTTCGCCCGGTATTTTTGTCGACGAGCGCAGCCGAGGGAGTATAATTTCAAATTAAACGGTAAATGATAAAATAACGGAATAGTTTTAATTAAATGTGGCATTTAGCGCGCGGCGTATCGTCTCGGAGGCCGGAAGCCTTATTTCAGCGAGCGAGAGCTCCGCTCGCTGGATATTAATAAAAATATTCTATTTCCAGCGATATACAGGGTTTGTCAAAAGTGTGGAAACCCTTAAATAATTTTTGTGAAAATGAAAATATCAAAAAACGGTAAAACACGTGTTTTGATTTTTCAAAAGAGCTACCCTATGACATGGGTACCGATCATTCCCCACCCCCTGGTACGCGAGGGTAAAAAGGGGGTTGAAAATTTTAAATTGGACTAAGGGTCGAGTGGGGGCTCATTTGAAAGGTCTTTTCATAACAACACACCCTTAAAATTTTAAGTCGCTACGATCCCCCCATTAAAAATGGCGGCCGTTCAAATTTCGAAATTTCATGCACTTAGTGTTATCCAGGATCAACTGCGTGGAAGTGGCATGAATCTGATCCCTTGTGTGTGTGTGTATGTGTGTGTGTGTGTGTGTGCGTGTGTGCGTGCGTGTGGCTAAACAAGTGTGAATGTGTTGTATGTATAGTCGTGATAGGTTGCAAAACAGATGATTGAAAACTGTCATCTCTCTTTAATGATTCAAAACCTTTTACTCCGTGTTTTAAAATAAATTTTACTCAGTGTGTTAAAGTAGATGCTGAAAGTGGCTGCCATTTACTTCCTGACAATATGCCAATCTTTGATAGAATGCAGAAATGACTCTACGAGATGTAATTATATGCAAGTTTAATTATTGCTTTCAGTCATACTGTTTGTACTCTTTAATGTTTTATAGACAATCAGAAATGCATTCCGATAAAAAATACATTTCAAGTACCTGTATGGTCTTAGAGAGCTGAATTTATTTTGAACGTTGATAACAGGACGTATATTTCTACCGAGAACTTGCTGAATCTCAGCTAGTTTTTCTAACGCTACACTTTTTAATACAGTGGTTATAAGGTAATAGGGCATTTTTGAGATTGCATTATTCTTAAACATTCGTCCAATAATTCAGCTACGAATATTGGTTCGAAACGTACGATCAGGTTCGCTCTTCCATACATCGGATTGGCCATATAATCGCTGTATATCGTAGAACTCATAGATAAATTTTTTCTTATTGCAAACGCAACGGGAACAAATTTCCTGTGTACCAAATTCAAATTGTAACTCTGTTTCTAACAATACAACTATTAGTATTTGTATATTTGGGAAAAGATGCAACAATATTTCCCAAGCTGGTAAACTCGTCCCTACCTCGAACACAGTTATATTTTATTTTATTCATTTTTTTTTAAACACGATTACAAATTGAGAAAAGTTTCATTTTGGATACTTTTTTTTTGTACAATCATTATTTTTCCAAACTTGACTTCACTGCCTTTATTTTAGTACGGACTATAATGGCAATCGTATATTTGAAAAATCTTTTTCATTTTTTGGTTTCGGAGTAGTGAGAGACCCGGAATTATGTCGATAGCAAACATAAAGCTTGCAAATGACTATATTTTTATTTATAATTACAAATTGGATCGGTTCTTGTGATTCAATAAAATTTATTTCATACTTTGAACGTTAACGAATACAGTGTGAAGAGTCCATTGATTTTACCCTTTCTGTTAAAAAAATTCGTAAAAATAGCCTTGAAAACAGCCTCCCACATACAATTCCCCCTTCAAAAAAAATTAAATTATCTGTGTATAAGAGGAAATTTATATTAAAATCAATAAGACTTGCATTATACATATAATTTCTCTAGCTTCAAGAATAATGTGTTTATAATATCTCTTAATTTTAAAGGAATCTTCTTGAGGCCATATATAAGAGTAAAATCCTCTAAAATTTAAATGATTCCGCTTGTTCTGCAATTACTTTTTTTGGGTGAACGGTAGGTTTCGATCATCATAACTGAACTTCAGTTGCACTAACCGGATAGTTCTCTGCGTGCGGTAAGAAATCTAAAGGCACGATAGACGGGCGCCTTTGTCTTAAGCCGAAGTCTCGCGCTAACTTTTATCATATCGGCCAATTTCTCTTCTCCGCGACTCGAGGGGCACACGCGTCCCTCGTTTATTGGCAAACGGCCACCGCTATCGCCAGGTCGGGAAACGCCGAGGGAAACGACATATGATATTTCTGCTTGTTTGACGCGTCGTGTCATTTTCCACTTTGTCCGACACGAAGCTCCGTCTTCTGACGGAGAGAACCTACTAGTTGGCTCCGTCCGGAGACGTAGCCTCCGCGAGACGGCACCGCGATAGTGCACCGCCCTTGTCCTGGTCCATGGCAAGGTCGGTCGCGACGGTGCGACGGCGAAAACAGTTTCTTCCGACGACAATGCTCTCGGCTGCGCTACAATACACGCTGCAGTCACGCAAGTTGATGCGGGTGCGGCCCGAGATGATTTCTCGACGTTATCGCGTCAAGCGTGTGAGTTATTGCGTATTCGAGTTTGTCCCTCCCTTCTCCCCCCGCTTCCTTTCGAGTATGCCCCTTGGCCCCTTTCCGCTCTCTTCGTGTGTCTACGGAGACTTAGGTGTGTGTACTCATCCTGAGGCGCGCACGTGCACGCTCGAACTGTAATCTTTTTTAAGCCACCTTACGTATTGGAAATCTCCTCGCGAGATTTCCCCAGAAAAAAGAGACATCTTCCTCCGATCGCGCTTCCTTCTTGTCCTCCTGCAGCCGGGAGAGATGAGTAAAGTTATAAGACAGCGCGCGCGTGTGCGTCCGCCGATCGATCGAATCGTTGGATGGGTCATACGTCTTCGAGAAAGGCGGCTTCGTTAAATTTTGAACAAAGAGGTCTAGCGCGCGCGATCGGGAGCCGGCAGCTTTTAAAGGTTTCTCACTCGTCGAAATAGAATGAGACCGGCGATGCGCCATTGTGCCGCATCGACGCGCCGGCGAGGGGCTTTCCGTAGCGATTTGTGCATTTTTTATCTTTACCGCGCCGGGCGATAACGCCGCGGGGGCAGCCCCTCTTCATGAGCGGTTTCTAAGCAGCAGATAATGCGATTTCGCGGCGTCACTGGAGTAAATATCGGATTGGCGCACACGTGCATATTATTACGTCTCGGTCTCGCGCTGCTCTCCGACGTCTACCGGGTGCTCGTAATTTCCCGAATCACGGTAAACGACGCCGTGAAACAAGGTTTATTAGCGTACGCTTTATTAAATCTTGCTCGTACGCTTGTAGTTTGAAAGGGGCGAGCGAGAGCGGGAGAGAGTATTAATTAAAATCGCCGATTACAGTGCGGGAACACATGTATATTATTGCTTTTAGTGTATAAACTGGGAAGATCGGAATAGTTTCGCACAAAGGGTACATTAGCTATGCGTTTGGCTCGTGTGTATTTATTGTATTTATTGTATTGAGGGAAACATAGAAGGGAAGTTCCAAAATTGCAGAACATAGATAGCCTCACTGTTGAGTTTCCTCTGAGTTTCACCGAAATCGGATACATGTTTCGATTAAAAGGGAGAAAAATCAAAGAGCAGCTGAATATACATTTCCGAGTATCTGGAAATTTCGTGCTAATATTCCCCATCGCATGCGTAATATACTATTTTACGCACGTATATACTGAAAGTAATTTTAATTAATAAAATAATTAAAATGGAATATGTGAACGAGTCGAGAAGGTAAACTTATATTACTACCTCTTTGGGAGCTCGTACACACGATACTCGATTGTATAATTTGTTAGTTAAATTATTTTTAATATTAACATATAATTTAGTGCAATGTTCAAAGTAATATAGATCAATATCCCAGCATGAGTATAAATAATTGCGCTGAATAAAAAGCAAAAATCACAGCGAAACAGTAAGAATAAACTTCATTTATTACAAGATAATTCCAAAAAATGGTAAAAAATATCTTCAAAGCACCTACTTTGCTAGCTGGTAGATTTTTATCACAGAAAAAATGCACGAGTTGCAAAATCGTTTCTAATAAGAGCACAAAAATATGAAAATATAAATATAAGAATAAAAATATGAAGAAAATCATCTCTATCGTTTTTGTGAAGTTAATCACAAGAATTAATTGTCTGAAAAATTCTCTCCCCCTCCTCTTTCTCTCTAACATTGAAATTTATAGGAATTTTCAAACTTGTCTCGGATTCTTTTATTGTTAACTTTTTGAATGTAGGATACTTTACAAATAATTGAGAAATATTTTAGGCTATCGTAAGTCGGTTGATAAAGAAGGAATTTTTTACAAAAGAATCTAAAAACAATGAGAGCTGAGGCAAATGAGAAAAAAGCCTATTTATTATCGTCACTAAAGCACGTAAAAAAATATGGATATAAGCGCTCAATGCAACATTGAATGCATTTATAATTATTTTTTGCGATTTATTATTTGTCGAAGGTACAACCCGAGTAGGAAAATTAATAGGGCTCTGGTAAAAGCCTGATTATCTTTCTTTAAATGAATGATTTAACGGGTTCTTATAAGGCAATTTTAAGGATCGTATAAGACAATATCAGACAGGGTCTTATAAAGCAATATTAATAAGGCCTTATAAGGAAATATTTTTATTATTGCTTGAGTAAAAATATTCGTTTTTTCATTCCAAGAAATTTAAATTGTAATTTCTTTATTTCTTCATAATCTTGTTAGTATACAATACAATTTTTTATTTTAAAAATAGCATACTTTACAATAAAATATAATATTTTTTATATATAAAAATCCTACTACTGTTTTTATTAAATTATTTGTTTACTGCATTTTAAGACAATACTAAAAAAATCCTTGGAAGAGACTAATGAATATGACAACTGATAAAATTAATAAAATTTGTTTCCAATTGCGGTATAATTAAAAAATCTAAAAGAACCAGATAGAGCGTATCTATTAAAACAATACTAAACTATGACAATTTTATTACATGCTTCAGATCTTATTAATTTTTTATAACAAAACTGGATTTTGTATATCTAAAGCATTTTTAAAAGATTCTTTTAAGGCCCACATCAAGTTTCCATATTAAAGCATTATTTCGTAAAATCTAAAGCATCCCTAAAAAATTCTTCTAAGGTCCTTATCAGTTTTCTTTCTATCAAAGCTTATATCTATTTATTAGATCTAAGACATCCCTAAAAATCTTTCTAAGATCCTTCTCAGCTTTCCCTATCAAAGCCTTATTAGATCTAAAGTATCTCTAAAAAATCTTTTTAAGGCCCTTCTCAGCTTTTCCTATCAAAACCTTATTTCATAAAATCTAAGGCATCCCTAAAAGATCCTCCTAAGGTCCTTATTAGTTTTCCCTATCAAAGCTTTATTTATTAAATCTAAGGCATTCCTAATAAATCCTTCTAAGGCCCTCATCAGTTTTGCTCTCCAAAGCCTTATTTCGTAAAATCTAAGATATTCCTAAAAAATTTATCTTGAGGCTTGATATGGTAATAATGAGGCATCTCTTTTTAGCATATCATACTTTTAGCCTTATCAGGGCCTTATACTTCATGAAGATAGCCTTAACAATTTTTTGCTCGGGAAGCCAAAGAGATTCGCCAGACGTATATGTGCGACCATAGTCCACACTGACGACATTTCTCGCACACATATTTTCATTTAAATATCCGTGTGCAGGATGGAACTCGTTAAATCGAGTAGAAAAATTCTCCGCCATTTCGTTCATTACCGCGATGATTATTGCGATATTAATGAAAAAGAATTGGCAAACGAGTGCGCGCTATGCAATGGGACGAGCTTTTTAGTCGTGCAAAGTCTCATCCAAGATGTTTGAATCTATCGACGATTCCTTGGCAATGGTGGACGGTGCATAATGCTGAACAGTAGAAATGTGCAGTCTCGTAACGTTGCACTTTTCTATTGTCCAATATTACGCACCGCTTAACGTCGCCACGAGATTGCTGAAATATTCAGCCATTTTGGATGGAACTTTGTCTAAAGAGCTCGCCTCACCGCATCGTGCGCATTGGTTTGCCAATTCTTTTCATTAATATCTCAATGATTTGCCGTGGTAGTTCACAAAATAGCAGAGGACTTTTCTATTCAGTTTAACGAGTTTTCTGCATACAAGCGTCCGGACATTTAAACTTGGACACTTTGTATGCGTCTATAGCGCCCGAATGGTTAATCCGTTATTGCTGATAAGAAGATATTTTAGCAGGAAGAGTTGCAGTAACGACGGATGCCTCTGCTTGCAGTGAAGCCTCGCAAAACGTCGAATATTAAAATAAGACCCTGCCCTGATAATGAATTATTAGTTGGGGAGGGGGGGGAGGGAAGAGAACTAGGCAACTTATTAACTCAAGGTTTAATCGACCGATTCCATTCTGTCTGACGTATCCAGTCGTCGTCCGCAATCGCATTCTTGACCTGTGCGACATTCCGCTTCAACGCGACCTCCCTTTCCCTTCCATCAATTTCGTACCCTCGCGGAAATTGATTGCCGTTCGTCGATGCGAGAATATCGAATGACTGTTTGCCGCTATAACAGATTTCGTTTATACGAGTCGCATTTAATGTCGACATAAATATGCGCATGTTACGTGTACGTTTCTTTTATTGGCATCATGCTGCGCGTTAGTTTGAAAGCTATTTGTGCATTTGACTTTGATATGCAGCGTATTGTCGGGCATGATGCACTGCACAAACCTGTTCGACGGGGGCAACGTTTGGAACCTCCCATTTGCATATCGACACCAAGATATTACGCTGCGGGTTTTAGACAGATAATAATATTTAAATCGCGGATATCAACTGCGTGCGCTTTGCAGCATGCGAGTTGGAAATTTGTAATTTACATGTCGGTGCACGACTCTTTTCCTTCTGTTTTATTAATTTCGCTTGCGTTGCGCACTGCCATATATTTACATTTGTGTAACGTCCAATATGTGGAAAAAAATAATAAAATCGTTGAGGCTCCTATTTCTTCCCGATAAAAACTCGTCGCGCGCGTGCAAGTCGCGTAGAGAAAAATAATATAAAATAAAATTTTTCATAATATAGGACGCACGCATTCAACAATTTCTTCATAATTGTGTTTCTTCCTCCGATAAAAAGCGATAACAAGATCAAACAAAAGTTGCACTCTT